>NC_090443.1:291478558-291789549 GCF_031143425.1 Pleurodeles waltl | reverse complement strand
GCCCAACAATGATGGTCTGAAGGAGGTCAATGACCTCCTCACTGAGGGCAGCAGGGGTGACAGGGGCAGGGGCTGAGGTGCCTGGGGCGAAGGAGACGCCCACCTACCTGGGCGAGCGGGCACGGAGCGAAGGCTGAGGGGCTGCTGGGAGGGCGGTGCTGGTGCGCTGGGTGGCGGCTGTACCTGTAGAGGCGGGGGGCCCGGATGTTGCCGCCACCGCTAGGGAGCTCCCAACCGAGGACGTGTCTGTGTCGCTGGTGTCTTCACCGGTCCCCGTGGTGGTGCTCCCCTCGCCCTCCGGATCACTGGTGCCCTCGGTGTCTGTTCCAGTGCCCACCGGGGCCTTGTGACTTGCAGCTCCCTTGTGCTCCGATGCCAAATCTCCTCCGCCTGATGATGCTAATGCACACATGCACATGAAGAGATAGAAAAAGGGTGGGGGGAGAAATGAAAACAGGTTGAGTGCATGCCATGTCAACACCGTTGGTGGAGAGGACAGACACAGGTGCCTCATGCACTAAGCCGCACAATCGGGGTACACTACTCAGTATTTCTGACTCGGCCAACAGGTCTAGGGACAACAAACGCGCACATGTGTGATGCAGGACCATGGTTAGCTGTACTTGGCACCCTACAGAGGTGGGGGGCGGGGGCACAGGGCCATGTCTAAGGGAGGGGACTACACTAAAGAAAGCCCCTGGCCTACTGTCACCCACAGCCCTCCTCCCCCACCCAGACGCCTCAACTGCGCGTAAAGATAGCAGAATGTGCAGATACTCACCCCCTTGTGTCTGCTGTGATGTCCTCAAGCGCCCATCCAAATCAGGGTAGGCCACCGCCAGGATCCGGGACATCAGGGGGGTCAGGGTACGACTGGCACCCCTCCTAGGTCGGGAGGCCATCCCCAGCAGTGACTCGGCGGTCTTTCTGGTTCCGTGGCGGATGTCCTCCCACCTCTTGCGGCAGTGGGTGCCCCGTCTGGTGTAGACCCCCAGGGCCCGGACTTCCTTGGCGATGGCACGCCAAATGTCAATTTTCTGATGGGCGCTGACCTGTTTGACATGTACAGGGTGGGAAAGAAAAAACGTTATTTTTCTGCTTGTTAGATGTGAATGCCCCCCCCTCCCCAACCTTGCCATGTGGCACATTCTCTCATCTGCCGTGCCTTGCACTCCTCATTTTCTCCCCACCCCACCAACTTACATCAACCCCACTCCACACAGGCATAACCCATTCAATGTGCACTCAGTGTACTTACCTGTTGGTCTGGAGGACCGTAGAGTAGCGCATACTGGGGGAGGACCCCATCCACAAGTTTCTCCAACTCTTCAGAAGTGAAGGCAGGGGCCCTTTCCCCAGTCGCAGCAGCCATTGTATCTTCCAGACCGAGGTCACAGCAGCACTTGCAGTATAGGTCCTCTCCTGTGGATGATCAGGTCTCGAGTGATTAAGGAGATAGAAAATGGCGGTCACGCCTGCGGCAGTGCGTACCGCGGCGGTGCGTACCGCGACCGCCGGCGCACATCGTCATTGGCTCATGAAACCCATAGGGTTCAATGTTAACCAATGCGCCTTCGTACAGCGGTCTTCGACCGCCTACCGCCACGGTGTGCCACGCTAGCGCAGTGACCTCACATCCCATTGTCCCACTTCACAGGTCAGGCAGCCGCCATTCCAAGGGCCCACATGGCATAATTTCAACTGCGTCACAGAGGCCTAGGCCTTGCATTGCCACTCATACAAGCCTTTCACTGCATTTCGAGTCAATTACTGTGCAAGCTGTGGTTACGTACCTGTGGGTTGCTTGACTCTGTGCTCCATGTTGTCCTTCCTAGGCACCGTCCGCTGGGACTTGCGATGAGAAGGATGAATCCTCGCGTGTACCGACCGCTGGTGGACCTGTCGACAATGGAAGAACGCCATATAATACTACGCTACAGATTTGACCGTGCCACTATACATGAACTGTGTGCCCAGCTGGAGCCAGCCCTGATGTCCCCCATCCGCCAACCCACAGGGATCCCCCCTCTAGTGCAGGTTCTGTCAGTCCTCCATTTTTTGGCAAGTGGGTCATTCCAGACAACAGTGGCCATGTCATCTGGAATGTCTCAGCCTATGTTTTCAAAAATCTTGTCTAGAGTGTTATCTGCCCTGACGAAACACATGCGGCGCTACTTTGTATTCCCTGAGGAGGTTGATTTGGCCACTGTGAAGGGTGATTTTTATGCCCTTGGACATATCCCCAACATAATTGGTGCCATTGATGGGATCCATGTGGCTTTAGTACCCCCAAAAGACGATGAGCAGGTGTACAGAAACAGGAAAAGTTACCATTCGATGAACGTCCAGGTGGTCTGTTTGGCTGACCAGTACATCTCCCATGTGAATGCCATGTTCCCTGGGTCAGTTCATGACGCATATGTGATGCGAAATAGCAGCATCCCTTATGTGATGGAACAGCTACAGAGACAACGTGTGTGGCTAATTGGTGACTCTGGTTACCCCAACCTGCCTTGGCTATTGACCCCAGTGAGGAATCCCCGGACCAGGGCAGAGGAACGGTACAATGAGGCCCATGGGCGAACTAGGAGGATCATTGAAAGAACCTTTGGCCTCCTGAAGGCCAGGTTTAGGTGCCTGCATATGACAGGGGGATCCCTGATGTACTCACCATAGAAGGTGTGCCAGATAATCGTGGCCTGCTGTATGCTTCACAATCTGGCATTGCGACGTCAGGTGCCTTTCCTGCAGGAGGATGGTCCAGATGGTGGTGTTGAAGCAGCTGTGGAGCCTGTGGAGAGTGAAGAGGAGGAAGACGAAGAGGACGACCCAGACAACAGGGACAGAGTTATCCAACAGTATTTTCAGTAGCACACAGGTAGGAATCAGCCACGCCATTTAACATTTACAGAAAGCCCCCTGCATCTTTACTTTGTGTATTTCCCCCCAGTTCTTTTAAACTGATGTTTGATTTTCCCTTCCCTTTTCAGTGCTGTATGACCCACTGCGTGACTTCGGCTTGGTTAGCCCATGGACTAATGCTTATTGACATCGGTATGTTGTCATCACATAAATTACAGAACATTATTGATAAATAATGTGTTATACATTTGTCAATAATACAGGCTGACTCCAGAATGATTTCAGTGCAATGAGTGATTTATTTTTAGTGCTAGATATTGGTACATGATATTAAAACGGTGATGGGTGAGGGTGGAGTTATGCCCATGGCAGAGTCCAGTTCTTGGGGGCAGTTCAAGGTTGGACAGGGTGACACTGTGGGACAGTGGAATGACATCCAGGGGGATATTAGGCTGGCGGGGGTCTTGGCATCCTACTCTGTCTTCCTTTGAGATCTCAGGTTCCTCTTGCGGGGTGGTTGTTCTTCAGCAGGAGGTGGGGTTCTGGTGGCCCGTCGTTCTGTGGGGGGCCTCCTGACCACTAGCGCCGGCGGAGGTGGTAGGCTGTTCCTGGCTAGTGACAGGGGCCCTTTGTGGTGCCACATGGTCCCGCAATGTTGTTTCTATACGGTTGAGGGCCTGGACTATGGTCCCCATAGCGGTAGCGATGTTCCTGAGTTCATTGCTGAACCCCATGTACCGTTCCTCCTGCTGTGCCTGGATCTCGGTGAACCTGCCCAGTACCGTCGCCATCGTCTCCTGGGAGTGATGGTATCCTCCCATGATGGTGGTGAGGGCCTCTTGGAGAGTCAGATCCCTGGGCCTGTCCTCCCCCCCCTGTCGCACAGCAGCCCTCCCAGTTGCCCTGTTTCCCCGGGCCTCTGTCCCCTGGACGGTGTGCCCACTACCACTGCCCCCAGGTCCCTGTTGTTGTTGGGGTGTTGGGTCAGCCTGGGTGCCCTGTAGTGGCGGACACACCGCTGATTGACGCGTCCGCGAGACAGAGGCATGGGCCCGCTGGGTGGGAGCTGTGCTGGTGTTCCCAGAGGGGTTTGGGTCTGCTGTGGCCTGTGTCTGTGTGGGGAACCGACTGTCCAGAGGTCCCCGATGGTCCGGGCTGGTCGTCAGGTTCTAGGTCGACAGAGCTGCTGTCCTCGCTGGGGGCCTGTTCTGGGGGTGGGATGGACAAATCTGGACCCTCTGTGGCGGTGTGTTGGCGTTCGGGCCCTGCAGGTGTAAAGGAGTATGGTTATTGTTTCTGTGTGTGCCATGGCGTGCATTTTGAGTGCCCTTGTCCCCCAGTGCTGGCATTCCCTTGTGGGAGGTGTTGTGAGGGTTTGGGGGGGGGGGTGTATGGGTATGTGCAATGGTCATGCTTTGGTGGTGGCTGTCTATGGTTTCTGTTGGCATTCAGGGGTTGGTGTTGTTTAGGGTGGGTTGTGCTGGTGAGACATTGGCAGGGAGGCTGTGTGCTGGGGGGTTGAGATTGGGGGTGGGGGGGGTTGGCATGCTGGTGGTTGGGGGGGGGGTGAAGTAGTTGAGATTCGACTTACCAGAGTCCATTCCTCCGTGTACTCCAGCGAGGCCATCAGGATGCAGGATGTTTACCACCTCTTGCTCCCATGCTGTGAATTGGGGTGGAGTGGGTGGGGGTCCGCCGCCAGTCTTCTGCACAGCGATGTTGTGCCTGGAGATCATCGAGCGCACCTTCCCCCGTAGGTCGTTCCATCGCTTTCTGATATCTTCCCGATTTCTGGGATGCTGTCCCACAGCGTTGACCCTGTCTACGATCCTTTGCCATAGCTCAGCCTTCCTTGCTATGGTGGTGTGCTGCACCTGTGTGCCGAAGAGCTGGGGCTCAACCCTCATGATTTCCTCCACCATGACCCGGAGTTCTTGGTCCGAAAACCTTGGGTGTCTTTGGGGTGCCATGGGGTGCTGTGGATGAGGTGTGGGGTGGTGTTTGTGGTGATGTGCGTGGTGATATGTGGTGATGTGTGCGTGGATGTGGTGTGGGTGATGAAGTTGGGTTCCTGTGTGTGTTGGGGTTTTCTATTGCTGTGCTCGCTCTCTCTATCTCTATCTCTCTCGCTCTCGCCTTCGCTCCGATTTCCAACTAGTGGGGGTTTGTGGGTGATGTGGGTGTGTGTTTTATATTGCAATGGGTGTGTGTGTATGTGTATCAGGTGTGTGTATTTCGAATTGTCCAATGTGGCTGTGTTTTGTAAAGGTGTGTGTATTTTGAGCGTGGCGGTGTGTACCGCCAATGGAATACCGCGGTTGAAAGACCGCCGCGTGGATTCGTGGGTCAGAATGGCATGGGCGTGTTTGTGTTGGCGTGACGGTGGAGGTTTGGTCATCTCCAGTTTTCCGCGGCCCGCTGACGAGGCGGCCTTCCTTGGATGTCGGATTTTTGGCGGATTCACAGTTGTGGGTCAGAATGACCGTGGCGGTTTGCCGCGGCGGTAGAATGGCGGACTTCTGACCTGCGGTAAGGGCCTTTTACCGCCGAGGTCAGAATGACCTCCTCTGTATCCTGATCCACAATCACATCTGAATACGGCAATGTCATGCGTGAAAGACAATCTGCACGAGCATTTTTTTCTCCCTGTACATTTTTCACACTAAGATTGTACTCCTGCAACTTGGAGAGTAAACACACCAGGCGAGCAGATGCTTTACCCAACCCGTTGCCATTAAGTAGAAACACTAAAGGTTTGTGAGCAGTGTACACATCACAACTAGCACCACAAATATATATTTTATATTTGTGTACCGCCCATATATATGCCAAGGCATCCATTTCAATAGTGCTATGATTGCTCTCTGTTTCTGTGAGTGTTCTTGAAGCAAAAGCAACTGTATTTTCCTGTCCATTAACCCACTGGCCAAAAACAGCCCCAAGGGCCATATGTACTAAAGCATTTTCCCATAGACACAGAATGGGTAAAACCCTTTGATACATCTGGCTCCAAGTCCCTTAAGACTGGCATCAACGGATAATACTAACTCCTTAATGTTCTGAAAGGCACTAGCTGCTTGATTGCCCCACAAAAGACTTGCCCAATGAAACATAAGGTTTAAGAGCAGAAGCAGATAATACTAACTCCTTAATGTTCTGAAAGGCACTAGCTGCTTGATTGCCCCACAAGAACTTGTTACCTTTTTTCAGTAATGATCTTAAAGGTTGAACCATTATTGCATAACCTGAAACAAATCTTGCGTAATACTCGCAAAACCCCAAGAATGAGCTCAAGGCATCCTTATCCGTAGGAGCTGGAGCATTTTTGATAGCCTCTAAGTTACAAGATTTTGGTTTTATGCACTCCCCAGAAACTGTATGATCCAAATATTCTACTTTATCCAGCATACGTTTGCACTTCTCTGCCTTGACTGTCATGCTTCGTAATTACAAAATGTCAAATACTTTCTTCAAGGCCTGAATATGTTCCTCAGCTGTTTCTGTGTGGATAAGTATGTCATCTTGGAATGCTTGTACGTTATCCATTTCCCCAAATAAAGTGTCTATCATTTTCTGGAAAACACTTGCAGCAGATGCCAAACCAAATGGTAGTCTGCAATATTTAAATGCACCATATGGCATGACAAAAGTGGTAAGTGCCTGGGAATCTTCACATAGTGCTATTTGATGATATGCTGAATGTAGGTCTAAAGTAAAGAATACCTTAGAGTTACCTAAGCTTGTTACCATTTCTTGTATGTGGGGAAGAGGATGACAATCTACTAATATATTTCTGCTAAGAGAGCTCAGGTCAACACGTAGCCGAAGGTCTCCAGACCCCTTCTTAGTGAGGACAATGGGAGAAACCCATTCTGAAGAATCGGTTGGCATAATTATATCCTCAGACACCAACGTATCTAATAACTCTTTATTTTTTGCCTAATGCTCAAAGGCACTGGCCTGCCCTTACGTACTATGGGCAGAGAGCCTTTCTTTAGTTTAACACAATGCTCAAAGCCTTGAACAGTCTCAACTTTACCTGCAAACACCTTGGGAAACTGAGATTTCATTTGTTCGAACACTTCAATTGGCATGTCTCCCAGTGCAATAGGTATGTCATGTCCAGGAGGCAGAATGATGCCAAGACTTGACAAATCTTTCCAGCCCACAATGTCTCTCCCATTAATCCCAATGTATATCTTTGTAACCGTGCATCTCCCCAAAATCTCTATATTAGACCAGAAGAATCCAAGAAGTTCAATATTCTGCTCCCCAAATGCTTTGGGGCTTATGTCAGGACATTCCAAAACATTTGATTTAGGCCAAAATTTTAAATATGTACTGTCCACCAAAATTGTTATAGGTGCTCCAGAATCTGCCATAACTGTTACCCCTCTCCCATCTGTGAGTGCCTCACACAAAGGACCCTTGATGTACTCAGTTTTCATGTGCACCACAGGATCCAGTGAATCCACAGTCAAAATTACATTGGAAAACCTTTTCCACACACTTTTGAGTTTTGTCTTCTATATCCTTGTACATACATTACTAATCCTCACTTTACTAACTTTGCCAGTTGTGCCTGAACCAACCACTTTACTACACACCATTTGAAAATGTCCTACTTTGCAACATTTCAAGCATCGTTTTCCAATTGTAGGGCCGGAAGAACTATTTCCAATGTGATTGCGAGAACCATAGCGGAAACAGACTCTTGTTCCTAGCGTCTGCCCTGTTCCCTGTTTGAAAGGCTTATTGCTAACCGCACAAATCAAATCATCCTCCATCACGCAACTAACTGTCAACTGACCATTATGACTAGATAAGACTTTAGAAGTAACAATGGACCTCTCTATATTCTTCGCAATTTTAATTGTTTCTGCTGAAGTAGGATTGCGACAGGCTATCAGACGTTCCTGTATTTTCTTAGAAAAGCAGTAAAACACACATTGGTCTCTTATTTTATATATATATATAATATATATACATTATTGCCAAAATCACATTTAGCTGCTAATACTCGTACTTACCTATGCCTCAGCTGATTGCATGCACATGGCGAAGGTAAACCTTTCTAGCAGAACGTTAGATTCAGCTGAATACAGTTTTTTCATCCTATCTTTGCCTTCCACATAAACATTCCAGACAGCATCTCCACTTTACTGCGCCGGAATAGGTGGCAAATTGTCAAATACACGTTGTCCAGCGACACCCAAGTGATTAAGCAGCAAAGCCATCTTCCTAACAGATGGATACTCATTAGCATCAATAGCTGTGAGGTAGTTCTCAAATATTCTCAGCCACTCCCTCCATTTTATATCAGGTTTGCCACTCCTTTGTTAAAAAAGGAGGAGGCTGAACAACTCCTTCATTGGATGTCATCCTGTAAACGAGATCTAATGTAAAATGGCAGGGAAATATGTATAACAGCAGTGGATGACTTCTAAAATGGAATAAACAATCAGAAATAATTATTTTTGTTTCAAAAAGATCCACAGTATTCAGCAAATTAAAATGTAGAGTCAAAATGACAAAGTAAGGGCCATATTTATACTTTTTGACGCAAACCAGCGCTGATTTGCGTCAAAAATTTTACCGCCAGCTAACGCCATTCTCACACGCTATGCGGGCGCCTTATTTAAGGAATTACGTTAGCCGGCGCTGCGGACTGGTCAGAGTAAAAAAAAATGACTCAAACCAGGCAGCACCGGCATAGGGGAAAATGGGGGTTGTGCGTCAAAAAATGGTGCAAGTCAGGTTTGAGGCAAAAATCATGCCTCAAACCGGACTTGCGCCATTTTGTGACACACAACCCCCATTGAAATGACTCCTGTCTTAGCAAAGAGGAGAATCATGCCCCCCTGCCCAATGGCCATTCCCAGGGGACTACTGTGGCACAGTGGCATGTAGGGGGGGCCAAATTAGGCCCACTATGCCACTTTACAAAAATAAAAGAAAACACTTATCTCAACTTACCTGTACTTACCTGGGATGGGTAGCCCCATCCATGGGTGTCCTCCAGGGGGGGAGAGGGTGGCAGGGGGTGTCCCTGGGGGAAGGGAAGGTCACCTCTGGACTCCTTCCATGGTCAGAGACCATGGAAGTGAGCCCACAGGTCCCTTAACGCCTGCCCTGACCCAGGCGTTAAAAAACGGCGCACATCAGGCTGTGCGCTGTTTTTTAATGCCCGCCCCCTCCTGTGCGTCAAAATGACGCTGGAGTATAAATAAGGCGCACAGGCCTAAAAGTCATTTTTTGGGCGGGAACGCCTACCTTGCATGTCATTAAAGCAAGGCAGTTTCCCGCATCCAAAAAATGATGCACACGGAGGAATTTTGACATCTGCGGGGTCGGGCATCAAAGTATAAATATGGGGCAAGGTTTGCGGCGAATGTGCGTCAAAACTTTTGACGCACATTCAGCGCAGAGTATAAATATGCCCCTGTAGATGAAAGTACACGTGAGCGCACACTGCCACTCTGAATACACAGTTTCTCCCACAACGAATTATTGGCAGAAAACCTTAAAAAAAAGGTAAAATAATTTCAGTTTGCTTGGCTCACATCAGGAAATACCTGGAATACGACAGCGAAGAAGCTGCAATGTGAACAAACTAACGCTGGTAAGAGACTAACGCTGTAAACATATCTTGCAATACTAACGCTGTGATCGTATCTTGCAATATGTAGGACGCTGCAAGCAGAGCGTGAAAACAATTGGTAACCTGATGCCCCCCCCCAGACGTTGGGAGCAATCATCCAATGGCAGGGGAGAAACAGCGTCACATGACCTGATGCTAATCCGACGACGTTGGACTGAATACAGGGAAAACGCAGCAACATGTCCAGAACTCTTCTACGAAGATGCTCCAATGACGCTGGTTTGCTGGCAGAGAACAACCACAAATCCAGCTAACCAGTCGTTTAGTCAAAACAAAGTGTCGCCCTTAATCCTTCCAATTCAAATACAAAATATATATATATATATATATAAATATATATATATATATATATATAAATATATATATATATATATATATATATATATATATATATATATATATATATATATATATATATATATATCTCCGTGGTGCCAACATGGGTTTCTATGCAAGCGCCAGGCAACAAACCAAAAATGCTGCCAATAAGATACGTTGGTGGGTCCGCACCCGTTCAGCACACATAACTAGCACCCCACTCCTAGTACCAAAATATGTAGTAAGCTGGGTCTCAGGAAAGCTCCAAGCAAGCGCTCGTTAAAGGAAGAATCATGGAGACATGAATATATGAATCCAGTATCTTTAATGTTGTGGACCCACAACCGCACCAGCAACCATCCAAGTCCGGTGTCCTTGAGCAACTGTCGCACATGAACCTCCTGGAACTTCAAACACTGCTGATGCCGTCAGGGTTCTAAATACAATATTCATTAATAAACATCCTTACAACCAAAACTACTGTTGAACACATTTACCCATGAACAAGCATACAATATTACACAGGCTCACTTGGTAAATTGGCTTTTCCTATTGATGGTCAGTGACAGGCACGCCTTGTAAAATGCCTGTTACGTGGAGGACTGTTCTCAATCATGAAGTATTTTGGGAAAACTGGATAATATATATATTATTTGCAATGTAGTGATAGGCACATCCTGAAGTTAGCCTGCCACTTTAATTTAACTCTTACTCTGAGGTAACAGGCACACCTTCGTATTTTTAGCCTTCTGCCATTGGTTTGATGGTTAATTATATCCACTACACCATTTTCCATTTTTCTTAATTGGCTGGGTAACACACCTTATTATTCCAGTTTATTTTAGCTGGCAGTGTGCTATTCAGCCACCACCATTCTTAAATAAACCAGGCCAGCCTTCCATGAAGTTGGAGAAGTTGCTGAAGTTATTTAAGAGGTATATGCTAGAGATTGATGGGCATGATTTTCACTCAAGAAGCATTTATTGTTGAACCTTTTGTGGACTCAAGGTAAGGAAGTATTTGCAGATTTACCAGCTGACAAACTCTGCAAGCATTCGCAGCTGTGGATTAGATTGTTTTACAGAAGCTATTGACAGCTTGAAAGTCCACTTTAAAGAAAAGCCATGTATTGCAATGGAAAGGGTGAAAGGGTCAGTGTTTACACCAGCTCATCAAATGAGCCATTTGACTCTCATGTGGCTCCTTTGTAAGTCTTAGCAATTAACTGTGGCTTTGGGGCCACTGTGGGCCCTTATATGAGAAACCGGATCATCATGAGGTGTTCCCACAAAAAGATACAGAAGCAGTTGATCAGGCATTGGAACCCTCTATTTACAGAAACTCTAGGCACCACCATAATTGTGTACCGATTGATAGCTTCATTTAAGGCTTTGAATCACTCAAGTGAAACTAAAGTAACTGTGGTGTCTAGGAAAAATGTCGTACAGAAGTTAGACTGGCTAAAAGTAGAGATGGTGCTAAATCAGTTGGTTTAATCCCCAAAATAAGATCAGGTGGACAGGTTGTGGGTCAAATATTCATACTGCATGTTAAAACTTTTCCCCAGCATTTGGGAAGGAGACCTTTACATGGTGAAATGGGATGTGTGTTTCAATTGTTTGCATCAAAGAAGGTTTTCTGAAGACATTTTTCCAGTTTCAGGATTGTTCCAAAGTAGTGGGCAGTAAGGAAACTTTGGTTCTGGATGTAAGGGGAAGAACTCCAGGTTCAATTGTGTGTTGATGAGAATGTAAATGTGTTGGTTGAAATGTCTTCCCCAGCTAGAAATAATATAGCTTTAGAGACATATTCTTGTAGCGTGACAGAGATAGAAGTATTCCGGGCAAGCAAGGTAAAGCCTTACAGTGAAATTTTGTTACTTGGGATTGATGGAGAGTTCTTCAAGCCACAAACTGTACTATTGTAATTTACTATTGATAACATTGAGGCACATTGTATGGCTGATTCACGATTTGCATTTACTATTAATTTGCACAGTTTTGTTTTTCAAATAAAAAATAGGGCCAAACGATATAAAAGTGTATGGGTATGGTCGAAAAAAATGACATGTTAGGATATTTTATATCCCCAATTGTTTTTCAAGCTAGACATGTAGTTGGAAAAGTTGATGTGGCTGTTGAGGGCCAACATGTTTTGGATTGGCACCAGCAGGGTGAAATTGGAATTTCTCTGAAGCAAAAGCCAAGGATCCTCCTTTTGTACTGATGTTGAAGATATACAAAAGGCAAGGGTTGTAAGTCATAATGAGGCATTGGAATGTTTGTTGGATAAACACAAGGAGCATTTCGTAAGTAAGCTGGGAAGGGTTGTTGGTTTTAAACACAAAAATATGCTAAAAAAGAATGCTGAGCCAGTCAAACAGAAGATGCTGTGTGAAATTTGTCAGTTGTGTGTAATTGAGCCAGTCAATGCCTCGAAATTGGTATCTCCCAGTATATTAGTTACAAAATCTGAGGCTTTGAGGGTATGTGTTGGACTGAGGTCAATAAACATGAAAATTGTGGTTGACTGTCACCCTTTGCCTCATATTCAGGACTTGTTGGCAAAGTTGGATGGGGCAAAAATCTTCACCAAATTATACCTCAAAACTGCATATCATTAGATTGAGTTCATGGTGGATTAACAACACCGCACTACTGATGAAGGATTCATGTGCACCAGGATGCCTTTTGGGTTGGCCCCTGCTGCTTTGGTGTTCCAGAAATTGATGCATATTTTTGAGAGTATCAAAGGAGTGGTGGCTTTTTAGGACAATGTCCTGATTTACTTGAGGTCTTTTGAAAAGCATAATCCGATTTTGCACAAGGTTTTAGGAATTTTGCATGAAAAATGTATGATGTAGTTAGATAAGTGCATGTTTTTGTGAGAGTGTTGAAAATGTCGGTCATAAGATTTCACCAGATGGAATTGGACCTAAACGATGATTCATTTAAGGCTAATAAAGAACTTGTGAAGCCTATTGATAAAGATCAACTGAGATTCTTCCTGTGACCTTGTGAGTTTTGCTCACGTTTTGTGGAAACTTTGCCACTGAAGTTTATGCAGATTTGTAGAGTGCGCTATCACCCAGGAGGGTATCCTGGCATGAGCAGGTGTGAGTCTAGCATAACCTAGGCCCAAGTGGGACTCTGGAAAAGCCAGGTCTTCAGCTTCTTGCAAAGTTCAAGAAGGGAGGAGGAGGCGCTTAAGTGTAGTGGCAGTTTGTTCCCCTCTTTAGGATTTATGTAGAAGGCTCGACCACCAGATCTGGTTTCCCATATGCATGGGATATGTGCAAGTAAGATTCTGGACAAATGGAGGTGTCTGGCAGGCATGTGCAAGCTGATGCGATTGATGAGGTATGCTGGGCCAGTGTTATGTAGTGCCTTGAAAACTGGGTGAGGAGTTTGAATTGTGCTTGTTTGTGTATGATGAGCCAGTGGAGTTCCTTCAGGTATTGTGTGATGTGTATGCGGAGTGGGAGATTGAGAGTGATTCTGGACACCAAGTTCTGAAAGGTCTGCAGCTTTCTGGTGAGTTTTCTGATGATGCCAACATTAAGGATGTTCCTGTAGTCTAGCTTGCTTGAGACCAGGTTGTGCGTTATGATTTTTTCTAACTGCTAAATAGGAGCCATTTGAAAATCTTCCTCAGCATCTTCAGGGTACAGAAGCATGAGGCAGTGACGGTGCTGACTTGGGCAGTCGTGTTGAGTTTGCTGTTGCTGATGATCCCGAGGTTCTTGCCGTGGATGGTGAGGGTGGGTGTCAATCCTAGCTCTGTTCGCCCCTATGTGGAATCCCAGGGTGAAGTGCTCCCTTCAAAGATCATGATTTCGGTCTTGACAGTGTTCAGCTTTAGACAGTTGGTCCAGTTGACACTTGACGTTGCTTTAAATATCTGTAATTTTGTTGCTGAAAAATTGAGAGAGATTATTGCTGAGGTGCTGCGAGGGGGTGGTCGAGTTGGAGGCGGCCCCTGGTGAACTGCAAAGATTCCTTTGCTTCTGTTGCTGCTGGCTTCACTGTGGTTTGCCAGAGCTGAGCGTTTGGTGCTCCGGATCATTTGATAGTAGCGTCTCAGGGAAGATTTGAATGTACTCCTGTCGGTATTCTCCTGGCTCATTCTCCATTTATGCTCCAGTTGTTTGCAGCGGCGTTTCATTAGTCTGAGTTCCTCCATGTACCAGCAGGCCTTGGGTCTAGATCTTCTTGTTTGCTGTATTTGAGCGGTCCGGTGCGTCGGTGCAGGAGGTGATCCAATTGTTCAAATTCTTGATGACTTTGGGGAGACTGTTGCTGTGTTCAAGTCATTGGCTGTTGAGAGCGGTGTTCCAATCCTTGTTAGTGACACTCTTCTCGTTTTGGCAGACTGGTCTGTCAGTGGTGCATGTAAATTGGGCTGGGACAGGGATGCTGAACTTGAAAAGGGTGTGATCTGTCCAGGAGACTGGTGTGGAATTGTCAACTCTGATTTTTTCGAAGATAGTGAAAATAGGGTCTAGGAGGTGTCCAGTGACGTGAGTAGGTCCCTTTACAGGCTGGGTAAGGCCCAGACTTCCAAGGTGTTCAAAAAGTGCTTTTGAGTTGGGGTCAGCATGGTCATCCTGATAAGTGAGTGAAAATTCTTTATTGTTTAGTTAATTAACACTATAACAATGTTACTCATGTACATACAAACAACACATAATACTGATATCTTATGTCAAGGAAAGCACAAATTTTTACCTACAATAGTTAATTTTGTCAGATGTGATAAAAGCAACATATAAGTCGCTAGAATTTGATAATTCCTTCACTTCCCTTTGATTGTTAAATGCTTCCTGCCCTAATAGAGATAAAACCATTTATAAAATGAAAAAGGACAAATAAAAATCAACATGACGGCCAATGGGAAGAGAGCAATAATTGGTATACCATCAAGTAAATGGAGCAGGTCTCATTGTAGCTTTCCCCCTTGCTGCAATTGGTAATTACCATTTCATGTATCGATAAATATTTCATCAGTTTAATGTTCAGTTGGGGATCAGATGGATCAGGACTTTCCATAATTCCTGCCCTATGTGTGCAGATGTTACTGGCAGTAAAGCTTTTTTTTTTAACAAACTAACACAAGTCGTGTGTAGGTAGGGACGTGCATATCCGATGTATAAAGCCATCTTTCTCATAACCACAGGGTCTGCATGATATTACGCCATTATATTTCCAAGATGGTTGATCCGGCAGAGTCAGAAGCCGACCAAAACAATTTGCCATCAATTTTCTTTTTATGTGCACTGGAAAAGTTAGACTTAAGTAAGGAGCTGACCTCAGACTTTCATAGTATTTAAACACCATTCTGCATGCGATCACCGGCTAAAACTGTTCTTATCGACCAGAAAGAGTGCTGTTTTGCAACATTGTTTATTATATGCTGGGATAATGCAAAAGGTACGTTCGTATTCGAAAGCTCTTCTGTGCTCATCTGATTTAGGGCCTTCAATAGGTATTTGTTATATGTCGACTGAGGGTCACTTTCTAGTGCCGTCCATAATGCACTGTTTAGTGGGGAATAATCTCTGCTTAATTTGATTTTATACCATCTTTTTATGGATGTGTACATCCTCCCCAAGGACTTGTTGATAATCCCAAATTCCAGGTGCACCTGCGCCGGTGAAGCATTTTGAGGGATTTGAAACACCCATTTGAAGGCGGTTACCTGCAATTTGTTCAGACAGAACACGTCTTTTCCAGCCAACGCAACGCGAGCATATGCCACTGTCTGGACCATTTTTCATTTCTGCTGCCATTACTGATAACAGCACCTTTAATGGAGGGCCTTCCAGTTTCTTAGCAAGTGCACAAAATGCAAATACTGAGGTGTTTCCTTTTTTTTTAGCGTACATTGCCTCTGCTCCTGGTGATTAAATCTGTTGTCAATGTATTATCCTAAGTACCAGTAACTGCGTACCTCCTACAACTAGACCCTGTCCACCCATATTTTAAGTGGGGTCCCAGAATAATGCCTAATTAACATTATTTTAGTTTTAGCTGTATTGATTTCCAATTTATTGGTAAGAACACAATTTCTCATTTCGATCACAGTTCTTTGCAGTCCAACTTTTGTTATACTCATTAAAAACACATCTTCTGCATAGAAGAGGTGAGACAGATGCAGAGAGCACAAGCGCGGTGTATATGAGTTGACATTATCAAGCTGTGGTGTTAAGTCTGCCATGAACAAGTTGAAGAGGTGTGGAATGACACACACCTCTGTTTAAGACCCATTTTTGTGGTGATCTTTCATGAAATCCTGGAGCCATCCCCCAATTTGACACGAATCTAGGTTTGTGTGTAGAGTTGTTCTAGTCCTTTCAGTACTCTTTTGGGAATGTTCCAAGCTTGTAATATCCTCCACAGTGTGCTTCGATCTACACTATCAAATGCCAGTTTTAGGTCTACGAAACAGAGATGTAGTTTTTGCTGTTTCTGTTTCCATTTATCTGCTACTAGGAAGACGGCTAAGATGTTCGTAATTGTGTCAAGCCCTCTTCGAAATTCAGTCTAGTTAAGTGGGGTGAGGTTGTTTTTGTCTGACCATTCTGTGAGTTCCTCTAGCATCAGTGATGCAAAGTATTTTGCTTCCACGTCTAGTAATGTGATTAATCTTTAATTTGCCGGGTTAGTACAATCTCCCCTTTAAGGAAGGGGTTGATAATGGAGCCATGCCAGCTCAATGGGATACTGCTTGTTGCCTCCACTTCTTTATAAAAGATGGATAACTGACTTGCCCAGTATGACGGGTCCTATTTAAAAATGGCCTGTGGAATACAATCAGGTCCTGGCGCTCCATGTCCTCTGCCTTTGACTATTGTTTTTTTAACAGTCGTGAGTAGGATGGATGAGTTTGATTATCTGAGCTTACATTTACATCCTTTGTTGTGTACTCTCCCCCAGGTAGGGAACCAATTATGCCTCTTCTATTAATCAGGAGTGTTGATCCTACCCTTGTGAACTTACATTCAGACATGGGACCCACCTCAAACATTCTAGGCAAATACTCGACCCAGATGGCTTCCTGGGCATTTGAGTTATTTATTACCTTTACTGGCCTGTCTAGGCTGTTCACAATCTCCCAGAATGCCTTTGAGTTTGAATTTTTGGCACTAAATATTAGCTTTGTCCAGAACTGTTCCTGCTTTGTGTTCCTGTCCCATAACTATTTTTTATATTCTTTTCTCAGTCGCTGTATTTTTTCCCAGAAGGCTAGATGGATAGCTTTGGTTTTTAGTTTTCTGACAACCTGTTTTAACTCCCTTTTCAAGAGCTGGCTTTTTCACAAAAGCTTTGTACATCCATTGCTAACTACACACTTGTTTCTGGTCATTGATGAGGTATGTGTTGTTAATTTTGTGGTAACGTTTATCTAGATGTCTATCTGGTTGTTTGCTGTGAATCTACTACCCTTCACTTGTTCTTTTGTCTTATTGTGCAGACCCGGTAGGGTGGTATTTCACCATCTCAAGTGCTTTAGGTTTGTAGATTTTAAGAACCCTGGATCTGAGGCAGCGGTAATATGTTTTGTGGGGATTATACCACATTTGATCCTTTGAAGCCAATAGTCACTAAGAGCCAGATGTACAAAGCTTTTTGCATGTCGCAAACAGCGTATTTCGTTGTTTGCGACATGCAAAAAGCACTTTGCAATGCACAAACAAAATGCATAACCTTGTTACCGAATCGCAAAATGGGTTTGCGAGTCGCAATTAGGAAGGGGTGTTCCCTTCCTAATTGCGAGTCGCAGTGCAATGCAGGATTGCTTTGTGACTGCGAACACGGTCGCAAACCAATTGCAGTTTGCACCCTTTAGATATCGGTGGTTACCCATTCGCAAAAGGGAAGGGGTCCCCATGGGACCCCTTCCCCGTTGTGAATGGCACTGCAAACATTTTTGTTTGTAATGCAGCCCGTTTTCCTTAAAGGAAAACGAGATGCCTTACAAAAACGAAAAATGAAACTAAAACGTTTCATTTTTCGTTTTTGTAATGCATCTCGTTTTCCTTTAAGGAAAACGGGCTGCATTACAAAAAAAACAAAACTGCTTTATTAAAAAGCAGTCACAGACATAGTGGTCTACTGTCCGCATCAGGCCACCATCCCTGTGAGGGCCGCCACTCGCAAGGGGGTCGCAAATTGCGACCCACCTCATGATTATTCATGAGGTGGGCCTTTGCGACCCCCTTGCGAGTCGCAGATGGTGTCAGGGACACCATCCAACATTCTGAATTGCGACTCGCAATTTGCGGGTTGCAATTCGGAATATCGCTACATCTGGCCCTATGTGCGGTGAATTCAATTGAATACTGCACTACATACGGCATAACCAATAGAGATGCAAGTGCAGTTGAGTATGGACCGTGTTTGTGCACCGTGATAGGTGAATTTTACAGGAGTGTCGTCGCTCGTTCTACCATTGATAATCCTCATACCCAAGTACTCTAAAGCTGTTACCACTTTTTGACTGCAGCAATCAGTTTGACGTAATGGCAAGTTGAACTGTGGCTGCACATTCCAAAAAATATTATCTGATGTTAGTATTTCGTTTTCGTCTGGAGTGTAGATTAGCTTGGCATTGAAATCTCAGGTGGGATGAGTAAATCTTAATTCAGTTATCGTTTAAATTATCAATGCTTTGAGTGCTTGCGTTTTTCCAGTTTGGATGCACATAGATATTAAGCATCAGTACTGGGTTTAGTTTGTTTTTTCACCATTTGCTAAACCTAATTATTTGCTGTCCAAGATCCAGGGAAGTAATTTGTTCCGTTTTGGCACTCAAGGCTAATGATACATAGACTGCTAGCCCGCCCTTTGGCCTCCCATAATGCTCTGTTTTTTCAGCCTTTACACAGTGATGAGTGTAGCCATCCAATGGTAATGCTTCCATTGCCCATGTCTCAATGATATCACGTCTCCCAATTCCGTGGTGGTGTACCCTCTCGAAGCTGCAATTTGGCCCCTGCAATATTCCAGGAGAGGATATACAGTTTGTCCCCCCTGGACACTGCTGTTGGCCGGTGCCAGGGTCAGTCATTTTTGGGAGCAATTATAGTAGCAGGTAGCCAACTCCACTGCTTCGGGCTAGTGTCACTGTCCGAGACTGGGCTCACTGGGACCATAATTTGCCTTCTACCATGATCACTCTTCAGAACGGAGCAGACCGAGTCAATGTTTGGGCTACATCTTAGCAACGGTTTTGGTTGATGATAGTGTGACTTTAATTTTTTTGATAATTTTTGCCCCATGCATCAAGTTGTTGCTTGAAGTTCCAGATAAGGTGCACAGTTTCTTCTGATTCCGATGTAGTTAAGGTTTCTTCCCTAAACGTATGCTCCTCTTTGGAAATGAACTCCACTGATAGGAGGTCAGAGGATTCTAAATGTTCTGAGCGTGGTATTTCAGTGAAAAGTCTCAGTATGTTACTTCTATTGAGGATGTCATGCGGACCTTGCAAATCATATTCAAGTGTAAAAAGGATTTGGAGGGATGATTTGTCCTTTTTTGAGGTGGTGGCCTCCTGCGTCTGGGAGTGATCGTTGAGTATCCACTCGTCCTGGTGGTGTGGTGGTACTGTGCAATGTTATATTGACCCTTAAATCTCTGGCTTTTACCAAAACGACCGCTAGAAAGTATTGTTACATCCTGAGCAGTGGGGGCTTTTGCTGATGTTGCAAGTTGGGATGACCTAGTGACCAATGCTAAAGACACCATTTGGACCTGCAAGGACTCCCTGGTTTTATTTACGCATTGTATAGTATGGCAGTGTTCTGATGAAATGATGACTATACTTGAGTTAGTGTTAATCACGGATCTCCTATTCTCCTTAGTCGCTTGTTTCAATTACTTTCCTGGCCATTAACGATTGACATTGCTTTTTGACAGTTATGTGTGCACACTGGAGCATTTAGGCCATGATGATGTATAGGTGACAAGGCACCTTTTCTTTTTATGTGCATAGTTTGCCACTTGTGATGTTTGTTAGGTGAGGTGAAGCCTGCTTCTGAAGGTTTATGTGCTTTTTCGTTAGAAGAGGCGTAAGACACGTCTTTCATTAAGTCAACTTTGGCCTGAAAGTTTGATGCTCCTGAAGACAGGGGTGGGTTTCACAGCACTGCTTGTATTAAGCTATACAGACGCACGAGCTTCACTAATGCCACTCCCCTCTGTTTAGGACTAACCATTGAATGTGTACTTGGCCGTTCTTCCATTACCCTAAGGATATCCATGTTCTCTTGTTTTATTCCAAACATTGGGTATGTACTGGATGGTATCTCCATTTCAGATGGATTGGTTTTGTTCCTTGCTTTTCTGGCTCGTTTTTTCTGCCTCTTTGTTTGCTTACCAGCACTAAGTTTGTTCCAGCTTGCTCTGCCAGTTGTGACTGCTGCTTGTCTAATGATGTAACCATTCTAGGCTCTAGCATTGTTGGACCTTCTTACATTTCCTTTGGCAACTCTGTGAGCTGTGAGGACTCATGTGGCTCCCCATCTTTATTTGAACAATTATTAATATTGTCGCACAATTGACGACGATTGGAAAATTTGTAGACCAGGTTTTGCTTTTTAATGTCCATGATGTTTGCTAATACCATTGGCTAGGTGCCTAATTTATCTATGTTAGGACCACATGCACAAGTTGGTTGTAGTGGTAAATGGATTGCTTCAACTCTGGTTATTAGATCCGTTAATTTTTACAATTTTATGTTTATTCCTAAAATTTGGAAGCCATTAAGTCCATAAATTCTATTTGAATGTCCAGTTTGTCCGAATGCTTATTGAATGCTTCAACTGAGGCTTGTAAAGTGTTTAACAGTGAGACGTATAGTCCTTGCTGGCCTAAGTCATCTTACTGCAGATTCATTGTCGTTCTTGGCATAGTATCCGTTGGACTATTTATATTTACACGGACACTATGCAAAGGGCTTGCTACAGCCATTTTCTCGCAGGCCTGTTATGCGGTTTTCAAACGAATTAGCACAAGCTTTTGGTTCTTGGAACTACCATCCTGTGCAGCTGAGTGGAGTGTTATAGATATGGTTGTATTTTGTACTGAATTATCTTTTCTTTTCTCTTTTTTATTCTCTTGACCCCAGCCCTCATCTACTAGGTTGATCGTTTTTACTTCCATGACCTGCATAAAGTCTACATTGCTTGTAACAAAGATGGATCTCAGCCAGGAGTTGTCTTGGATGTCCAAGTCCTCCTTTGAGATAACATTGACCCCCTGTAGGACGTCCTTGCTTAGGATGGGTGTGGGGGTTGGATGAGAATGAATTGTGGAGTGACAGTGGCAGTGGGTGTTTGTTGTCAAAGTTATTGATTCTGGCACTTTATCAGAGTGATTAAACTGAGATCTGCATTTTGGGGAGATAGTTATCACCTTCATCAGTGGAGCCTTAGGCCCATATTTATACTTTTTTAGCGCTGCATTTGCGCTGCTTTTTGACGCAAAGGTGGCGCAAAATTACAAAATACAATTGTATTTTGTAAGTTTGCGCCGCTTTTGCGTCAAAAAATGACTCAAATGTGGCACTAAAAAAGTATAAATATGGGCCTTAGTGTCTCTATACTCATATGAGCAATCTATGGCATGAATCTGCACATGGGCTGTTATAAGATTCGAGTTTATTCCTTTGTGTTGTTTTTTGACATGCAAGTTGTTTTTTTGGCGGGTACCCTATCTTCTCTGTTTTTTGAACAAGAGATTCTCTATGATCTTGACTCACTGATAGGTTGGGGTATTCTGCTTGTGGGTATGTGCTTATGAGGGGTTAGCGGGTTAGGAAGACCAGCTAAATTACCAGGCATTGAGTATGTTGCGGCTCCAGGATCTTTCAAGAAGGTGTACTTAGCACTTGGATTCGGTAACCCAAAAATGTTCAGTACTGGGGATATCAGGGACTGCCCTGCGTGTCACATGTCTCACTTGTCTTGGTTGACTTATGTGCTTTTGACTTTCTGGTGTCCTCCTTCTGGTTTGCCCTTTTCTGTCTGGGCTCCGGCCTTATACCTCTGTATCTAATTTCTTTGATGATTTTTGATTCAGTTGGTGCTCTACGCGGGGAGCTTGCACCAGCAAAACAATCTGCACCCTAGCCTATAAGGGCTGTCTTTGATATGAAAGTTTAGGTCTCCGAGTAGGACGTCATTGCTAGCATTGGGTTTGAGTGATGCAGCAAAGTCCATGATGCAGCTGGTGATCATAAATCTGTTACCTCGGCCTGCAGCCTACTGACCAAAATAACAATGCTAGCAATGATTATACTGATGTAACTTGATGTTGATCCTAAGGCTACAAGAGTTTGAATAATCTAGTTAGTGACACCTTTCGTTCTCACTGGCCCTCCGCCATAGCAGCATCTGATGGAGATGTGTCAAGAATCATGTGTCTGTTTGAATATATAGTCAAGGGGGTTGATGGCTCGACCCCAAGCTAATCTTTTATATTTGGGACACATGCTGTCTGCACATTGATGTGCACTTTTAGCATTGACACTTGTTTGCCATTAGCTTGTTGGTTTTGCCTGATGCTAGGCACTCCTAAAATAAGCTTGTTTTGAGAACTGGCGTAGCCATACAAATTGAAGTATGCAATATTGGTAACTATTTTGAGGGCTACTAAGGCCCTTTTTTATCCATTATATTTGTATATATTATGAGATATTTCCTAGATGTTTGTATGTTTTTAGCAGCTGTTTTTAACCTACTGATCCTTGCTTGACCCTTTCACACCACGACTGGTCATTATATTGCATCTATCTATGTTTTTGTCGTATTGTTTTATGTTCTTTATGGTTTTTGTAAAGTATTTTGAACTTTTTTTGAACTGCTCGGGGATCTGTAGATGAGAGTGCCGCCTAGGGTGAAGTTGGCTGTGATGTGGAGCTTGAACAACAGGTGTTCCTTGTTGGGGGATGCCGTGTCCGTGGAGGTGGTGCACATGACAATGGGCCTGATTTAGTTTTTGGCAGACAGGTTACTCTTTCACAAATGTGAGGGATGTCCCGTCCATCTCATTGTGAGTTCTATAGGATAAAATGGAATCGTAACATGATGGACAGGATATCCGTCACGTTTGTGACGGAGTAACACCATCCGTCAAACTCTAAAACAGGCCCTATGCTCTTATGGATGATGGTGATTTCACCTTCAGGCTTGTGAAGTCTGTCTTGCCTGGTGATTTTGTAGCTGGATGGGATGGCTATTGCAATGTCAGGTGCTGATGCTGCTTTCAGCTGGGTTTCCGTGAAGTAAAGTAGGTACAGGGCATTGTCATGGTGCAGGTCCTAGATCTCATTGGCGTGTTTAGTGAGTGTGCAGGTGTTGAGAAGCATGCATGTAAGTGCAGTGTTGTGTGAGTTGTAGGACAATGTGAGTGTGAGAGAGTGGGGTGATGGGTGCTGTCAGTGCAGTGAGTGTTGTGTGTGGGTACGTGCATGAAAACTTGCAGGAAGAGCAAGGGACTGCTCCCTCCGTGTTGTGTGATGCGGCAAGGTGGCAGTGTGAGGAGCACAGGCTGAGGTTGAGAACATGGTGGGTCGCAGTGGGGGTAGTGGCAGGTGGTGTTGGGCTCCGTGCAGGCCCGGATGGGCATGAGCAGGCTTGGCTTTGGCACACCTTGTTTCCTTTGCAATTTTTGTGGAAAGAAGGAGCAAGACACAGCTGGTTTGATATTCAAGACAGTTTTCCAAAGCATCAAAAATGCCCTTGTTAGTCCGTCCCCTTTAAGTTATTATCAAATTCATCTAAAAGCATTATCACTGTGGATGCCATGGTGAAGGTTTTGGGGCAGAACTAAGCCAAGTCAAGGATGGGAAGGAGGTCACCATAGCATTTATATCCAGATTGCTGTCACAGGCAGAAACCAAGAATACCTCTATTAGGAGTGAGGCACGAGATTGTGGCTGGGGAGTTGAACATTTTAAGACTTATGTTGACATTTCTTGAGTGACTTGGGCATTGAGGACAAACATATGGCAGGGCAACACCTACACATGCTGCCCAGACACATGTGGAAAGAGAGGCAGGACAAGTATGTTACCATTGAACCAACAAATGGTTGGCCCAAAGAAAATAAATATAAATATACATTTATGACAATAAATAAATAACTATGTGCAAAGAGAAGGCCATTTGCCAAACCAAAGTGCGCAAGGCACAAATGGGACTTCTGTGTGCCCATACATGACTCCTGACTGCTAGATGACCTCCAGAGGGTAGGGGCATCAAGGGGGCAGGCAGGCACCTCAGGAATTAGGGGTGGGTGGAGGGGTGTTGGGCTTGGGTTTAGGAGGGGAGTCTTTGGGTTTCGGCTTGGGAGGGCGTGTCTTTGGACTTGGGCTTGGGACGAGTCGACTTCTTGACAAGGGGAGGGGCATGGGTGCTAGCAGGGGAGGACTTGGAGGTGGAAGGGCTGGACTTGGGGAGGGACACAGACCGTTTGAGGATATCACTGGGTGGGAGAGGAGTAGGGAACAGGAAAAACTCTGAGAGGAGCATCTGCTTAGACACATGGCAAAAAGGTTTGGGAGGTAGAGGGAGTGGTTGTAGGAGGTGTCTTGGTGGGTGTCTTGGGTGCATGTGCGTGTGAGGAATGCTTATGGGTGCTGGGTGTCTGTTGGGTGGGTGAGTGTGAGCGTTTACGTGTCTTGGTAGGAGGACGGAGGAGGCGCTGGGAGATGCCATGCTGGATGGGTGACAGTCTGTTGGGGTGGTGTCTGTAGGATTGGAAGATGGGCTGCATGTGGGTGTGTCGGTGGTTGTGGTGTCTGTGGATGTGGTGACTGGGGTGGATGTCTGAGGGTCTGATATTGTGCGGACTGTGGGTAGGATAGGAATTGTGGCTGGATCAGTGAATGTTGATGGGGTGACTGCATGTGTGTCTGGTGTAGTGTCTGTGAAGGTGGGGGGGAGTTTGCGCAGGTAGTGAGTGTTGGTGTGTCTGCAGGTGGGTGTTGTTTGTTTGCATGCCGTTGATGGATCTTGTGGTTACGCTACCCTTGGATGTTGAGGTGGATGCATGCTTGTATCTCTGTGTGCTTTGGCTGGGTTTGGGAGAGGGATTTGTAGGTGTAGTGGGGACAGTAGACAAAGGATGACTGGCTGCCGTCAGTGTGGAAGCCAGAGCCTGACAGGATCTCTGAAGGCCAGCCAGTGCACCATGTATGGACTCCAGGAATGCATTGCTCTGCTGGACTTGAGCTGCCAGTCCCTGGATTGCATTCACAATGGTCGACTGACCCACATAGATGGACCTCAGGAGGTCAATAGCTTCCTCACTGAGGGCAAGCTGCACTGACTGGGGTAGGGACAGAGGTGCCTGCGGCGAAGGAGACGCCCACCCTCTTGGATGAGTGGGCACTGGCAGCTGCGTGGGGAGCTACAGGGATGTTTGTGGTAGTAAGGGGGTGACGGACTGAGATGGCGCTGGGGTGGTCCCAGAAGGGTCCGCCAGGGAGTGTCCAGTGGAGGAGTATTCGGAAGATGACGTGGAAGATCCGGTCTCTCCGTGGCACTCCCCTTGTCCTCTGTGCTACTGGGTCCCTCGCTGTCGCTGGTAGGACCTGTGCCCCTTCTTCACCTGCCAATACTGATGCATACAAATAGCGAGAGAGAGAGGGAGGGAGAGAGAGAGATAGGGCAAGAGAGGGTTAACATATGCCTCACATACACACATGTAAACATGCACACCTGTGAGAATACATATCCTGGCTAGGCTATCTCGGTGCCAATACACATTTCCTACATCATGTCACAACATGTCGCTACTACCCACCTCTGTATGCCAACCCTCACACCTACATCTAAATCCAAGTAGTTCAGCACGATTGAAGTCATCCACATGATCACCACCAAAGCCATGTTTGCATGCACATCATGCCCTGGATGAAGAACAAATAACTCCTTGAGTTCACATCATACCTTCACACTGACAGCACATCCCACTACTACTTAGGGCAGCCTCAGGAGGGAAAATACATATTTGATTCACATCAACTCATAAGTCATGCAATACCCAGTCCTGTCCTATTTTCTGCCACTTCAGCTAGGCCAAGGATAGCAGACATTGTACCACTCCGTCATATGTGCCCCCAAGTAACCACTGAGACATGATGTAGGTAGTAACTAAGCTGTGTTGCACTGTAATTGCTAGGGCATTGGCATACATGGCATACACATTACAAATTGACAATGACAAGGTCTGCCTATCCACTCACCACCTCCAGTACTATCCTTTGGGGTTCAAGGTTTCATTCCCACAAGTCTATGACTTAGAAATGCACGATGATTGCAATCAGACCTAATTAAATGTGCATGTGAAAGTATCCTACTTTAGCAACCTTCACATATCCTATAGTTAGCAGATGACCAATGTATGGGTATACAACTATCAAGCCATTAGTCCAGTCCTATACAGGTCATATGTGTGGTGGAAATGTAACTGCTGCCTCACATTCAGTCAATACCATTACCAGTACTTGATGTATATAGTCCCAGTGATAAAACGAGAGTCACACAGTTGCATATACAGGTATGCTATACAAATGGGAGTGGACTGACACCTTAGAGCCACAAATGCAGATGGATGGAGCAGATCATACTCAGTGGTTAGGGTGATACAGAAGCTCACATCCATTGTATAGGCAGGATAGAGTCACACACGTGCCAGTGTCATTAGACCATCTCCACAATGCATACATGGAGATGTCTTGATATGGGAGATGAACAACCAATGACAGTAAACCATCAAAACACATCTACAACTTATTCTCAGCCCGGGTGGTTACTACCCATTCCCACTAATCTACATACATGTTGCATTGACTACATGGTCACATAAGCTACAGTGAGGCAGCTAATCCAATATGACCAGAGCCAAGTCCCAGGATACAGTCAGTACTCACCCCCTTGTGGCTACCCTCAAACGCACAACCACCTCAGGGTAGGCCTCCACCAAAATGGGGGCCAATAAGGGGGGGTCATGGTTCAACAGGTACCCCTCCCTCGTTGGAAGGACATCCCCAGCTGGACCTCTGCGGTCTTCCGGGTCCAGCGTCTCAGGTTCTCCCACCGCTTGCAACAATGGGTGCTCTGCTGGCTGTGGACCCCCAGGGTCCGCACTTGCTTGGTGATGCCAGATACTTTTCTTCTGATGGGCGTTTACCTGCATGGAAGACACAAACCAAAGGAGAAAGTCATGTACACTGGCACCATACAAACAGGAGTGGTCTATGCACATCTGACTCACCAAGTGCCCACACATACCCATCCTATCTGCTCATACGCCTTCACTTTATGGCCTCTGCATGCATGTACTGCCTCACCGGTACACTTACCCCATTCACCGTCACACACACGCCTATCACACATGACTATGGCATTGTGCTCACCTGCTCCTCTGGTGCCCCATATAGCTGTTCATACAGTGGTTGGACCCCTTCCACAAGCTTCTCCTGCTCTTCTGAAGGCTGGGGCCCTATCACCTGCAGTACGTGGCATGATGGCTCCCAGATACCGTACACAGCAGCTCAGGTCATAAAGGTCTTGTTAGCAACCAACAGTGTCAGGAGTCAAGTGAGCAAGGCTGCAGAAAACGGCGGTCACGGATGCCACATACAGGACCGTCACCTCCGGCGGTCATTGCCATTGACCCCAGTACGCCATAGGCAGCAATGTTAACCAATGACAAGTTGTATGGTGGTTGCGACCGCCTACCGCCATGAAGACATACGGCAGTGGACTTAGGTCACATCCAACTGTCCAGTGCACTAGGACAGGCGGCTGCCATTTTGTGCACATCATGCATTAATGAACCAAAAAAAAGAAAAAAGTGTGCCATTCACATATTCGCCCAAATAGCGTAGTAAGCCTATGTTGTGCCATCATGGTAGTGCAAAGACATGTGACATGCAAGACACAGTGATGTGATGTGCAGTATATCTGATGATGGGCATGATTAGATACTCAAAGGTACATAGGTGGCACTGTATTGGTATATCCTATTACTATTCAATTGATCAGTGCAGAACAGCTCAGTGTGCCACATGTTGTACATTACACATGTGATATGTGTCTCATATGACTTACAGGTTCAGCAATGTTCTGCAAATATGGTGTGTAAAACAATTCAGGGTGCCGATAATAGTATGTGTCAGCATTGTTACGCATGTCCTACAGTGTTAGATGTGTGCGATTTTAACATGCTTTGCTTACATGTGTCAAGTGCATTTCTCAATGTACATTCTTTCCTCTCTACTTAGATATCCTGCCCTGAGGAGATTGAGACAACCACCAGTGTACCATCCACTAGTTGACCCTGCAACCATGGAGGATATGCATATCATCCAGACCTATCGTCTGAATCGTCAGACCATCATGGATCTATGTACACAGTTGGAGCCTGATCTCTTACTAGCCATACGCAAATGCTCTTGCATCCCTCCCACAGTACAAGTCATGTCAGTGCTACACTTTCTTGCCACAGGCTCCTTTCAGAATACAGTGCGCTTGACAGCAGGGATGTCACAGCCCATATTCAGATTTGTGTTGAAGGGTGTACGATGTGCATTGTTGAAACACCTGGACAGCTACCTCATGTTCCCCCAATGTGCAAATTCGGCCTATGTGAAGGCAGACTTCTATGATATGGGACACATCCCTCGTGTGATAGGGGCCATTGATGGCACCCATATAACCCTGGTCCCTCCCCAGTGCCAGAGAGCAGGTGTGTAGGAACAGGAAGATCTACCACTCCATAAATGTTCAGGTGGTGTGTCTGGCAGACAAATACATCTCACAGGTCACAGCCAAGTTTCCCGGATCTGTGCATGACTCCTCCATTTTGAGGAACAGCAATGTCCCAAACATGATGGCACGACTACATACAGAGAGGGCCTGGCCCCATGGTATGTATGCATATGAAAGTGTTTCATTGTTATGGTACCTGTCTTCACATTCTTCCCTGTCGCTGTACCTATATTTTCACTAGTCCTACATTTTTTTAACACAGATAACTCTGGCTATCCTACCCTTCCCTGGTTGTTGACACCAGTGAGGTACTCTACCACGGTTGGGGAACTCTGTTTCAATGAGGTCCACAGGAGGACGAGGGGTGTAATCAAAAGAAGATTTGGCCTCCTGAAGGCCAGATTCAGGTGCCCTCCTCTACTCGCCCCAAAAGGTATGCCTGATAATAGTAGCCTGCTGTGTGCTCCTTTACCTAGCCCTGAGACATCAGATACCATTGCTAGCTGATGAGGGTAAGGCAGCTGGACCAGTGGCTGGTAATGGTGACATGTCAAGAAATGAGGGGCCAGACGAGGGAGGTGCAGCTGACTCCAGGACTTAGCTCATCAATCCGTACTTCCAGTGACATACAGGTATGGTGTGTGTGGGTTTGTGAGTGTTGTATATCCACATGAATTTCTGACAATAGTCCTCCTGAGTTGACTTATCAGTGAGGGTTAATGTGGTCCAATCCCTATGTGTGTGTTGGGGGAGCTGAGTGATTGAATGGAAGGTGCACAGTAAAAGTGTCTCAACTCTTACAAGTGTACTCACTGCAGTTTCCTACATTCACATCTCCACTGTACAGACCACTATTGAGCTATGTTTGCTGCATTCTCCTGTTCTCATGTCATTCCACCCACTGATTTTATGTATTGAAATATGTGCCTCTGCTACCTGTGGCTTGAGGTATTCATAGGCATTAGCCATTGCTAAATGATTTGAGAATTGAGGGTTGTCCATGACAGTTGGCAGCTAAAGTGAATTGTGATGAATATTCTGTGACAGGTGATGTATAGGTAATCTCTGGTGGCCCCTGCTTAGGAGGTATTCTACACCGGGCATGACATCTATGAGCTGCATTTATGCTGTGGTACTATCTCTTATTGTCTTTTTGCAAGGTGGAATACTGACTATACTCTTGTGTGGCCCTGGATTTTTGACTCTCTGACATCTATCCTGGAACATATCTGTTGTACTGTGTCTCCTGCTGAGAATTCCTCGCTCTGCTGTCCATTACACTGCCTGTTGGATGTAGGTGGTTATAACCAGATCACATTTTGCAATAATTACATTTGTTGATGTTTTAATGAAGACACATACATAATAGATGTGTTCCATTGGTGTTTATTGTGCATATGATGAAATTGTGCCTACAAAATTATGGTGCAAACATTGTTCAACAGGTGATGAGTGAGGCCATGGTAGATGGAAATATCAGAGTAGGTAGTACAGCAGTTAGTTGCACAGGTCTAGTGTCCATGTGCCAATGGGAAGATGGAGGCATGTTATTGAATAGTCAACATGGTGTCTCAGTGGCACACATGGGAGACAAATCAGGTGAGGTTCACTTCCTGGTAGTGGGGTGGGTCTTGGTGTCTGCTCCAGCTGGATGTCTGGATGGACGACCACGTTTGCGGGGTTGGGGTTCTTCTGCAACAGAGGTGGGGTGGGAAGGGTGGGTGGTGGTATCTGAGGGCTGTGTTTCCCCTGGCAGGGCCTCCATTCCACTAACTGCCCCATATGTGGATGTGTCAGATGTTATGTTGCTAGCGGAAGGGGCCTACTGGTGGGTGGTGGAAGCACAGAGGCTGGTGATATCCCTCAGCACCCCTGCAATGGAGGCCATGGTGGCATTGTGTGCCTGCCACTGCTTCATGACCTCCTAGTGGTATTCTGTATGCAGCCTTTGGTTTTCCCCCAACATGGTGATGATCTGGCCCATCTCGTCCTGGGATTTTTGGTATGCTCCCAGGACTTGGGAGATGGTTTCTTGGTCATTAAGGCCCCTTGAGGGCCCCATCCTCTGGCCCACAGCTTCCCTCCCATGCCCCCTGCCCCCATGTGCCTGTGCCCCTGGTACGGTGTGCCCTCTCCCAGTGTTTGCAGGACCTTCATAGTCTGCGGTGTGAGGAATCGACTCAGGTCCCTGTACTGTGGGACACACGCTAGTTTGAACAGTACTTGGGACACAGGTTTGGGGATGAAGGGTTGGCTGTGATGTGGAAGCCACAGGGTTGGAGGCGATTGCTGTGGGCTAGGTGAGGCAGGGAGTAATAGACCGACCAGGTGTCCCAGATAGGCCAGGCAGGTGGTCACTATCCTGATATCCAGGCGTGTTGTCCTCACTGAGGCCTTCATCCTGAGGAGGGCTTGCATTCTCTAGTATCCTCTCCATGGTGGCAATGGCCGGAGTACCTGTGGATGGAGTGAGAGAGGAAGTTGAATATTGAACATGTGTTTGGTTATTTTTTTATCATATGCATACAGGCGCTTGACAAGATTTCCAGCAATGACAATGACAGATGCTGCACAGCATATCATTGGTGGTAGTTAGTGGTCTGTGACATTTGTACCATATTCCATTTAGGTTGGTGTCATTCAGGTTCAGCAACTTTGGCTCTGTGGATGGGTTCTGGTACTGTCTGATAGTTCACATGACTGTTCTGCAATGTTAACTAGTGACTATTCAGGCTTGCAAGGTCTGAGAGGAAATGGGTGGACATTGCAGCATGGTGTCCCAATGGGAGGAGGGTATGTGTATATGCAAGGTAATTGTCCTGTCTGTGCATGTTGTGAATGGAGTCTGCCATCTTACATTCCATACCATGGTAAGTCAATTTCTGGGTTGTGGATCCTAATTAGTGGCCAATTGGATTCGTCACAGTGCTGTCACAGTGCTGTAGCTGTGTTTAGCCTTGTTTCTCATTGCTGTCATTGCCATGTAGTGGTCCTTAGTCATACCATCTAGTTGGTATAGCTAGTACAATAGTCATACATGCAAGGTAATGTGCACATTCCAGGTATTCACGTAGATGGGCTAGTGCATTGTAGGAGTCGTAGTGATAGTACTAGCCAATGCCCTCTGTGCCTTTGGCATGGGCTGTTTGATCTGTTGGGCTGGATGGAGGTGTGGCATGCAGGAGAGGGGCATTATGTGGATAGGTGGGAGGTGTAGAGATATACAGTGAACTGGGGAGTATTTGGGTGGTGAGGTAGCATGCAGGACATGACAATTGCGAGACATGGAAGTTGTGGGTACTTAACAGAGTTCAGTCCCCCAGATATTCCAGCCAGGCCCTCGTGATGCAGAATGTCTAAGACCTTCTACTCCCATGATGTGAATTGTGGGGGAGGAGGTGGAAGCCAACCGCCAGTCTTGTGCACGGCGATCTGGTGTTGTGATGCCATGGAACGCACCTTCCCCCTAAGGTCATGTCGACTATTCTCTGCCACAACTCAATTTTTCTGGCTATTGAGGTTTGCTGGACATGTGCTCCAAACAGTTGTGGCTCTACCCTGACAATTTCATCCACCATGACTCTCCAATCGTCTTCTGTGAACAGTGGGTGCTTTTGTGGGGACCTGGTAGTGGTTGTGTTGAGGGTGGGAGGGTGTTGTGTGTGTAAGGGTGCAGTGTAGGGCGATTAATGGGGTGTGGGTGATGCGTGGTGAGTGATTGACGCTTGTGGTGTGTGTGTGTGTTTATTATTTGTGCTTTGTGTTGGTAGTGCAGTTGTGTGGTGTGTGGTGTGTGCTGAATGAGATGTGTATATGTGCCTATGGTTTAATGGTGCTATATAAGTGTATTTGCCTGCTCTCTGTGTATGTGTAAATCAATTTTGTAGCAAAGGATTGTGGGTTGTGTGGGGGTGTATTATATAGAGCAGTGAGTAGGTGTGTCTAGTGTGTGTATGTGTGTCAGGTGTGGGTTATTTAAACTGTTCAATGTGGTGTTGTGTTCTTATAGTAGTGGGTTCTGAGCGTGGCGGTTTGCACCGCCAATGGCTTTCCGCTGTGAAAGAACTGCTGTGATGATTTGTGGCTCATAATATGGTGGGTGGAATTCTGTCGGGCTGGCGTTGCTGGTGGTGAACTGCCTCTTTCCCGGCCTCCTGTCTCCTGACGGTGTCGGATTTGTTTCTGTTTTTTGGCAGTCTTCACGGTGTGAGACGTAATATGGCAGTCGGATTACTGGCAACATGGTGGTCTTTTGGTGTCCACCACTGCAGCGGTCTTCTGAAAAAATTGCCAAAGTCGTAACGAGGCCCACAGTCTTGTATTCTCCCAACAAGAATGTGTTGGTTGAGAGGTTTAATAAGGTGGTTATGAAAAGTATGCAATTAGCTCTTCGGGGCCTTCTCAACGTTATCATTTTCTAATTTGAGTTTGGCTTATCTCTGTACCCTACACAACACCAGTGAATTTAGCCTGCTTGAACTCCTCAAGGGATGGAATCCTCTGACCACTATTAATCCTGAGAAGCTTTCAGGTCCTACAAAGACACTTGTGTTAGGTGAGATGTACAATATAGCTAGAGGAAGTATTCAGTTGTGTCCAGACAGGGTTGGGTTGCATTCCACTCACAGGCTACACCAGTTAAAAGTAGGAGATTGTGAGTGAATTCTAAAACTCAAGCTAGTAAGGAATGGTGAATCTAAATATTCAAATGTTTTTAAGGTAATAAGACTGTGAAGATCTTTAGCCCTGTTGAATCATGGAACGTGGTGGAGTGTTTCTCACCTTGCCAAAGTTAGCAATCTTGCTAGATGCGAAAATAGTGCTGGGGTTGAAGATGCCTTTTTGGAAGAGCAGATTTTTATAGCAACAATTCAGAATGTCTCTGTGGTTGCAAAAAATGTGTTACCATGGAAACCATAATGTTCCTGTGAATACAGGCTTATATTCTGCTTTCATTCCAGGGGTTCATGTTATTCAGCAGTACTGTTCTTCCTGCCAAGTGTAAAGCTTTCATTGTGGGAGCTGTCTCTAAAATGTCATACTGATTTACTATTGTTTTTGTTAATTTTCGTGCTATGACAATACTCATTAATTCATATGGCATTTGTTTTGTGTATTTAAAAAATACTGTTACCTCTCTTTCGCATTTTCTCTTGTGTCTTGTTTTTTTGTAGGGGAGGAGGTATGTGGTAGCTCTGTGTGCTTGGATAAATTATGGAATGCTGTTCATATCTTTCTTCTAGATTCTGGTTCTTGCTCTGTATTTTTTATGTACACAATTCCATGTTCCTTGTCAATTGCTTTTGATTTCTATCTCACTTGCTTCTCTGTGTGTCGGTGTGTAGGTTCCTGTAATAAATCATTTTCACATTCACACTTGTTGGATGCTGTTATGGTCATTTCATGTGACCACTAATTTTAAAACATATAGACTAGTCCGGAGTTCCTCACATAATCTATTTTGGGAATGTGAACGGTCCTTAAAGGAAATCTGCTAAAACCTGCCAGAGCACTACCAATGCCTGTGGGAATTCGACCATTGCCGATTTTAGACAGGGAAAGGGCTGGATACTTTGGAAAACGGCGCAGTGGCATCTGAGAGAAACTAGAACAACCAGACCGCTAACCTTGACGGGGGGGAGAACTTCCTCGTGTGGAATTCCCCTTCTGGGTTAACGTGAGAAGAGCGTATTACGAGCACTGAAATCACCTAGCAATATCTCAAAGTTGCATTGGCTCTCAGCTCCTGCGTAATTCATCCTCTCTGCTGTGATCCCATCACTTTTCTTGTTTTCTCTCTTCTGGGTCCTTTTTCAGGTCAGACTCTGGGCATATGCCCAGGGCTTTGTCTATGTTAGCTGTTTGTCTTTTGTTTGCCTTTCAGCTTGCTGCTGCTCTTAGAAGACCTTCCTGCTCTGTTCCATCCCAAGGATCAGTTTTGGTATCCTGAACAAGGTTTGCTCTTGCCGTTGCCTCCACCAACTTGGAACAGAGTAAGAGACTAACCCCAATAATGAAAGGTGTTACACTATATTAGTAGGTCCCTTTTTGCATATGTAACAACGTTCTGGTACTTACTAATCTTACTTACAATCTTCTCCATCTTGTGCCTCGGAGTGAGCCTGCACAACAGTCCTAAACCTGATGCCAGTCCTAACCTAGTCTTACCAACCCCACTCTGCAAAAGAGAGTGCTCCTGTATTTTCTCTTCTGTCCCGTTTTCATTTCTTTCTCTGATGAGATAAGGGCAAACATAAGGCCTCCAGAGGGACCTAGGGAAGGCCGGATTCTCAGTGACTCTATGTCTCAACCAAAGCTTGACAAGACCACTCTTGAAGCTAAACACTAACAATAAGAGCTTCAGTAAAATATTTCTCTGAAATTAATCATAGCATCAATTCTTAGCCAACACCAGTGTTGACTTATGGCAGGTAAAATACTGAACAGAAGACTGTATCACTTTATAGAGGAAAACAAGAAACATGTAGATAACGATTATGCATTAGTGTTATTTGATACGGAAAAGTATTTTGAAACGGTAAACTGGAAATATCTGTACAACAAGCAGTCAGGCTTAACTTAGAGGCAATGTGTAAATTATTTATGAAGAACACAAACAGTAATAAAGTGATACCACAACAAAAAACATTTAGAAAAATACAGTACATTTTTATAGATCATTTGGCACCAAAACAGCAAAAATCCAATCAGTAGAACCTGGGCTATGATTTTTTTTAAGTTTAAGGTTCAAAATAGCACCTAAAAAATAAAAGCACCAACCGCAGACATCTGGTCACCTTTAGCACCACAACCAAGGTTCTGGGAGTGGATGGAGACCTCTTGGGGGTTCAATACTCCCTCTGGCTAGGTCCAGGTGCAGGTTCAAGGTGGTGGGAGCTGTTCTGTCCCTATGGCTCTGAACAGGAGGCCAACAAACTAGCCCTTGGAGTCACTTCTGGTGTTCCTGGGTGCGGGTGTAGAAGCAGGGTCAACTGCAGGGATGGCCTCTGAGGGTTCGAGGCAGGCCCCAGGCAACAAAGCGGTTCTTCCGGGAACAGCAGCAATCTGGCAGAGTGCACAGTAGGTCACAGCAGTAGGCAGTCTCCTGAGAGTCCTACCACAGGTCCAATAGTAACCTGAATAGTGGGTTGCGGAGTCATATTTGTATATCTTGGTACCTTCTCCTTGAATGTGTGATACGTTTCTGTAAAGGTTCTTTGCAATTATTGGAATTTCCTGACTCCTCTGACCTGGCTTCAAGTTGGCTGTAGTGACAATACTGAGTAATTAGGCCAATTGTGAGGAGATAGTGCACAACCAATTCAGGTGCAAGTGAGGCTGTGTTCAGCTCCACCCCTCCACCCCTCACCAAGCCAAGTAACGGCCCATTAAGGCACACCTAATCCCACTATTATGAGAATGTATAGGAGAAATTCACAAAGCCTAACTGTCAGCTACACCCAGTCATGTAACCCAAGACAGGATGCAGGCACAAAGGGTTAAGGGCATAAAAATGGCAACTTTCTAAAAGTGGCATTTTCAAATTTGTAATGAAAAATCTAACTTTACCATTAAAGAGGATTTATCATTACAAATCCATAGGTACCAAACATGATATATCAACTTCCTCTCACTTAGGAGTTGCAGCTTATTAAATGTAATACAGAATCCCCAATGTTATCCTATGGGAGGGGAAGTCCTCACAGTAGTGAAAAACACATTTTGGAGTTTTTCAGTACCAGGACATGTAAAACTTAAAAGTGCATGTCCAACCTTCCTTGTGTTTTCTCTCTCTTGCAGTGGTGAGAGTCTAAAAAGGAAAAACGATTGCTGGTGTGTCCCACCTGCAACCATCAGCTCAAATTAAGCACTGTGTGCAGGACCACTAGGAAGGAATTACAAAACTCATAGTTAAATGGGAAAGGGACTGTGCATATGAGATGTTTAGTTGGAAATGAACGCTACCTGTGGTCTACCACAGAGGGTTCCAGTAACGCCAAATTTAAACTGACACATTTAGCAATTTACACAGACTGTGCACCACACCTATGCTTCACAGAAATGGATACTACCACGCAGGAGAGATGCTCTAGGTGTGATTAGACAAGTTCTGGAAAGACATCTGTGGCTGACTCAAAACATCAGAGGACATAAAGGTCCCGTGCACATTTACATCATTGTATATTGGGACTGAACCAAATATTAAAAACAAAACGAAGAGGAAGGCAATACATGAGGCTATGGTACTGGGAAGACGCAGCATTGCGTTTAAATGCATGGCATATTATTACTGATTGGCTGAGGGAATTCTCCGAGTGGTCCAAGGCGGAGGAGCCAAGGCTTGCCAGCACATGTCTGACGAGATAAAAAGTTACCTGAAGATCTAGAAATATGGAAAACGTTTTCGTTAACAGTATTGTTACCACAAAATAATATAAACTACTAAATAAAATGATCATAAGTATACTAGTATTCAGGGTCTCGTCAGGCGCAGTACACAGTGGGGGTCATTACGACCTTAGCCGCCCGCCAAGCGGTAACCGCTGTGTGGCCGCCAATGCGGCCGCACTCCTGCGGCCCCATTACGACATCCCCGCTGGGGCGGCGGGCGCAAACCAAGACAGTGAAAAGCTGGCTGGGGCCCTGTTAGGGGGCCCCTGCACTGCCCATGCCAGTGGGCCAGTGGGCCAGTGGCATGGGCAGTGCAGGGGCCCCCAGGGGCCCCAGGACACCCCTTACCGCCAGCCTCTTCCTGGCAGTGCAAACCGCCAGAAACAGGCTGGCGATAGGGGTGTCATAATCCCCAGGGCAGCGCTGCTTGCATCGCTGCCCTGGCGGATTATCACCGCCGGGGCTAAAATGGCGGGAAACCGCCGGCCCCGGCGGTGCAACGGCGGCGCTACCGCCACGGTCGTAATAAGGGCCTCCATACCGCCAGCCTGTTGGCGGTACGGATGCTACATTACCATGCCCTATGTAAATAGAATAGTACAGATTCTAGATGATGACAGACACCTGAAGATTCATCACGACTACACAAGTATGTATTAAGAGTGGCGAATGTATGATGAAACAAAGCATGCGGGAACCATACATGCCTTAACAACGTTTACAGAACAACGACCGTGTTGTTTCCACGCATGCCTTTACCATGCATTTCTTTACAGCAATTTTTCATTGTAGAAGCAGGCCTAGTAAAGGCATGTGTGGAAACGGCATGCGTGATTCTATCATACCAGCCCCCGCCCTCCCCAAGGCCCAAAAGTACCCCACCACTAGTACTTAAACTACCCTGATCCCCCATCATCCCTATAAACAAAACTATCCCGAACTCCCCCACCCCCACCCCTAAAAACAAAACTACCCCAACCCCCCACCTGCCCTAAGGCCCAAAACTACCCCACCCCTAATATTTAAACTACCTGACCCCCCACCCGCCCTAAAAAACCAAACTACCCCACCCCTCACCCCTAAAAAGAAAACTACCACGACCCCTCACCCGCCCTAAAAACATACCTAGCCAGACCCCCCACCCGCCATAAAAACAAAACTACCTGACTCCCCACCTGGCCCTAAAAACAAAACTACCCCCAACCCCCCACCCCACCCCTAAAAACTGAACTATCCCAACACCCCCACCCACCCTGAGCCCTAAAACCTTCCCCACTATAAACAACCGACCCCCCACCAGCCCTAAAAACAAAACCACCCTGACCCCCACACCCTCACCCCTAAAAACAGAACTACCTTACCCCAACCCACCCCTAACAACAAAACCCGACCCACCCACCTCCGCCCCTAAAACAAAACTACCCCACCCACCCTGAGCCCTAAACCTTTACCAACCCCCCACCGCTCTAAAAACAACCAACCCCCCACCCGTCCTAAAAACAAATCTACCCCGACCCCCCACCCCGCCCCTCAAAACAAATCTATCCCGACACCCCCACCCGCCCCTAAAATCAAAACTACCTCGACCCCACCCCTAAAAAGAAAACTACCCTGACACCCACACCCTTGCCCCTAAAAACTGAACTACCCCGATGCCCCTCACCCAACCTGAGCCCTAAAACCTTCCCGACCTCCCACCCGCCCTAAAAACAACTGACACACCCTAAAAACAAACCTACCCCACCCCGCCCCTAAAAACAAATCGATCCCAACCTGCCCTAAAAACAAAATCACCCCGACCTCCCACCCCTGCCCGCCCCTAAAAAAAAATAGCCCAACCCCTCCACCCCAAGCCCTTAATCCACCCCCACCCCTAAAACTACCCCCAACCCTCGCCGACCCCAACCCTAACTAAGCCCTACCCTTAAAAAAAATTCCAAACACCCCCACCCCGCCCCTAAAACAAAATAACCCAACCCCCTCACCACCCCCACCCCAAGCCCTTTATCCACCCCACCCCTAAAAAACTCCTCCCCAACCCCACTTACCTGACCGCGTCCTCTCCTGATCCACTCTGCCTTTTTCTCTGCCTTAACCACACATATGCGTAGTTCAGCACATGCATGATTAAGGCAGAGAAAAAGACATGCGTTGTTCCAGTATATGTGGTTACGCTTGCGTGGGAAACGTCCGTGTTGCTTCCAAAGCATCGTCCAGGACGTTTCCCAAGAGTGTCTGGTAAGGGAAAACAATAATGGTGTTCAGTTTGATAATGTACAATGCAAGCTACATCTGTTAAGCATTTGGTATTAAGTAGAGGTGGGCGAGCCACTTAAAGTTGGAGCCATGCCCAAGCCAGAGGCCTGGCTAAGGCTCAGCTCCAGGTCCTCGTGGACACTCGAGCCCAAAAAGAGTTGAGCTTTAATGCTGATTCTGCAGCCGCAATCTAACCTAATGCACCATGAATTAAAGAAAACACTGTAACTTTTTATGTTAATCAGGAGAGGGAAATAGATACCCATCTATTGGCTGAATGGAACAATGTGAAATCAGAAGACCTAGAAATTGTCCCCGCTTTCCCGCTTAACCAAACTGTGTGATCCTAGGCGAATATTGTATTTTACAGTGCTTCCTTTTTTACCATTGTACTTTGAAATACAGGAGTTCATGGTGAGTGCTATACAAGCACCTCTCATGGCTGATTTAAATAGACTATAATATTGCTCCAGGTAAGAATCTAGTCCACGTACAGTACACATTAATTTTCTAATGGCACGGCAGAGGCCGGGAAGGGGCATGAATATTTTTAAATTCATATAAAAAAAACTGCCATTTTTATGAAATGCCCCTCAATGCAGTGATATAATCGGATGTGCGAAGTTGAAACGCTTCTGGATATTAAAGAATCTTCAAAATAAAAAAAAAGAGCATTTCTTCATCATATTTTTATTTGATGCTTGTTACGCAGTATAAGTGCCAAACATTTTCAGGGCTCGGCTCGTGCATGGGCTCTTAGAGTGTTGCCAGACCCTCGGCTCAGCTCTGGCTGGGCTCCTTCTGTTAACCTGGTGTCTCACCCATCTCTAGTATATTAAGTCTTTAGTGGGATAATTGGATTTCTGTCTGATTTGTGATTAGAAAAACTGTCATACGCAGTAGACCAATGTGCATTTTGATGCAATATTACGTAAGGATCATAAAGGTAATTATTGGTTGACTGCTGCACAGTATCAATGCATTTTTTAAAAAAAAGCTTTAAAAACGAATTCTAGTGTGATGTTAAGTGTAAAAGGCCATCTCTTGTCATTTACTCGGTCCAGCATCATCAGTTATGCCATTCATCTTATCTACAGTGAGAGCATCTGGCCTCTTTAAAGATTGCACACTGCCTTTTCAGAGTTATCCCCCAGAGTAAAACAAACCTTTTCTTTACTTTACCTTCGGGGAGAAAAGCTGAGAAGGAAGTATGCAAGTTTAAAATGGACAAATGGATTCGGCAGCTTGATATTCCTTCTTAAGAAAGTCTCGAATGGGGCTAATATGTGTAGCTAAGTAGTCTGTAATATAGAGGATATAATACCCTCGGTTATAGTTGGACTTGTGTTTCCATAGGAAATGCATTTTTTGTGTTGCTAATAACTTTGTTGCCATTTGACCAATCTCCACAAAACCTTCTAAAAAAAAGTGCTTTTCCCCCCTTATTTGCACATGGAAATCTTTGAGGTAATCCCTCAAGCAGGGACAGAGAAAAAAAGGTGGGGGGGTGGTTTCCAAAATGCGTTCATTTTCCCATAAGAACTTTAAACGCAGCCTAAACCGCTGAACTGATTTACACCAAACTTGGCAGAAAGCTACATCTATGTCCAGAAAGAGTGCTTTTTGTGTTTTAGTGTAAATTTGTTCAGCATTTTTTGAGTAACTTGTGAAAAATACAAATATAGGGATACAGAGGCTGTGTGGATCCCAACATATCTCAAACTGAGATTTGATTGGCTGCCACCGCTTCAACCAGGAAGTGTTGACAGCCATCTTAGGACTCGAGACTCAGCCTAGAGTCCTAAAGAAAATACATAAAAAGACACAAGAGGACAGGGTAGAAATACCCTGACCCCTTAGCCCTGGTTGTGGGGTCCCATAGGGATCCCATCTGGGGCCAGAAATGTTTTTTTTTTTTAATGTTGTCGCAAAGTTGCGGTGGATCCGTGGCACACCTAAAAAAAGCAAGCATGGTCTCTAGCAATTGTTTTTTTAAAGCCCCCCTCCGGGTGGGCCTGGTCCCGGGGGAACAAATATTTATATATTGGGGAGGGGGCACGCATGGCCCCCTTCCCCAGGCTGATTTCGGCCAAGGAGACCATATCCCCTGGGGCCAGGCCATGTTGTTAAGGAGGCACTCGCCCGAGCCTAAAATGGCCCTGGGGACACCTCCCACCAGGGTCGGCTCATGTGCTATGTCCTGGGGTGCCTGCCTATAGGACATAGCAGTTTCCCTACCTGTACTGGCTCAGGCAGGGAAGCCTGTGCTTGCTCTCACTTGGCGGGATCATTTTCAAATCTTTTGCAAAGCGATAGTAAAAAAATGCTCCGCCCTCTGGGAGCAGACTTTAGATCGGTTTCCGTGCCTGTAGTGATGCAGGCAGGGAAAAAGATCTAAATATTGCTCCTGCCCATAGGAAGCAGCATATTTTAGCTACTTCCTGTGGGCAAGAGCAGTGCGGCCCCTGCTGGATGTGGGGAGCCAACTGGGGACACAGGGGCTTGGGACTCCACCCGTCACCCCAAGCAATAATGTGGTGGGTGCCCTGCGTGGGCACCCACCATTTGTTGGTGGGGCCTGAGGGGATGGGGTCCCTGAGGCAAAAATTGGCCCAGAGTGGGGAGTCATGTGCCTCCCTTCCCCAAATGTATGGCCCCAGGGGATGAGTCCTTGGGGCTACAACTGGCCGGGAGAGGAAGGCCTTGTGCCCCCTCCCCTAAAAAAATGCACCAGGCCCCGGGGGTAGGGTCCCAAAGCCAAAATCGGCCCTGGGAGTGGGGCCACGTGCCCCCTTCACCACAAAATGTGTGCCTGGCCTCAGGGGATAGGGTTCCCTGGGGATGCGGTACCTGCCTAAAAGCTACCTGGGGAGGGGGGCCACGTGCCCCCTCCTCCAAACAATTGCACCAGGGATAGGATCCCCGGGGCAGAGAGTGGGCCGCAGAGGGGGGCTGCGTGTACACCTCCCCTTATTTTTAATTAGTGACCCTGGGAGATGGGGTCCCCAGGGCCTATCGAGGGTTGGGTTGGGGGGGCCATGCACCCCCCTCCCATTAAAAAAAAAAAATAGCCCTGGAGGATAGTGTCTTAGAAGGCTCGGGGAGGGAAGCTGCATGGTCCCCTTTCCCTTTAATTTTAATAGTGGCCATGGGGGATAGGGTCCCCAGGGTATATGGGGGCTCAGAAAGGGAGGGCCACGTGTTCACTTCCCCTTTAAAATATATACGTCCCTGGGGTACCCAGGGTCAAAACAGGTTAGGGGAGGTGGGGCCATGTGGCCTCCTCCTCTTTAAAGACAAAAGGCCCTGTAATCCCCAGGGCCAGGCTTTGTGACCAACCCCCACCGCACACAGCTGAAAGCTGTGTGCTGTGTGGGGTTGGCTTCCTTTGTGGGGATTGATCATGTGGCCTGGCCACAGGCCAGGTCTTGTGGGCAACCCCCAACTGCTCACAGCCAAAGGGCATTCACAGCAATGGTTAGCTGCATGCTGGAGATTAGCCACAGGGCCTGGCCACTAAGTCAAACCCCCACCATGCACGAGCAAATGCCCTGCGGAGCATGGGGTTGGCCACATGCCAATCCATACAGACCTACTCCCCGCCGCATGCGGCCAAAGGCCATGCACAGCGGTGGTTGGTTTAACATATGGTAATTAAGTAGCACTTTATGTTAAAAATACCCTAGAAATTCACTGAAAAAAACAAATAATAAAGTAATGTTATAGTTAGGTGAAATATTCATTTTTAAACTCTAAAATCCACTGAATTTCACCAGTTAGAGTTATCTCAATAACAGTTAGAATAATAACTCATGCCTAACGTAACTATAAAGTATAACTATAACTGCTGAATTTCTATGGTTTTGTGTGGGTAAAATGTCAACCTTAATATAACATCCTTGTAACCTTAGTTTATTTCAGTGAATATATATATATATATTTGCATATATATATTTGTGTGTGTATACATATATATATATATATATTTATATATATATATGTGTGTGTGTATCTGTATATATATGTAAAAAAAGAAAAGTTATGATTATAACTTTCATTTACAATTTATTCAGCACCTTCAAAATTATGATAGGTAGTGGACCTTGTTACACACTCTTTTCAGCTTGCTAACTTGACAACACTAACTATAACTTGCCACTCTACCAAGTACTGTATTTTGATAAATGATAATACTCCACTATACAACCCTATGCTGTATCAGACCATCTACCACTCTACTGCACTACACTTCACTCGACAAAAAACAGCAAGTACCCAATTATATACTGGCTTGTCATCGCCATGTACCACAGTATACTGCAGAGTTATCACATTATACAGTAGCCCAAAATATAACTAAGGCATAGCTGTGTTATTGGATTATGGTACCCTTGTGCCATGCAAGGGCAGCGCAATACTTAAGTCAGATTTACAAAGCAACACAACCATGCATTGCCCTACGCTGAGTGGTAAGTCTGGATGAATGCAAGTCAGCGCAATCTTCTGTTTTGCGTTGCTCTGCCCATTATGATCTGCTTTCCTGCTAAATTACACATACACCTGTATACCATGCCACTGTAGCCACTCCACTATATGTTATTCCACTCTATGAGACTCCACTCTACACCACTCCACTCTATGCTATCACACTGTACGATGCTACACTTTATGCCCTTACACTGTATGTACCTCCACTCTACTCCACTCCAGTCTATGTCACTCCATTGTACCCCACTTCACTGGATGTTACTCAACTATACGCTATTCCACTCTATGTTATTCTACTATATGCCACCCCACTGTACTGTATTTCACTGTATGCCACTCCACTCTAGAACACTCCACTGTATGCTATTTCACTGAATGCCACTCCACTGTACGCTACTCCACTCTATGCCAATCCAGTGCATGGCACTTCATTCCACACTATTCAACTGGATGCCACTCCAATGTATGCCACCCCACAGTATGCTATTGCACTCTATTCCTTGCCACTGTATGCCACTCGAGTCTACAAAACTCCATTATATGCCACTCCACTGTACAACACTCCGCTCTATGCCACTCCACTCTACACTATTACACTGTACACAACTCCACTCTATGCCAGTCCACTCTTTGCTATTACACTGTACACAGCTCTACTCTATGCCTCTTCTTTGAATGCCACTCCAGTGTATGCCACTCCGCTGTAAGCTACTCCATTATATGCTATTCCACTCAACCCCATTCCACTCTGTGCCACTCCACTGTATGCCACTCCACTCTATGCTCTTACACTGTATGCCACTCCACTGTACGATACTCCCCTTTACACCATTCTAGTGTATGCCACTCCACTGTACCCCACTTAATTCTACGCTAATCCCTTGGACACCACTCCCCTGTAAGCCACTCCACTGTATACTACTACACTCTACCCCATTCCAGTCTATGCCAGTACAGTCTACGCCATTTCACTCTACACCACTGCACTGTACGCTACTCCACTATACGCTATTCCAGTCTACAGCTTTCTACTATACACCACTCCACTCTATGCTATTCCACTGTATGCCTCTCCACTGTATGCTACTCCACTCACTCCTCTCCAGTGTACACCACTTCACTCTACGCTAGTCCACTGGATGCCACTCCACTCTACGCTATCTACTATATGCTATTTCACTCTAATCCACTGTACTCTACACCACTCCACTGTATGCCACTCCACTCTATGCTATTTTACTCTACACCACTCCACTATACTCCTTTCTATGATATTCCACTTTACACCACTCAACTCTACACTATTACACTGAATGCAACTTAAATCAATGCACCTCTATTGAATGGTATTTCACTCTACCACACTCCACTCTACTCCACTCCAATGTATGCTATTACACTCTACCTCCCCCCCCACACAATACACGTTTCCAGTCTACACCACTTCACTGTAGGCCAGCCACTCCACTCTAAGCAACTACATTATATGATATTATACTTTACACCACTCCACTGTATGCTACTACACTATACACGAATACATTCTACACCACTCCACTGTACACCTCTACAGCCTTACACTACTCCATCCTACACTATTCCACTTTATGCCACTCCACTATACACTCCAGTGTACTCTCCTCCACTCTATATAACTCCACTCTTCAATACTCTACTACACTCTTCGACACTCTACTAGATTCTACTCAACTCTATCCCCTTACACTCTACTGTCCAAATTTGCGCTAAAATGTATGCCTGTGCACTCTATTGTACAACACTCTACTCCACTCTGTGACAGTTTCCAACACTGTACGACTCAGCACTCCACTCTACTGTACGCAACAGCACTCCAATTTATACATTTCCTCAACTCTGTTCTACTCCACTTCAATGTATACCACCCCACTCTACACTAATGCATTGTACCCTACTCCACTCTATCCCACTCCACTGTATACCACTCCACTCTACACTCCACTCTTCTTCACTCCACTGTACACTATTCCACTGTACACTATTCCACTGTATGCTACTCAACTTTATGGTAATCCGCTTTCTGCCACTACATTGTACACCACTCTAATCTATGCTTCTCTATTGTATGATACTCTCCTCCAGCCAGGTATAGTTAGTGTTGTCTGGTTAGCAAGCTGAAAAGAGTGTGCAACGGGGTCTGCTATTTATAATAATTTGAAGTTGGTGGATACATTGTAAATTAAATGTATAGCTATAACTTTAGCATTTTTAAAGTTTTAAACTTGGTTTGCTTAAGGAAAATAAGTTTTCCTAACAGTAATTAAGCTTTACACTTTGTTTTTTTTCATTGAATATATATATATATATATATATATATATATATATATATATATATATTCACTGAAGAAAACATAGGTTAGAGGGACAATATAGTGAGGCTCACATTTTAAATGTACAAAACCATAGAAATTCGCCAGGACCCTGGCCTATATACATTCATTTTTTTGGCGGGGAGGGGGCGATGCAGCCCATGTCCCCAGGACCGATCTCGGTCCAGAGGACCCCACCCCCTGGGGCCCGACCAGTTGACCTGGGTACCCCCAGGGCACACAGTAACAATGCTGGGGACTGTGGAGGAGCCTGAAGGCCCCTTCAATCACAGTCAGCTCCCTTCCTCCTGTGGGAGCCAGCATTGCTGTCACAGAGGGAGCTGCTACAGCAGCTGCCTCTCTGTGACAACAATGTTTCCTCTGTTTCCCTGCCTGCATCTCCAAGGGCAGGGAAACAGAGGAAAGCTCTGCTCGCAGCAAGAGATAGTTGTTTGACAGCTCTCCCTCGCTGTGAGTGGAATGTTTGCTCTGACTTGGGGGGTGGCTGTCAAAGCTCCCGCCAAGTCACAACAAACAGCGTTGTCCCTGAGGTGGGCACCACAGGACATAGCAGGAGCCGGCCCCAAGGCCATCTGTGGCTTCTCAAGAATGGTTCCCCTCCAATGTAAATATCCCCATGGAAGTGACGGTCCCCGGGGCTGCATCGGTAATGGTGCCAAGTGGCCTCCCCCATTCAAAATGTCAATGCCCCCAGAACTTTTCAGTGTATTAGTGGATCCCGCCAAAATGTTTAAAAAAAAATGCTTTTCTAGCCCTGGATGGGGCCCTCTGGGACCCCAGCACCAGAGCTAAGGGGTCAGGGTGACTCTACCCTGGCCCCTTTTCTTATTTTTTTACTTTTCTTTGTGGGACTCAGCTGAAGCCGAGTCCCAAGATGGCTGCCAACACTTCCTTGTTGAAGTGTCGGCAGCCAAGCAGATATCAGAACAAGGACAGATGGATCCGCATCCCTAGATATCTATATTTTTTACCCCTCAATATCTTCAAAACTACTGAATAGATTTACACCAAATTACAAAAAGTTCAACCTGCGCACCAAGATCTACCTTCGCACCAGTTTAGGCTTTAGGCGTGTCTAAAGACCCTATGGAAAAATGAATGGGGAAAATGCGTTTTGGGACCCCCTCTTTTTCTTGGCCCCCACTTGACAGATCACCACAAAACTTTCAAAACAGCAGCTGAACTGAGCTAAGTATACGTTTTGAAAGTTTCATGAAGATTCGTCAAGTGGTAGCAAAGTTATTGGCAAAACAAAAAACACTCTTCCTATGGAAACTAGGTCCTAACCATAACTACCTATTGGCAACCACCAGTAGATAATATATATATATTTAGATATATATATATATATATATATATATATACACACACAAACAAATTCACTGTAAAAACAAAAAGTTAAAGTGACGTTATAGATAGGTGAATATTTTAGTGACAATGGAATGTTTTAAATGAAAAAAAACACTGAAATTCACCAGTTATAGTTATCTCTAGTAATTATAACTTTTGCCCTAAGGTATCTATAATTTGTGATCTCGCATTTACAGTGGTGTCATCAATGACGTTATTTCAGATGTTGCAGTGATGTTATTAATATGTGTTAGTACCGGAAAATGTGGTCCTCAGTCCCATTGGTGGCTGGGGGGTGGGGAACCATACACCCCTCCTTCCCTAACAAGTATTTCAGCCCAAGGGATGGGGTCCTCAAGGCCCATACAGGTTAGAAGAGGGGGAGGCCGCATGCCCCCTCCTCTTCTCTTGGTTTTAAAGAAGTGGCACCAGGGGTGGGGTCCCCGGTTTGTTATCAGCCCAGGAATGGTGCCATGTGCCTTCTTCCTTTGTTTTCAAAATGCAGCCCTAGGGGACGAGGTTTTGGGGCATCAATGAGGTTCAGGAAGGGGGTTGCTAAGTGCAACCTCTCCTTTCTCTTTTCACAGTGGCCCCCAACTGCCATTTCATTTTTTTTAAAGACAAAAGCAGGACTGCCACAGGATTGTTGCTTTTTTAAATGTATTTTGGCCCAGGGAAAGGGTCGCCTTTGGGCCCCACTCTTTGGCCTATGATTCAGAGTCTCTCTTCCCTGCCACCTTATTTTATTTTATAAAATTAAATGCAGGGCAGGAGATTAAGTCCCCAAGTCCTGTAATGGCTGCTGACAACATTTTTATTCTTGTTGTAGGCGCCCAATCAGAGCACTCCCTCCTGTGGGAGCATGTCTCCCATGGGAGCAAATTGGTTCAAGGGAAAAAAAAAGCCCCTTCAGCCAATCAGAACTCTCTGTTTTTTAAAATTGGGTTAGAGGGGCTCTCACAAGAATCTCTTCAATCCAACCATCCAGATATAGAAATATTTGTATACCTTAATATCCCAGAAACTACTGAACCGATTTCCAACAAACCACAAAAAGCTTGCATTCTGGACCACATTTGGTGTAATTCTGTTCAGCATTTTTTGTGGTAGTGGTTCTTAAAGAAGTCTGTAAAAAATGAATGGGGATTTTGCATGTTGAGACACTCCCTCTCCCCCCACTGATTTGCATGTAACATGACATGCCATAATTTAGCTGGATAAACCAAGGCTGTGCCAAATTTAAAGCAGTGCATTTAATGGTGTCAAAGTTTTAAGCAAATTAAAAAATGCATTTTCAATGCAAAGTGTATCTCACCTATTACTATAGGAAGCTGGCCTGGTGTGTGGTGAGTACCTATGGTGTTATCACCTTATACCAGGTTCAGGTACCTCCTATTACTGAAGTGTAGGCAGTTTCTAGGAATCCAGGGCTCTCTAGAGGTTAGCTGTGGATGAGCAGCCAAGACGTATCTAGGAGACATGCAAAGTTTATGCAATACCACTATAGTCTCATAGCACTATCAGACATGAAAGAACCACACAGTGTACTTAATTATGGTAACATAAATAATAGAATACTAAATAGGCAGTCCCCCAACTCAAGGCAAGTAAACACACTATTATATACACATTAGAAATCAGTAAAGAGCATAAAAAGCAATAGGCATTGGCAAAAGCAGAAGAAAATAGTGTAGGGCCTACGGGAGGGCCAAACCACATATAAAGTAAGTGAAATCTGAAAGGCAGTCCCCCACCTAAGGATGTGGAATCAGTAGAAGGGAGCTAGAGGAACTAGGAACCGCAAGTGGTGAGTACTAGAGTAACACCCAGTGACCAGCAGAGGAGGTAAGTACCTGGTTCTCCCCAAAACAAACAGTAAGACTTTGGAAAAGGATTATGCAAGCCCCAACCAAGACAGGAAGAACCCAAAAGTGGATCCTAACATAAGGGGACCTGCAAAGGAAGGGGACCATTTCCAGTTCATGTTGGAGTGTCCAGTTGTAGCAGGAGCCACTACCCACCTTTCTGTGGATGCAGGACCAGGTCGATGGTGGACAAAGAAAGTCAGCAATGCAGCACTGTAGATGAAGAGAAGTCCCAGGAGTGATGCAAGTGGTGCCCTACGTCATTGGTCGAGATGCAGTCACATAGTGGTGCTGGAAAACCACCAACAAGCCTTGACAAATGCAAGAGATAGAGAAGAAGTTTTGCAAAGCTGAAGAGGACCAGCAAGGTTCAGGGGACTGATCCAAGGAGGGGAGTCCCGGGCGACCCTCAGCAGCTGGGAGAGTCACATGGAGAGGAGGAGACACACACAGGTGACCCACGGGCAGCAGACACAGGAATCACACTGAGGCCCATATAGCATACCTAAAGAGGAATCCCACGTCCATGGAGCAGCAGGCTGGAGTGTGTCCTTTGCAGGAAAGAGTACTGAAGGCCAGGGTTACATGGAGCCTTAAGATCCCTTGGAGAAGGAACAAACAAGCCTTGGTTGGTGCAAGAGTCATGATGCACAGGGGTACTGTCCTGCAAGGAGAGGCAGGGGCTTACCATCTCCGAGTTGGGAAGCTGGCAGAGAGGACCAAGGCGACCACTCCTAACCACCACCTGTGATGCAGAAGCCACGCAATTCCGAAGGGGAGAGGATCTATGCAACCGGTCGTCATTGCAGTTGGTGCCTCTGGATGCAGGGGAGTGAATCCTGCTGATGCTGGAGTTGCAGATTGTCGGTTCCTGGAGGGTCCAGTTGAAGTAGAAGATGAAGTAAATGATGCAGAGGAGTCCTGCTGGAATCTTGCATGTTGAATCTTAGGACCCACCCAGATTGAGACCCTAAATAGTCTAAGAAGGGGGACTGGTCACCAAACAGGGTGACCACCTATCAGGATGGTGCTGTGTCGTCACCTGCCTGCCCGGCCACTCAGATGCTCCCAGGTCTTGTGGCCACCTTGGATTCAAGATGGCAGAATCAAGCAGCCACCTGGAGGAGTTCTGAGCACCACCCCTGAAGTGGTGATGGATAGGGAAGTGGTCACTCCCTTTTCCATTGTACAGTTTTGTGCAAGAACGGGGACCAGGGGTCCCTGGACTGGTGCAAACCGGTTTATGCAAGGAGGGCACCAAATGTGCTCTCCAAAGCATACCAGTAGCTTGGGGAGTCTACTCCTCCAAAGCCATCAAACACCTATTTCCAAGGGAGAGGGTGTTACCTCTCTCTCCCACAGGACATCCTTTGTTCTGCCTTCCCCTGCCTGAGCTGGTCAAGCAGCAGGAAGGCAGAAACTTGTCTAAGGTGTGACAGCAGCGCAGGCTGCCCAGAATACCCCAGAAGACTAGAAGGAGCATTGCTGAAGGTCCTCTAAGAAGCCCCCAGAGTGCATGGAATCATATAACCAATACTAGCAACAGTATTGGGGTATGATTCCGACATGTTTGATACCAAACATGCCCAGGTTCGGAGTTACCATTATGTAGCTGGACATAGGTAGTGCCCTGTGCGCAGTACACTGGTAAAATGGCTTCCCCACACTTACGAAGTCCAGTGTAATGGAGCTGGAATTCATAGGGGGACCTCCTCTCATGCAGGGGTGCCCTCACATACAGGTATTTGCACCCTGCCCTCTCGGCTAGGAGGGTCTGCCAAAGGGGTGTCTTACACTGACCTGGTGCAGTGACCTGTAGTGAAATGGTGCATTCACCTCTTCACGCAGGCTGCAATGGCAGGCCTACAGACATATTTTGCATGGGCTCTCATGGGTGGCACAATACATGCTGCAGCCCATGGGGAACCCCTGGTGCCGCAATGCGCTGGGTATCTAGGTCGAATATACTAGGGACATAGAATGGGGCACCAGAATGCCAATTGTGGAGTGCACAAAGGTCCTAGGCAACCAAATTTAGAGGGAGGGAGCACAATCACTGGAGTCTTGGTTAGCAAGATCCCAGTGAAAACAGTCTAAGCATACTGACAGCAGGCAAAAAGTGGGGTTAACCATGCCAAAAAGAGAGTACCTTCCTACAATTACACACATAATTGAATGTGTTGTCTTTAGTAGTCACAAGCTCAATCGTTTTCACACTGAGAAACCATTTTTATTTATTTATTGCAAATAACATTTACTCTGTTTTACGAGTTTGCGGAAAGTTCACCTTTTTTAGCACATCATCCTTTTGAGATGGTTGATCAAGACGATCGTTCTCTCATTAGTGGCGGGGAAATGGGGTTCCTAGCACTAAGGAGTGTGCACACAATCCAGATGTCCATATTTAGGAAGGTCTAGCACAAACACTACTGAACTGAATGCCAACAGATTTAACATGAACACAGAGGCCACTCTCGTCTGTGTGTTTTGTAACATCTGTTAAGTGATCTTACCGCGTTCGTAAATATGAAATATACACTGAGGATTACACTTTTCTGAAATCGACCAGTTACGGTCACCACCGAAACCATGACGCTTCCACAGTTAAGCTCTACCCAAAAGAAGGATGGATTGAGGGCTGTTGGAGGAAGAGACCACCCCCATAACGTCCCTCAAACCCCTCTATATTCTTTCTGCAAAGGCAGGAGTTGTCAAGGGCTGACTTTTCCTCTCCCTCTCCTACTGCCGCGGCTGAGCTTCTTCTTCTCTTTGTCCTCCCACACACACTGCAAAGAGGAGCATTTATGCGCATTAACTTTTCTTTTCTGCACTGTGTGATTGGCAGTGATTGTTACAGAATTTACATCAAAAGGAACACTTAGGTGCACAGAATAGACATCGCCAGGGAAACAACCGGAGCTGGAGCTGTCATACAATTCTGTTGATGCACCCCAATACTGAACTGTTACACCCCCTGATATTCCAGTACTGGGACCCTCACGCAGCTCTTGCAACGTGCTTCAGTCCCATGTTCAGTAATCCCTCCCAGCCGTATGACCAAGATAAAACTCTACCAAATTACCTCAGTCTCGTTCTGAATCAAGCTATGTTAATTCGCTACTGAAGCAGCTCTGCAAATCCAAACACTTTGCCAGCAAAGAGAGCCACACACATCTCTACCAGACAACCGCAATCCGCCTGCTAATCCAGAGATGGGACTCATATACATCTCTCTCAGAGCACCTCAATACTGGACTGCGGCAGCTTCTGGATATTCCTGTACCTAGGCTCACATGCCACCCTGCCAACGCTCCTTAATCCTGAACTGCGCACCCCCACTATTCCAGGATCGGACCCGTACACTGCTCTGCTAAAGCACCTCAGTCCTGCCCAGCAGTATCCCCGCTATTCTAGTATTGAGACACGCACACAGAGCTCTACATATGCCCCTCTCTCTTTCCCTGCATCGCTTGTGGCCATTTCACTACTGCAATCCACATACAACTTTATCAATGCATCTCAATCCCATCCCACTGCACTCTGGTACTTCAGCAATAAAGCCACATACAGCTCTGCTAGGACATCCACAGTAATCATATGTAAACATTTTAGTTGAGCAGTGTTGCCTAATTCTTAGGTGATACACACTGAGAAGGGAGGTAAGAGGGGAGAGCTGAAGAGTCTTGTGAAACACAAGACCTTCAGATGCATAAAGTTGAGGGATAATGCTGGGTCGCCCCACACGTGGTCAAGCTTTAGTCCCTAGCGAAAGAGTAATTAAATGTCAGTAGGAAGTTGAGCGTTCTTTCAAATACACAGTGATTTCTAAGTTAGGTTAAATTCTATTTGTATAGTGCACCTGTTAAAAATGGGGTCTCTAGTTGACAGTCAGTTTACACCCTGTCCAAGTAGGAACCCTCACTCTAGCCAGGGTAAGGGTGGTACCCAGCTCAGATAACCCCTCTTCACCCCCTTGGTAGCTTGGCACGAGCACTTAGGCTTATCTCAGACGCCATGTGTAAAGCATTTGCACATAACACACAGTAATACAGTGAAAACACTACAAAAGGACACCACACCAGTTTTAGAAAAATAGCCAATATTTAGCTGAGTAAAACAAGACCAAAACGAGAAAAATCCAACATACAGTATAAAGACAAGAATTTTGCAAGAATTTCTTAAAAATGCAGTTCCTTGAAGTCTATTGCTCTGTCTAGGGCTATCACGGCGTCATGAACAACAAATCCAAAAGTTCAGGCTGACCACAGCATCGTGGGCCAGCTATGGTGTCGGGAAGACCCACAAACAGTACCTTGGAAATGTAGGGCGTTGTGATTCTTGCAATGAGATCTGGAGTGCGGCGTCGCTGATGTCAGGACGCATCGGTGAGCATCAGTTGCAGAGGTCAGTGCAGGGGTTGTTGGGCGCTTGAGGTCACACATGTTGCAGATCGAACTCCAGGCTGATGGTGAAGTCAGGGGCGCTGGCATTGATGGTGTCGGGCTGTGGTGCGAAGCAGGGCGATGCAACATGTGGTGCCCAAAGGTCATGGTGCAGGCAGTGGCTTCGTGATGATGTCCTGCGGCGTCAGTGAGATCAGGGTTGCGGTGTGAAGTGGAGCAGTACGGAATGCGGTGTCTCCCAGTCGTGGTGCAAGCAGCAGCGGCGTTGTTGCTGAAGCACTGTGGTCGGTAGGCCCAAGACAACAGTATGACGGGTCACTGTGCAGACAGGGGCGCCAGTTGACGATGCTGGAGTTGATGGTGCTGGCTTTGGTGTACTTGGGCTGCAGTGCAGGTCAGGCCGATACTTCATGTACCTCACGAGCGGTGTCCTCAGGCCACAGTGCAGGCAGCAGCGTTGGTGCCAGCGTAGAGCAGCGGCTTCGGGGATACCAAGACTGCGGTGTGAGCAGTGCGATGCGGATTTCGGGGCCCACAGGTCATGGTGCAAGCAGCGGCTCTGTGACGGCATCAGGTGGCAGCGTCAGTGAGACCAGGGTTAAGGTGCTAGGCGGGGCACGGCTCGGTGCGGCAGTGTCAGGTCACGGTGCAGGCAGTGGTCGGTGTTGTGGTGGTTTTTCTTCCATTGCAGCACAATACACAGTTCCCAGTGCTGTAGGCAGATGAATCTGAAGTCTTTGATATCCCTGAGCATTCAAACAAGAGGCAAGCTCTACTTCAAACCCTTGGGGAAACTTCACAAGCAAGATACACAACAAAGTTCAGCCTTTGTTCTCTCTGTCCTCTATAAGGCAGAAGCAGCGACTGCAGGCCAACCCAGCAAAGCACACACAGCAAAGGGGCAGTACTCCTCCTTCAGCTCTTCTCCCTGGCAGAGGTTCTTCTTGATCCAGAAGTGTTCTAAAAGTCTGGGCTGTTGGGTCCACTACTTATACTCAGTGCTTTAAATGGAAAAATAGAAGTGCAGGTACTCTGTACCAGAGTACCTGCTTGTTTCTGAGAAGTGCTGGTGCTCTCCAATTAAAAGTATTGCGTTTTTCTTGAGATATGCCGGTACTCTCCCTCTCAAAATAAAAAAGTGCCGGTACTCAGTACCGGAGAGTACCGGCCCATTTAAAGCACTGCTTATACTCATTTCTGCCTTTGAAGTAGGCACATTTCCAAGGAAAGTCTCTGTTGTTCACAAGATCCTGCCTTGCCCAGGCCTGGCCCCAGACACACTTGAGGGAGTTGGAGACTGCATTGTGTGAGGACAGGCACAGCCCTTTTAGGTGTAGGTGTCAGCTCCTCCCTCCCCACTCTAGCCCAGAGAGACTCATCAGGATATGCAGGACCCACCTCAGCTCACTTTGTATCACTGTCTAGAGGGAATTCACAAACAGCCCAACTGTCAGTCTGACCCATGCATGGATTCCACAGGCAGGCAGAGGCACAGAATAGTTACAATGCACCTTGCCCATGGGGCTACATAGGACCTACCTTAGGGGTGTCTTACATGTACAAAAAGGGAAAGTTTGGGTCTGGCAAGTGCGTGCACTTGCCAGGTCGACATTGCAGTTTGAAACTGCACACACAGACACTGCAGTGGCAGGTCTAAGACATGTTTACAGGGCTACTCATGTGGTGGCACGATCAGTGCTGCAGGCCCACTAGTAGCATTTGATTTACAGGCCCTGGGCACACATAGTGCACTTTACTAGGGACTTACTAGTACATACAATATGTCAATCATGGAGAAACCAATCACCAATACAATTTACAAAGGGAGCACCACTTGCACTTTAGCACTAGTCTGCAGTGGTAAAGTACGCAGAGAAAATAAACCAGCAAAAACAGATCTGAAAATATAGGAGGAGGAAGGCAAAAAAGTTTGGGGATAACCCTGCAAAAAGGGCCATTTCTAACAGCACAGTTGTCAGGTCATGTAGGTGCTAGATAGAGGAACTAAAGACAACTCAGAACAAGCTGGTTTGGATTTTCAGGTCCTTTCACATTTCAAGATATGTTACATTTTGCTTTTATGTGCATTTGTAGGGCACACAACTCACCCATGAGATTTCCTGGGATGGATGATAGCAGGAGCAGGGTGGGCCAAGGCTGGGCAAAGACTAGTCGAAGAGCCATGTCTTCAGTTTCTTGTGGAATTCAAGAACTGCGGAGGTGGCCCTGATGTTAAAGGCAGGTTGTTGCTGGCTTTAGGAGTCTGGTAGGAGAAGACACATCTGCCATATCTGATCAACACATCTGCTGTATCTGGTTCTTAGTATCCATATGATGTGTTTAAGTAAGGGTCCGGCTAAGAGGAGGTGTCTAGTAGGTCTGCAAAAGTTAAGGTTGCTGAGGTATGTGGGGTTCGATGTTGTGCACAGCTTTATATGTGTGCGTGAGGAGATTGAAGAGTCCCCATTTGTGGATGGGGAGCCAGTAGAGGTCTTTGAAGTGAGGGATGATGTGGGTGCAGGGGAAGTCTGAGTGTGGGTGTGGCAGCAAACTGTATGGTCTGGAGGCTCATGGTAAGATGTGTGTTGATTTCTACATACAGCGGATTACTGTAATCCTGCTTGCTTGTGATGAGGGCCTGAGTGACAGTTCTGTGAATATTGAGAGGAAGCCACTTGAAAATCTTCCCAAGCATCTTGAGTATGTGGAAGCAGGAGCCAGAGACTGCATTCACTTGGTTGGTCATAGCAAGCTGGTTATCGACTATGATTCCAAGGATCTTCGCATGTTCAATTGTGTTGGGTGTGAGTCTAAGTTTAGCTGGCCACCAGGTGGACTCGGATCCATACAGAGTTGTTTTTGCCAATTATGACTACTTCCATGTTGTCTGTGTTGACTTTGAGGCAGTTGGTTTTCATCCATTTCGCAACTGTGGACATGCAGGCGAAGAAGGTGGTCTAGGGTTCAGTGTTTTGTTGGAGAGGGAGAGGATCAACTTGGTGTCATCGTGCAGAATATAAAGTTGATGCTGTGGGCACGAATGACTCTGGTGTGTTGGTCTATGTAGGTGTTGAGCAGTGTGAGGCTGAGTGAGGATCCTTGTGGTACTCTGCAGATGAGGGTGGTGGAGGCCAAGGTGAAAGGAGTCAGGGTGACCAAATTGGTGTGGGCTATAAGGAAGGAGCAGATCCAGTGGAGTGCTGGTCCTTGAATGATGGCTTTGTGTAGGCGTTGAATGAAAATGGGGTGCAAAATGGTGTACGAGAAAGTGGATAGATCCAGAAAGATATGGGCAGTGATGTCTCCTCTTTCTGTGATCAGTCTAATGTCATCCATGGCAGCAATGAGAGCAGTCTCAGTGCTGTGGTTGGATCTGAATCCAGACTGAGTGCTGTCGAGGAGGTAGTTGTCATTCATGTGGGTGGGTAGAAGTTTGTTCAAGTTCTTCTGCATTACTTTCAGTCGGAAGAGTAGCAAGCAGTTGGTTCAGTAGTTAGCTAGCATCTTTAGATGTACTGAGGGTTTCTTGAGGTGAGGGAGAACCACAGCATGTTTCCAGGCACCCAGGAAAATGGCTGTGTTGATTGAATCATTCAAGATCAGGGTGAGGGCAGTGGTGATGGGATGTAGTCTTTTAGTGAAGATGTGAATAGGGCAGGGGTCAGAGGGTGCTCCAGAGTGTATGAACAGCATGGTCACTGTGGTTTCCTTGGTGGTGATGGTGGGCTAAGTGGTCGGGGTTGTCATATGGATGTTGGAAGTGACAGGTAAGCCAGCTACGAGGTGGAGAAGTCCGGTTGTGGCCTGAAGATGGCATAGATCATGATCCCTAGGTGCCTGTCTTGGTTCAATGGTTGGGTGTTAGTCCTATTTCAGGGGACCACCAGGTTGATGATCAGAGAGAGATGCCTTTTCTGAAGAGTACTATAGGAAGCTGGCCTGGTGTGTGGTGGACACCTATGGTGTTGTCACCCTATTCCAGGTATCCACCATTAGTGAAGTGTAGGCAGTGTCTAGGAAGCCAGGGCATTCTAGAGGTAGCTGTGGATGAGCAGCCAAGACTTAACTACGAGACATGCAAAGGTTATGCAATACCACTATAGTCACGCAGCAACTTTATCACACATGAAATAAAAGTACTTTATTATGGTAACACAACAGGAGGTAAGTACACACCAATTATATACACAATAGCAATCAGTAAAATAGAATAAAAGCAACAAGCATTGCAAATACATAGAACAAATAGTCAGGGCCATAGGGGAAGGCCAAACCATATACCAAGAAAGTGGTGTTGTGTAGCCATTTTAGTTATAGCTCCAGGCACGTTATTTTAGCACACTAGGTCTGCCGCTGTGCACCTTAACCTAGATATATTTTATTCAGCTTTGTTTTTTATTTTAACAATAGCCACTTTTGCAGTCTTGTTTTATTTCTCTCTATCTAGCTGTTACTTGCTTAGGCAGCATTACGTTCTCAAACAAGACATTCTTGTTCACTCTGTGCTTCTTTCAAGGCTGCAGTGAGATAGGTTGCCGGTAAAATGTGGTAACGCTTTGTCTCTGGCATTCACAGAAATATACACATCCTTACGTAGGGACATTTTCTCAGAACATCAGGTGTTTTATTATAACAACACTTCCTTGTCCCATACATGTTAGAGGGAGATTCCAGCCAGAGGACCACGACTGTATGCTTATTGCTGAACGCTTCACTACAGATGCTTATGCAGACTTCAGGCCTTTGCTCAGGAATGGAGGATGATGTCTTCCCAGGGGAACCTGAAGGGCAGAACTAGAGCTTAACATGCTGTGCTCTATCATAGCCTAGGTAGGAATTAGTCTGTTTGACTCTAGTGACAATATGGTGACGTTATTTCTATGATTTACTCACCTTGTCACCATTTTAATCCTGTCAAGCTTTATCGTGCTGGTTATTGCAGTACATGATTTATTGTCTAAGATGCAGTTGCTTCAATAATACCTTATTGAAACATATACTGCCTCTGCTTGTCATTGTATATGTGAGACCAGTGTAACTGAGAGAAACGGATGAGATCTGAGTGACCACGATTTCCCTGAAGAGTCAATTGTGTCATGCGCTCGGCTGCCCAATCATCCCAGCTCTTGTGTAGAGATGAGGCACTGCTAGTTAGCCGGAGCAAAACCCGGATTAGGGCGACAGGTGTCACCTGTAGTGGGTCAAGACTCAGTCTCCCACACCACAGGCGATTCTGGCGCTCAAATCCAGTAGTCTCATTAGAACAATGAGAGCCTACGTGACAGTGGAATACGAGAGACAGCCCCCCACCCAAGTATGTGAAGTTGTTAGAGGGGAGTTGGACGAACTAGGATTCCCAAGAGGTGAGTACCAGAGTGACCCCCAGCAACCAGGAGGGCAGAGGTAAGTAGCTGGTTTTCCCAAGGACTAACAGGAAGACTTAGAAAAAGGATTGTATGAGAACAGGACCAGACAGGAAGAAACCAAAGGTGGATTCTGGCAGACGACTACCTGCTGTGGAGTGCAGGAGCTGAAGAGGAGTCGTTGGAGCAGTGCAGGTGGTGTCCCATGTCGGTTGTCGGGGCGCAGGGGGGCAGTGGTGCAGAATAACTGCCAACGAGCCTTGGAAAACGCAAGAGAAGCAAAAGAAGATTTGCAGGGCTGAAGAGAACAATCAAGGCCCAGTGAACTTGACCCTTGGAGGAGATACTGAGGGGACCCTCAGCAGTTGGGAAAGACAACAAAAGCAGTCACAGCCCCCACAGGCACCCCACTGGCAGCAGGCACAGTATGTCGCAGTGAGGCCCAGTCAGCACACCTGAAGAGGAGCCCCATGTCGCTGGAGCAGCAGAGAGGAGACTGTGCTTGGCAGGATGGAATGCTGGGGGCTGGGGCTACATTGGTGCCGAAGATCCTTTGGAGCCGGAACAAACATGTCTTGGTAGCTGCAAGAGTCATGGTGCACAAGGGTACTGGCCTGCAAGGAAAGGCAAGGGCTTACTGTCTCCCAAGTTGGACAGCTGTCAGAGGGGACCAAGGGGACCACTCCAGAATACCACCTGTGATGCTGGATCCTCACAGTTCCAGAGGTCAGCAGATCCATACAGCCAGTTGTTGTTGCATTTGGTGGCTGCAGATGCAGAGGAGTGACTCCTTCAGTCCAAGGGAGATTCTTTCTTGTTTCTTGGTGCACGTGGAAGTCTTGCCGACCTCAGAGGACGCATAGCTGGGGGAATGTTGCAGTTGTTGGAAGGAGGCAGAGAAACAATGTTGCAAAGCGGAGTCGTCGCTGAAGTTGCAGATTGTCGGTTCCTGAAATGTCCAGTTGCGGTTCCAGTGGCAAGAAGATGAAGTAAACAATGCAGAGGAGTCCTGGTGGAATCTTACACATTGAATCTGGGGACCCACCCTTATGGCAGTCCCTAAATAGCCATAAAAGGGGGATTTGGTCACCTAGCAAAATGACCACCTATCAGGAAGAGTCTGTGAAGTCACCTGTCTAACCTGGTCACTCAGATGCTCCCAGGGGCCTCTGCACATCTTGGTTTCAAGATAGCAGAATCAAGTGGTCACCTGGAGGAGCTCTGGGCACCACACCTAGAGTGGTGAATGACAGGGGAGTGGTCACTCCCCCTTTCCTTTGTCCAGTTTTGTGCCAGAGCTGGGACCGAGGGTCCCTGGACTGGTGCAAACCTGTTTATGAAAAGAGGGCACCAAATGTGCCCTTGAAAGCAAATCGGTGGCTTGGGGAGGCTACCCCTCCCAAGCCTTGGACATCTCTTTCCAAGGGAGAGGGTGTTACCTTCCTCTCCCACAGGGCATCCTTTGTTCTGCCTTCCTCTACTTGAGCTGGTCAAGCAGCAACAGGGCAGAAACCATTAAAATGGCTTCCCCGCACTTACGAAATCCAGTGTAATGGAACTGGAGCTCGTGGGGGCAGCTCTGCTCATGCAGGGGTGCCTTCACACACTGGGACCTGCACCCTTCCCTCTGGGCTAGGAGGGCCTACCACAGGGGTAACTTGCAGTGACCTGGTGCAGTGACCTGTGGTAAAAGGATGCATGCACCTTTTCACGCAAGCTGCAACGGCAGGCCTGCAGACACATTTTGCATGGGCTCCCATGGGTGGCACAATACATGCTGCAGCCCATGAGGAACCCCTGGTCCCCCAATGCCCTGGGTACCTACGCACCCAGGGCATATACTAGGGACTTATAAGGGGGCACCAGTATGCCAAATGTGGAATTTGCAAAGTCCTAGGTAACCAAATTCAGAGGGAGAGAGGATGATCACTGGGGTCCTGGTTAGCAGGATCCCAGTAAAAACAGTCTAAGCATACTGACAGCAGGCAAAAAGTGGGGGTAACCATGCCAAAAAGAGGGTACTTTCCTACAAATACCACCTCTATCTTGTTGGAATTGAACTTCAAACAGTTGGTTTCCATCCAGTTTGTGACTCCAGGTATGCAGTTGATGAACTTCTTCTGGGTGCAGGAGGTGTCTTTGGAGAGAGAGAGGATGAGCTGGGTGCCATTTGAGTACAAGATGATGCTGAGACCATGAGTTTGGATGATGTTGATGAGTGGGGCCCTGTAGATGTTAAAGATAGTGGGTGGGGAGCGATGAGCTCTGGGGGATACCACAGATCAAGTTGGAGGCAGAGGAGTCTGTGGCCAGGCTGACTGACTTGGTGCTTCCTGAGAGGAAAGATTGATACACTGAAGTACAGGCCCACATCTTCCAGTCTTGTGAAGGCATATATATAATAGGAATGAGGTGGGAGATGTTTCCAAATGAGGCAAAGAGGCTAAGAAGTATGTGTGGTGCTGTGTCCTCTTGTCCATGATTAGACAGACATTGTTGGTGTTGGCGATGAGGGTGGTTTCGGAGCTGTGATTTGGGCTGAATCCAGATTAAGAAGGGTGGGTAGCTTGGTGTTCTGTGGTCCAGGTTTCCTCGGGTATCATGTTATACTTGTGTTGGGCAGTTCTGGTGGGTGAAGTTCCATTTTGGTAGGGAATATGCAGGCTGAAATGGATAAGGAATAGTCGGTCATGGAGAGGAAGTGTGGGCTTGTTCACCATGATATCAGCAAAGTTGTTAAGGAGCAATTCGAGGAGGTGCTAGGCAGAATAGATAGAGTCATTCACTCGTTGGTTGACTCCTAGTAGTTTCAGGTCTTCTAGGCGGTTGGTGATGTTGTCCTGCCAGTGAAAGTTGAGGTCGCTGAGGAGGATGAAGGAGCTATCGGGAGAGCAAAAGTGGGGTGATGAAGTCTGCAATAGTGTATCTGGGAAGTCGGTAGAGTGGGGCCCCTCCAAGGGTGGTGTTTCTTGAGATACTGAGTTTGAAAGCCAGATGTTTGAGGTGGTCTCTGGAGTTGATGGATGTGATGAAGCAGTTGATATTTTCTTTCTAGATGATGGCTAGTCCTTCTCAGGGTTCTGTCCTGTCTTGCAATCTTATAGCTTGGGATAAGGCCACCGCAATGTTGGGGGAGATGTTTGGTTAAGCCAGGTCTCAAAGAGGAAGAGAAGGTCCAAGGAAAGTTCATACAAGAGGTCCCAGACTTCTATGGAGTGTTTGCAGAGCGAGTGGTTGTTGAGGTGAAGGCCTGTCAGGGTGGGGTGTGAGCTGCATGTGGAGTTCTTATGTCAGGTTCAATTGTGTGGGGTGAGGGTTGTGGGCTGAGAAGCACGCAGGACAAGTTGTAGATGGTGCAGAACTCGAAGGCCCAGGTGCAGAGCGTTAGTCGGTGTCCAGTGTTCAGGGTTTGAAGGTTTTTGGCCCAGTAGTGTCTCAGGCTGCAGTGGGTAGGTGGCAGACCGGGGGTCCTCGCTCTGAGCTCAGGGGCACAGATGGGTGGAAATAGATTTGCCTTTGGCAAGCCAGTGGCACACTCACTCTACATGCCCATTGTGCTTCTGCACTAAACCTCCATTAAGTAGGTTCAGAAGGGGGAGGAGATTTGGAGGGGAGTAGATGGTGCCGATGGGGCGGGAGCAAGCAGCAGGCAATGCATGAGCAGCATGTAAGTGTGCTGCATGAGAAAGGTGGAATAGGCAGCAGCAGTGCAAAAGGTGTGCCAAAGGAGGGAAAAGAGACAAAAGAAGGCTACAGAGAAGAGTGAAAAGCAGGAGAAATTAGAAAAGAGAGAGAAAGTCGAAATAGGGCTGAGCAAAATGGTGAAAAAAGGTGGATAAAATACAAGAGTTAGCAAAGCAGGTGCGATGGAGCAAAAAGAGGCAAAAGGTGAAGAGAATGCAAGGGTGTCAAGGCAATATCCATAGAGCAAAAGTGGCACAGCGTTCAAATGTATGCACGAGTTGAATGCAAGATTGTAGAAGCGAGAGCCATGCAGCAAGTTGGGGCAAAAGGTGCAAAAGGCAAAAGAGGAGAAGTGAAGGAGTGAGAGTGACAAAGAGGCCAAGGCACTGGTGAGAAGCAAGAGTGAGAGGCAGAGAGGCCTCAGTCCTGAGAAGCGGCAGAGCGGGGTCCAAGAGTATCGGGCCAGGTCGGAGGGCCGGGCACAGCAAAGGCAGCACATTTGTGATGGCGGGTCCACGCTGAGGCCGCCATTAAGCAGATCCGAGAGGGGATACAATAGCCAGTGGAGGGGGCCAGGTGGGCAGACACGTAAGGCGGGAAATGCAGGAACAGCAAGTAAGTATGCGAGGCGAGGAATGGTGGGAAAGAAGGCAGAGAGACAAAAGGGGCACAAAAGGGGACACATGGAAAAGAGAAGGCTACAGCGGCAAGTAAAAATGGGTGAAACGGGGAAAGAGTGAGAGAATCAAACCTGGCAAAGAGCAAATAGGTGAATAAAAGTGAATAAAACACAAGAGTTGGCAAAGCATGGGCGAAGGAGCAAGAAGAAGCAAAAGGTGCAGAGAATGCAAGGGTTCAAAGCATAAGCGGCACAAGGTGAAAAGGAGAGCAGGAGCGTCGAAGCAAGAGTGATACAGCAAAAGAGGGACACGGTGAATAGGAATGCAAGAGTGCATGCAGAGAATGTCAATGGATCAAAAAGTGGCAAAAGGTTCAAAAGAGCAGAAGAGCATACGCAAGAATGAAGCAGTGAGAGCAGAAAAGAGACCAAGTCAGAGGCGAGAGGGTGAGGGGGGAGGCCTCAATCCTGAGCAGCAGCGGAGGGGGGCCTGAAAGGACTGGGCCTGGTCGGAGGCGGACAGGCAGGGCCAGGTAGCCCCTTCTTAAAACAGAGGTTAGGACCCATGAATGCAAAGGACGGGAGTTCCTTAATGGGGCTGTGGCTACAGACTGCATGGTCTCCTGAAAAACTGAGTATGTCAGTGCAGTACAGAGATTAACACAATTGTATGATTTGAGAAAACAGGATACTTTATGCCAGGCATATTAAGACAATGAAGTTGTGTTGTGCAAGAATTTAAGGCTTTGTGTACAGTTGTGAGTGCTTTAAGTTGGTAATTTAGCTCAAAATGTTCTTGTAAGCATTGTTTTGTGGCACTTGTAGGCCCTGTGGCGGTTCTGAATCTGATATCTCTTCGACTGGTGACCTGTGTATGGCCTTTAGGACTAGGCGGATGTGGTTGAGGAAACCATCATTGGGTAGAAACCTTCTCATGTAACTTAAAGTTTCTGTAAGAGTGTGGGTGTTGCACTTTCCAAGGTCGACTGTCTCTTAAGTTACATGGATGGCACAAACTACCAAAAGACACAGTGCTTAATTTGTGAAAATGTAAGTGCCAGAGCCCAAGGTATTTCTCAGGAGGCCACAGTGGTTGGCACTGCCCACTGTCATTGCCAGCAGTGCCAAATACTATCACACAGTATAAGTGCGACATTTGTGACTATTCCGTAACATCTTAAACGGTAAAGATAGCCTGGACTTGCTGGCTGTATTATACGTTTCCAAGTTTATTGAACTGAAGAGAGGGTCTGTTGCAGTTTCAGTGTATGTGTGACGGTTCTGAGCTCTGAAGCAGACTAGAGATGCTTGAAGTTTTGAAGGCAATGGGGAGAGCAGTTTCTGAAGAGGTGACTAGATTGATGTGACCTTTGATAAAGGAAATTGGTGGGATGAAGAGCTTTTTGGCCTTTGTCATGAGATAATAGTGTTCCAATGTAAAATGGTCTGGGCTTCTGGATCTGAAGTGAATGGACCTCATAAGGCTCAGCTTTGAAACTCTCCTCTCGCAATGTTTATATAGATCCTGAATTCTTCATCCAGTTTTCAGTGGTCTTGAATGCAGATGAGAACTGGTTGTAGTGGATTGAACGACTATGAGCAAGTCAACTGCAGAGTGCCATTTTGTCTGCATAATTGTTGACGAAGACTGCAAAGTCTCTTAGACACTGTCCCAAGGGGAGCAACCAATGTTGATGAGAACAAGAGGGAGATGGAGTGGGTTACTCTATAGCAGATCAAGAGAAATGCCTGAGGGTTGAGTGTGAGGAGACAATTACACCACTGGCTATAAATGATGGATTAGCTTGTAGTTGACAGTGTCAAACACTGCAGACAGATCCCATGTTGATCACAAAGATGCACCTATTTCAGTCACCTGGAGTGGAGGTGTTTATTAACGCCTGCTCTAAGGAAGCCTTGGTACAGCGATTGGGCTGAAAACCTTATTAGAGGAGGCTTGTGCCCTCTAAAAAGATCTAGAGTTCTGAGGTTACAAATAAGTTGTGTGCAAATGTAGTGATAGTGATGCCAGACTAGTTCTGCCTTTACAATGCACTACTCGCAGATGAGAGAGGTAACTTGTGACTGTTAGGTATTAGATGGATGATCGTGGTACTGGAAGGAAGACTACCTGAATGGGCCATGAGAAACAATTTATTTAGTTGGATGGCGTGCTATGCATCATTCACTATTGTATTCTCTCCACAAATGCCTACGTTCTGCTGTCTTATTTATACAACTATGATATTGGGGCTAGAGCGTGTCCACTTCTCTGATAAGTTGTTGAACGAGTGGAATCCTGATGATTTGATCTGTCAACTTTACAAAACCCATCTGAGTTTGAAATCCTCATGTCTCTCAAATCGTATGCATGATTAAGCATACCTCAAGGATGCAGCTATAACCACCAGTATCTCCGCGCCTGATATGAGGGCCACCTTAACACAGAAGTGATCAACGGTTCCATTGACAATATGTGATAGTCATGTAGTCCAGAATTAAGCAGCATTAACGTCCATAATCCGTTCTCTTTTGAACATTAGTGCCAAAACTGCACTGTTGATTGTTATGTATCCTGCACATGGCTTTGCAAGTGGTTTGATGTGATTCGATGAGCAATTAGGAACCGGTGTATATTAGCAGCAACAACCTTCATGTGCTTTAGCCTGAGTATTAAGCAGCGCAATGAAATTATGCAATTTTGGGGACACATTGATTTCTGCATAGTTATGGATTTGCCACATTTGACACATAATAATCCATCATCTATCGAATTATCTGCACATTTTAACAAAAAAAATGTTTCTAGCTCACACAATTCTGATTTCTGGGAATTTGAAGGCTTTTTGCAAAGTTTGACTGGTCACCTTTCAGTTTCTAATTCCTGCATGTGGGTATTTAATTCATACCAATAAAGTGAACTCTTGTCACAGACAGTTACCAGGTGGAAAAAAGTCAAAATAATGAAGTAACGCTATCACAAAATGTGCCTCATTATGTCGCATAAAAGGCCTTTTCTTGCCGCATACTTAAGTCGACCGTGCTGCATAATATGGTCCTAGCCTGCCACATAATTCCAGTGGCCCTGATAATAGTATTCTGGTATCCCCCTACAGAGGCTGATGGCATAGTCCAGTAGGACGGAGCCACTGAAATCCTCCTTGGCATACTATAAAGCAACCGAATATAGCGTGAAGCCAGTGGTAACAACTGCAGGCCATATGAGTTAGCTGCTGTGGAGATTCCTAAGTGCCTCCCTCACCTATTGCACCCGTTGAACAGAGCCCTAGTCAGACAGTGCAAAGTTCAAATTTTAATTAGATGAGACAGAGTTGTAATCCAAATCATATAGGACAGGGTTTAAATACTAATTTGGCAGGACAAAGTTTAGGGATGAAAATTCCACCAAATTCAATGAACAATACTAATTCAATGAATTACACAAATTAGATAAATAACACTAACAGTTTCAGTGACAATAGGTCCAGTTGCTCCTTTATATGGTCCTGGTATGACAGGAAATAATGCACATATAATAAATGTTCCAAATGTTTCAAACGTTTTAAATGCTCCGAATGTATTGAGTAGCCACAGTTGCCCTAACTGTTCCTTTACCAACAAATGCCCATGGATTTGTTAGCCCAAGTGGTTCAGAATTAGTTCTTTCACTTCTGAGACAATTGACCCCCTACTATCATTTCAGACCCAACTCTGACATCAAGTCAAACAGGATTTACCCCAGATGTGAGGTTTCCTCAGAGATCCTCACCATATTTTGGGGCATATTTATACTCTGTTTGCACCGAATTAGTGTCGTTTTTTTAACTCTAAATTCGGTGCAAAGCTAACTCCATATTTATACTTTGGTGCTAGACCCATCAGCGCCAAATTTCTGGAGTTAAAGTCATTTTTTGGAAGTGGAGACCTACCTAGCCTTAATGAGATGCAAGGTAGGCGTTCCCGTGCACAAAATGACTGTATGGCCTTAACACCATATTTAGGGGCATATTTATATCTGGGACATATTTATAGTCTGTTTGCACCGAATTAGCGTCATTTGTTTTACTTTAATTCGGTGCAAAACTAACTCCATATTTATACTTTGGTATAAAGTATACCAAAAAGTATATATAGGCCCTTAGTACCCAGATCAGAACCTACATTGAATATTGGTGGTAGTACTCCTAATAGGTGATTATCCTTTAACTTTTCGGAACAAGAAACATCCATTGTGAATACCCTAGATCAGGCAAATTTGAGTTCTTCAAGAGGACGAGCTTTGTTGAATCCCCCAATAAGCTCGCAAGGTTTTAATGCCCGGGAGTTAAATGACTGGTCAAATGGTCTGAGTGCTACAAGTGCAGCAGGAAACACCAGTTACAGTGGAAGGTCCGTACAAACCCCAGAGAGAGAGAGAGAGAGAGACACCATTAGAGGTGCCCTTACTAAAATTGAATGAGATGATATTGGGAACTGTAGATACAGCACAGTCACCTACAGTGAGGAAGAACTTTGATTTGTATGCAAAGACCTTAAAAAACATGCAGGTCAAGCTTTTGAGAGACTAGCTGAATTAGCCCACAAATATCATATTAATTTGGAAAATGCGAAGCCTTTACATAAGAGTTACAAATTAGGATACAGCGACAAGGATGTCATGAACATGAGACCTCCAGGAATGAGATTGCAGATTAGAGAGTTAATTTGTTACACACGAAAATGGGGTCAATTAGATAAGTGGGAAGGATGATGGGCAAAGAAGAAGAATCAGAAGAAAGTGAGAACAGCTCTGCCTCTAGCTGGAGCAGGTCAGAGTGATGGAGACGTGAATATGCTTCCCATGAGAGACGTTCCTGGTGGAAGATATATTCCTGTACCTTGGAGTAGAAGTGACATTCTGTCATTCACAAATGTTTTGCCGAAATTTAGAGAGAAACCTGCAGAGTGGTAGAAGCAGACTGAAAGATTTGCGAAACTTTCCAAATGTTTGTGGGAGGATTTGAACTCATTGCTTGACATTGTGGTTCCGAGTGATTTGTGGACTGAGTGCAAAATTGCTGTTGATTGGCCTGACAGGGAACCTCCAAGAGCTCCAGAGATAAATGGCCCATCTGAAGAGGTAATGAAAAAGTATCAGAAAGTGATTGCATTTTTGAATGAAAAGGTGTCCCCTAAAGATATCAATTGGTTGCGAGTTGATAGAACGACTCAAGAGTCCAAGGAGTCGACACATTCCTATTATGAGAGATTCTTGCAGGCTTTCAAGCGTTTCAGTGGTACTGAGACCATAGAAGGCAGAAGATATGAGTAATTTTGTGTTCGGATTTGACCAGAGATTGAAGCCAGAAGTAAATACCATGATTCAGCAGCCTCTGATTAGATGGCAGAGCAAACCGATTGATGATACCATCAGGAACGCCCAAGTATTGCAGAGATGAGCTGGATTTAAGGCAGAAAAAGTTGAAGAAGCTGATGATAATGCAATTGAAAGCTCCATAGAGAAATCAGAATCCATAGTTTTCAGGGAATACAGGCGGATTACAGGGAGTATGAAGATTGTATAGCCCCTCAGGACAACATGGAGCCCTGATCATACAAGAAAGTAATGGTTTTCAACAGCAAAGTAGAGGACGAGGTGTTCCTTTTGATCCTCATACAGGCGTGGATGTAATGACTTTGAAGAGAACAAATCTGTGTCACGTGTACGGCAAATTGGGCCATTGGAAGAGGGAGTGTCCCCTTAATGAGAATAATAACCAAATGCAGAATCATGGACTTTTAGGTAGCCGCTTGGCCATAATTGACTCTATGCTTAGGTGGGACTGTGTCAAACAGCACTACCACACTTGGGTCACATCATTGCCAGCAGCATTTAAAAGTGCTTTATCACTTCCATAGCACAGAAAGCTGCTTCACCATAATTGACTCTGGGATGGAACTACGTCCCCAACACCACCACACTTGCCAAGGAGGCGGGCCAGCCATCGCTGCGTCATTGCCAGCAGCACTTAAAAGTCCTTTATTACTCTTGCAGCGCGGGACACACTCGGGCCAAGATTGGGCCCATCTGAGCCGGGAAGAGGCAGGGCAGGGTCATCCTCTTTTCATCTTCTTACAGCCATCTGCGAGTTGTATCTGGACACCGTTGCCAGTGAGTTCCTGTTAATCACATAATTGGTGGTAAGACTAATGGTTTTGGAATCTTTCTCTGTTAGTTATTCACAAGATCTGAGAAGCACGTGTTGATTACCTGTGGGGGGAGGCAAGGACTAAACTAAGTAACTTCTAAAAATACCTGACATTCTATCTGATGAAGTTATAGGGAAGAGAAAGGCTTGGAGTAGTCCCCTGGGCATAACGAAAAGTGAAAAGCCTGCTCGGCACACAGCGGATAACTGTACAGTAGAAGAGATTGGCAACTTCATTGAAAAAGTTGAGTCAATCCTTGACAAGAGGAAACAAGTGGATTGCTTCAATACAAGGCCAACACTAGCAGGTATCTTTAACAAGGGATTTAAGGTTGCCAAACCTCCAACCTAATTGGCTGATAAACCTGCCAAAAGGAGTGTCCCAGATCTTAAGGTCATGGGACCCCATACTGCCTCTTCTACGAATCTGGAGTGCTATAATTTGAACTCTGACCAGGCTCCTGATACTACTGATAATATTTGTGAAATACCTTGTGTGAACCTATTTAGTCCCCTCTCAGATGAAGCTTGTATAGCCCCTCAGGGCACAGTTATATATGGGGGTGCAGCATCGTGTACACAGAATGAAGGTACATCAACAAAGAAACGTAGAGAGCTTATTGGACAGGTGGGGAGGTGATGGAATTGGTACCCTAAGAACTGATATTTTAGAATTGACATGCTTGGTCTAGAGGATAGGTGTAACAGTTCCATTGGGAAGTTGTAGTGTTTGTAGAATGGAAATAAAAAGTGCTGGGAAAAACAGAGAATGGGAATTCAGCTGGGGGAGTCAAATGGGGGTTGTGGGTACATATGATGTTTCTGTGCATGAGGGTGGATGCCTTTTACCCAGTGGGGATATGCCTCCAGCCAGTATTAAGTCGGAGGCCCCTGGTGGAAATAGAGAAATCACACACACACAACCAGATCCAACACCTAATACCCCTATTGGTGTTTCAGCATGTGGTTAAGCAGATTCAGTACAATGACCCAAAATCCACAATCCCAGTACACGCACCTGGGGCGGCAGGGTGATTGGAGGGAACTGGGAGCCACTCCATGTAGAGGAGAGAGAAGCATGCAGAATGAGTATACCTCCCAGGCGCCAACCTCGAATCAGCTATTTATGGTTAATGTTCCTAGCTTAACCGCAGGAGTCAGAAAGAGTAGTGAGTCCTTGAAAAACAAAGTAATTCACTGGGTGAGAAACTGTAGGCAAAGTTATTCCCTGATAAGATCTGACATGTTAGAAACAAAGCGTTGCCCTTTGCAGACCAGGATGATGGATCATATAGTCCTAGTGTTAAGCAGAGAAATGTATGTGAATGGCTTGGTGAACTTAGACTTGTGCACCTTGTCTCCCATGGGCACATCAATACAGTTCTAATTTAATCCACCCCTAATGGGAAGCCCTCCCAGGCATAACGAGCACCAGGTGTTGCAAACTAGTAACCATACAATGACTAACATAGCCAGATGTAGCAATGATGGGTTGGGCGGGATTGACTGACTTGCAGAAGGTGCCGGCAATCTGAACGGATTCCTTCAGTGTTAATAGGTGCACCCCATCCCTCAATCTGTTTTGGGAAAAGGAGGGAGTTAGATGGGTGTAATGATGTGGAGAGGCCTCTAAAGCAGGGTAAAGCCCACCAGTCTCAGAATATATCACAAATTAGGGATGATGGACTATGCCGTAGTGTTATTTCAAGATATGTTGCAGGATTAAGGTCCAAATAGAATGACCCAGGTTGGGGAGAGTGCATAGATAGGTTTCACATATGCATATTTGAAGAAACCTGGGAATTACATCCAACTTGTAATATGTGGTTTACCAATTTTAGCGTTGCAGCTAGACCATCATTGGCAGGCCGAACAGCTGGTGGATTACTAATGTGGATAATGATACATCTGGCCTGCAAAATTGGGAGATTAAATATTGACTCTGCTGACATCCTGGATCTTGATTTTGAATCATTAAGGATGGATTTTACAGTGAGATGGATGAATATCTACAATCGTTTTAATAGTCTGAATCAGGACTCAGTAACACTGTCAACCCAGACTGACTTTTTGGAGAAACTGATAGAGGTAATGATCTTATTTTATCTGGAGATTTTAATTTGATTTATGAACCCATAGGTTACATGCAAGTTTTTGTGCAAGAGGAAGAGGTGGAAAGGGATATACCAAGATTATAGACGTCCCCCCTTAAGAGGTGTTCGAAGGTTGCCTGCAGGTCATGTCCATTTCATTAGCTTATGGCATAAATGCATGTAATGGATGGACAGCCTCAGATAAAGGAGCTAACTGTACTTTTAAAAGGGCAAGTACCCAGTCTAGGATAGATTATATCCTGGTTGATCTGGACCTGTGGCCTAAGGTACATGATACAACAGTCAGAGAGAGATTAGATAGTGATCACAAAGCACTGACCATGGAATTAACTAGCGTCCCTTATTTACCTAACAGTAACTACTGTAGCACGCTGGATATACCGATAGACTCTTCCAATGTTAGTAGGAAGATAAAATGGCTTTTCGTACAATCTGATAGGGAGTCTCTAAGTTGTACTTATAGGTAAGTTAGCTCTACACTAATTTTACTGGTAAATTGACTATCATGGACAAGTTTATCAATCTACTTATGTCCATTAAGGAATACGTTAATAGGGTGTCCCAAACTATTACAGCTAGGCAAAAGGATGTACCATGGTATAATGAGGACTGTAAGATTGCAAAGTGGGAATTGATGCTTGCTGTAAGAAGTGGTTGCAGCACTGCCATAGCAGAGGGAAAGAGAGCATATAATAGGATATAGTCACATGCCAGGAGATGCTGAGAGGAAGATAACTGGTGGGGATTAGTCAGACTGGTCAAACTGAAAGATAGCCAATCATTTTGGCATTTGCTCTCTAAAGGAGTACCGTATATTGTTAAGGAAGATGATTTTTTCATACAACCTCATGTTTCTCAAATCTATTCTCTTTGGGTAAAGGGGATACAGATTGCGATATGGGGCGAGGAACAAATTAACTCCAGGATCAAGATGTAAGGTCGACAGTTACATTTACCCCTGCTAAAACCATAGCTGCCATTGAAACTATGAAAGGGGGGAAGGTCCCAGGACTTGATAGAATCCTGGTTGAGCTGTATCGCTCGGAATTTACCATTTGGGGTATAAACTCAGTATTGTCTCAAATGCTATAGCAAGCGGTGAAGCGATACCAGGTACATGGAAGGGTGGCAAAATTATTCCAATTTATATAAAAGGAAAGTTTTTACTATGCAGATCTTGGTACACATGCAATCCTGGATGGAGGACAATAGAGTATTATCTCATTTGCAGGCTGGTTTTAGAGCACATACTAAATCATCTCAGATCAGGTGTTCTGCTTTTTATTGATAATTTGGAAGATAGTTGTGATCGGTAAGGGACACCTTTATGTTGTATTTGTGAACCTAAAGTCCGCTTTCAATCTAATTCCCCATAATAAATTGTGGACTGCACTGAGGGATTTGGGGATGCCATCAGGTCTGCTACAATTTATAGTATGCTTGCAACAAGGTAATTTTACGACAAGACCGGAGGCTCCTATTATGCTTTCTTTTCCTGCTTTATTTTGACAGCAGCCAAGAAAAAAACACCAATCCCAAAGGTTTGCGTAACAGGCAACAAATGGGAGAAAGAGAGTAATAAACTGACCAATCACAACACTATACACCATAAGATATACCAATCCTGACAGCAGGCAGCCCTCTTTTCTTGCTGCTCGCAGTCAAGGTAAGTATATCTTTTGGTGCTCTATATAATTCTTAGTATTGGTTTATAATTGGCTGTTTTTAAACCTTATTCCTGAATGTTTTTCAATGTATAACGTTCTGCGCGTGTTTGCGCTTTCCCTTTATAATCTGTTTGTCTCCTTAAATTCTTTTGAATTGAGCGCCCGGCGGCAAGTGTTTTCCTCAGTTTCACTCGCTCGCGTAGCCGCGCTAACGTTCTATTATTAACGCCGGCTGACGCGAGTGCCATCTTACCGTTATTCTCCCCACATCTCTGTTCCGAGAGCAGCTCCATTGAAGCGCTCTTCAATATTTATCTTGTTCGTCTTCATTAAACATTTGTCAGCTCTTCAAGCCTCATTTCGGTCCTGGTTTCAATTGCTGACTCTGCCACTTCCTTGTGAGGGGTGGCTTGCACGTTCCGGCCTCTCAGCTTACAGCTTCCTGGTGAGTCACAGTTTCTTGTTCACAAGCCCTTCCCCTCAATTTTTAACCCCTTATTTACCGGTTTTGTGCTCTTCCTCACCGAAAAATTGATTTTTCCGATTTCTTCTCAACAAATGAAGATTCTGAAGAGAATTTTTCATCTAACTTAAATAACTTTATACAGTCTTCAGTCAAGAAAGCAGTTTCTGCTTCTATGGTAAAAATTTCCAAACAAATTCAAAACACTGTGTCTTCCTGTCTCTCCCAATCACATTTGGCCCATTCTGCGGGGGAAAGCAGAAAGCGCAAAGCCTCGGAGGCTTCTACTTCTAATCAGGCAAATGCTGTTTCTGCGCTAACGGATTGTGAGTCAAACTCACTTAGGATAGAGGGCAAAGCTCCTAACAGGCCTCCTATTACGGAGAGGAATACGTCTATGGGTACAAAAAGTAAAGCTAAAACAAAAAACGTATCTAAGACCCATAAGATCGTGATTGAGGATATTAGAGACACAGATGATGATGGGGATGACATTGATTCTAATACAGACAATGAGGATACTAACACCTCTGATTTTTGGATTGGGCCTCCTCCTCCGAAAAAGACAAAACCAGCATCTGCTGACAAAGCACACTCCCCTCTGCTAGATTCCGAGGGCAATCCCATGTTTGATCCTGGTTTAATTCACCACCCCAATTCCACTGAATGGCTACCTTCGGTGCACGTTGCTAATTATATTTTAGCAAAACTACATCTTCCCTTAGATAAACAAGTACGTGCCAAATTACGTTCCGAGTGCCCCAGGCCCTCACTTCCCCTACACATTACTGCAACTCCTTCTATAGATCCGTCACTACTTACCTTTTTCTCTAAATTCGGGAAAGATCCCCGCAAAGGGGTAGACAGAGCCTGGGCCCTCTGCCAGGATAAAGTTCTTGATTTGGTTGGTCCCTTAACCCGCATCTTTGACTTGGCAGAATCCGCAAGAATTAATGATTAATCTATAGATCCTGAGGAACTGTCCCTCTGGATTCAGAGAGCCTTCTGCTTGCTAGGTAACGCAAACTCAGCTATGACGCATGAACGTCGAAAAGGACTTTTACTCAAGCTAGATCCTAATCTAGCGAATCTGGCAGCTATGGATCCAGGATCTAAAGCTGACGGCTTGCTTTTTGGGTACTCTTTTATTAAAGAGTTGAGTAAAAACGTCACCACTTTTGCCTCTCTGGACAAAGCACAGCAGTCTCTCAAAAAGGTTTTCAACAAACAGGTTTTTGCCAGGGCCGGTAGAGGAAGAGGCCGCTCCACTGGCCGGTCCTTCAGGAATCAAGGCTTCAGAGGGTCTTACAATTACCAGCAACAAGAATTTCGGCCGCAATTCTACCCCCAGCGTTCCAGAGGGTTCAGAGGCAGGAACCATCGCAAGTCATAAAACAATTCAGGTAAGCCAATCTTCTGACCATCTTTCCGTAGGGGGTCATCTAAAGTTTTTTCTTCACAAATGGAAAGAGATTACCTCAGACCCTTGGGTTCTCAACACAGTCAAAGGCTACTTAATAGAATTTTACGAGACTCCCTTCCAACCTTTTCCCCTTCCTCCTCTCTTCTTTGCAGAAGAGATGTCAAATCTCATTTCTACCGAGATTCAACATCTACTTCGAAAACGAGCTCGCCAACCAGCTCATCCTCTTCCATCCAGTTTTATAAGCCCCCTGTTTTTAGTAATCAGGAAAAACAAAAAGATCAGACCAGTCATCAACCTCAGACAATTCAATCAATTTGTCGTTTATCGACATTTCAAGATGGAAACAATTCTTCATCTAAGAGACTCGCTTCTCCTGAACAACTGGATGGTCCGCCTGGACCTTCAAGATGCATACTTAACAGTATCTATTCATTATTCTCACAGAAAGTTTCTGCAGTTTCAATGGCAACATCGAATCTATAAATTTACTTGCCTGCTCTTCGGGCTTTCTTCGGCCCCTTGGTGTTTCCCCAACTAATGAAACCTATCGTAGCTCTTCTCCGGTCTCAAGGTTTCAGAATGATGATCTATCTACACGACATCCTTCTTATGCATCAAGACATCGCCATTCTTCGGTCTCAACTGTCCTACACTATGGGGGTCATTCTGACCGGCCAACGACCACGGAAGCACCGCCAACAGGCTGGTGGTGCTTCCTGGGCCATTCTGACCGCGGCGGTAAAGCCGCTGTCAGAAAAGGGGAACCAGCGGTTTCCCACTGGTTTACCCCTGGCCCAGGGAATCCTCCATGGCGGCGCTGCTTGCAGCGCCGCCATGGGGATTCCGACCCCCTTCCCGCCATCCTGTTCCTGGCGGTTTTTACCGCCAGGAACAGGATGGCGGGAACTGGGGGCCGGGATGGCGGGAACTGGGGGCCCCTGCACTGCCCGTGCCACTGGCATGGGCAGTGCCGGGGCCCCCTAACAGGGCCCCACAAAGATTTTCAGTGTCTGCTTTGCAGACACTGAAAATCGCGACGGGTGCCACTGCACCCGTCGCACCCCTGCAAATCCGCCGGCTCCATTCGGAGCCGGCTTCCTCTTTGCAGGGGCTTTCCCGCTGGGCCAAAAGATCGCCCGCCGGCCCACCGGGAAAGTTAGAATGACCGCCGCGGTCATTTGACCGCGGTGCAGTCTTTTGGCGGTTTCTGCCCGGCGGGCGCCGCCCGCCGCCCGCCGGGGTCGGAATGACCCCCTGTATCCCTCCTTTCAGATCTAAGTTTTATAATCAACAACGAGAAATCAATATTTACTCCGTCACGGACCATGGAATTCCTAGGTTTTCTAGTCAATTCCTCGCTAGGCCTTCTACAACTTCCAGATTAAAAAATAAAAGCTATCAAATCAAAGATAACCTTATCTTTACAGCAGACTTCTCTCTCCCTAAGGTCTCTTGCAAGGATTGTAGGTCTTCTTTCCTCTTCGATTCAGGCAATATTTCCAGGCCCTCTTCACTATCGGGCCCTTCAGATGTAAAAAAAATTGTCACCTGCGCAAAGGTCTTGCTTATTCAGATTTCATCCCCCTCGATCTCGAATCCAGTACAGAACTTCAATGGTGGCTCGATCATCTAGAAGCCTGGAATGGCAGGACCATCTTTGCCTCAGCCCCAGATCTTGTCTTAGAATCCAATGCAAGTCTAACAGGTTGGGGTGCAAGGTGTGGTCAAATATCGACTGGAGGCACATGGTCTCTTCAGGAGTCTTCATTGCACATCAACTATTTAGAGATGCTTGCAGGCTCCTTTGCAATCAGAAGCTTCACCAAAAACAGAGTCCATTGTTCCGTACTACTGCGTATGGACAACCTCATAGCAGTCACACATATCAATCATCTAGGTGGTACCAAATCCAAACCCCTAGCCGAACTAGCCAAAAATTTCTGGGAATTCTGCCTCCTCTGAAAAATTTCAGTTCGAGCAGAATACTTGCCAGGTTCGCTCAATTCAGTAGCAGACTGGTATTGGCGTCATCTTTCCGACTCCAGCGACTGGAAACTTCACTCTTCAGTCTTCAACTCTCTTCATCGCAAATGGGGTCCCTTTCATATAGATCGCTTTGCATCCCGTCTGAATACTCAACTTCCTCATCAGACCCGATCCTCAAGCATTAGCGACCAATGCATTTCTTCAACAGTGGCCCCACGCAATAAACTATGCCTTTCCTCCTTTCATCATGATAAACAGAGTACTCGCTCATCTTCATCGTCAAAAAGACACAGTAGTTCTAGTTGTTCCGTTGTGGCAATCTCCTGTGTGGTATCCCCCCTTCTCGAATTATCAATCGACTTCCCAGTACTCCTGCCCTCCTTCCCTTCTCTCCTTCTCAATCCACAAGGTCTCCCTCACGATCTCATTCTCAGCAAATCCCTTCTCCTATCTGCCTGGAAAGTTTCAGGTCTTCCTCATCTTATCCAGGAATTTCACTCGAGGCTTCAACCTACATCAACAATTCCTGGGCTCCAGGCACTTCCAAGGCTTACAAATCAGCTTGGTCCATCTGGTCTAGCTGGTGTCTGGGAAAAGCATGTGATCCCTTTTCAGCAGATCTCAGTCTAATAGCTAACTTCCTTGCCTCTCAGGCTAGTGCTGGCAAGTCTTACAGGACCATTAACTTATATAGGTCAGATATCTCCTTACATCATCCTTTTATAAACGGGAAACCCATAGGAGAACATCCTAACATCTGTCGTCTTTTGAAAGGAGTAAAATTCTCCAACCCTCCCCTTCCCAAATATACTGCTCTATGGGATGTAAATCTTGTCTTACAAATGTTCCTATCCTGGCAGGATAATAACTTATTGTCTTTGAAGATGCTTTCCGCTAAATTAACAATGTTACTTTGTCTAGTTTCTATCAAACGTTTCTCCGATGTCAAACCCTTAGATATTTCGGCTCGTCACTTTACTCCTTCAGGTGTACTGTTCAATGTGTCTCGTCGTACTAAAACCAATATTACTTCTGTTTTCTATCTATGCGTGGGAAATTGTTTAAAGGTTTATGAATAAAAGACTGCTGATCTTGGAACATCTTCTGCCTCTCAACTTTTAATTTATTTCAGAAAACCTTATAAACCTGTATCTTCCCCTACCTTAGCTCGTTGGGTTAAATGGGTAATGTCAATAGCGGGCATCGATGCATCAAAATTTGGAGCCCATTCTGCTAGAGGGGCTATGGCGTCTAAAGCCTTTTTGGCTGGATCTCGTTTGGAAGATATTCTAAGATCGGCAGATTGGTCAAATGATTTTATTTTTCGCACTTTTGTATTGTAAACCCGTTGATACAGCAACTTCTGTCGTAATTAACATGCTTTAAACAAGCATAATAGGAGCCTCCGGTCTTGTCATAAAATGTAGATTTTCCAAGTAATTTATGATGGAAAGTCTTAATTTTATTAAAGACACAGAGGCGAGTATTATCCCACCGCTTACTATATTAATGTTGTTCTATTTTCCCACCCTTTAGTCGCTTCCAACGCACCAGCGTCTAGTCCAAACTAAATCATTGGATGCAGTTTCTACTCAAACTGTGCCTTCAGTCCAATCATCATCGAAGCTGGATTCCTCGATTCACCATCCTGTCAAGTGTTTCTCCTCGACTACCCTGGACAGAGTTCAAGACTTATTTGCATTTGTTCTGGCAATATGTTTAATTTGTTGTATTTTACCTTTATTCAAATCATTCTCTTGACTATCTCACAGCAAAAAAGAGGGCTGCCTGCAGTCAGTATTGGTATATCTTATGGTGTATAGTGTTGTGATTGGTCAGTTTATTACTCTCGTTCTTCCATTGGTTGCCTGTTACGCAAACCTTTGGGATTGGTGTTTTTTTCTTGGCTGCTGTCAAAATAAAGCAGGAAAAGAAAGCATAATACTTGCCTCAGTATCTTTAATAACATTAAGACTTTCCATCATAAATGACTTGGAAAATCTACATTTTGCACAAGTAAGGCGGGGCAGGGTAGTGAATTAAAGAAGAAAATAGATTTTTAAGAGGGGTTTGTCAATGTTGCATCCTAGCCCCAATCCTGTTCACTTTATATATGAACGGGTTTATTGATACATCTTATGATTGTAGGGGCGACCCTCCAAAGGTGTGAGGCCAACTAATACCAGCGCATCTCTTTGCCAATGAGACGCTGTTGTTTTCAAAAGCACCAACTGGCTTGAAAAATATTCTAAACAGGTTTTCAGATGCATGTGTTAAATTTAGCCTGAAAATTAACGTTTGAAAACTAAGGGGCATATTTATACTCCGTTTGCGCCGAATGTGCGTAAAAAATTTTGACGCACTTTCAGCGCAAACGTTGCCCCATATTTAAACCCTGACGCCCGATCCGGCGCACCAGGAAAATGGCGCTATGTGCGCCAGTTTTTGGAAGCGGCACCCCGCCCTGCGTTAATGACATGCAGGGTAGGCGTTCCCGTCCAAAAACAGACGCACATAGCGGTGCGTGGTATTTATGCTCCAGGGCAAAAATCACTCCCGCGCGGCAGGCGGCGCAAAAAAATGTCGCAAAGCACGAATAGCGTGAAATTTTAACACCTGAGTCAGGGCAGGCGTTAAAATGGGGCAAACACACCTGTACTTAATCAGAACACCCAGAGCAAACAACAGAGCAGCAGAGCAGCAGAGCAGCAACAGGGAGACATGGAGGTGCTTTTTCTTCAACGTGCACGTAGACGCAGAGCCCTGCAGCAACAACAGCAGCCACAACAACAACAGCAGGGACCCCAAAGACAGCGCAGAAGGCAGGAGAGGATATTCGGCCCACGAACAACCCTGCATGGCCTCAGGGAACGAGACATCATCCAGAGGTACCGGTTGAACTGGCAGGCCATTCAGCAGCTGCTGACATATATTGAACAGCAATTGGCCCCCACTTTAGTGACTCCACGCACTATCCCAACCGAAACAAAGCTGCTTGCCGTACTTCACCTGCTGGCAAGTGGCTCGTTTCAGACAACTGGTGCCCTGGTTGGTGGAATCTCACAACCATCTTTCTCCGCATTCCTGCCTAAAGTACTGGATGCCATCATTGGACTGACACCCCGCCACATCTGCTTCCCTAACACAGTGCAGAAGCAGCAGGAAACAAAACAGGGGTTCTACGCCATCAGTGGCTTTCCGCACGTCCTTGGTGCAATCGACTGCACACACGTACGCCTTGTGCCACCTGCTGCGAGTGAACACCTCTACCGCAACAGGAAGCACACACATTCCATCAACATGCAGGCCATAGTCGATCACCAAGGACTGATCAGCAACATTGTGGCTAAATATCCTGGGAGTGTACATGACGCATTCATCTTCCGTCACTGCACCATCAACCAACACTTCCAGGATGGACGGTATGGCAATGGACTACTTGTTGGTAAGGACAAAAATCTACTTATATACTCACTGCACAGAAACCCTCTAGGATAAACAACCCATACACCACAATAGCAACACCTAGACAGGAACACACTGAGGTACTCACATCACTAGCCATGTGTCACAAGTCACCATTGAACCTCTCACACATTTGAATTTACTCCACAGCTTAGTGTGAAGACATTCATGACTGTGGTGGCCTAAATGTCACCTTGCAAATTGGAAGTCTCACAATAACCTGTACACTAATACAATGCATAAATTTTAAGGGATGGGATGGCCTGGCTATGTTCATATGAACGTTTCTAATACCCTTTCATGTTTCAACTCTGCATGGAACTATCATCACACCCCCAGTGAGGACACACGGACACCTGTGTCACAAGTCACAATGCAAGGGAGGGCACACTGTACTTGAGAAACCAATACATCCTGCTGACAAACAGTTAGACAACAAACACTTGCTCAGCCAAGGAAAAAAAACAATGCCAAAGTTTCCACCAACAACCATAGGTTGTCACATTAGTACACAAAATAGTCACAGACAACACAACACAACTACTGCCATCAAAGATACGTACAACAGTGCCTCCTACATCTAATTGATACCATTCTGTGTTTCTCTTTCAGCTGATCAGGGGTATGGCATCCAGCCTTGGCTAATGACACCATATGGGAACCCAAATACTGCTGCTGAGCGGGCATACAATGACGCCCACAAGAGGACCCGCAGCATTGTGGAGAGGACCTTTGGGATCCTAAAGTCAAGGTTCCGCTGCCTTGACATCACTGGCGGAAGCCTACTATACTCCCCAGAGATGGTCTGCAAAATCATACTCACTTGTGCCATATTACACAATATTTGTGTACAAAGGAACATTCCCCTCCTTGAACCGGACCCAGACATGCCTGAGGATGATGATGAGGAGGATGCTGGCCTGCAACAGGAGGGGGAACAAACTAACACCGCAGCAGGAGTGCGTAGGCGCCAACAGCTTGTGAACAATTTTTTTACTTAAGTTATTATAATCACTTGTATTCCACACTTGTAAATAAACACAGATAACAAACACCACATCATGCTTTGGCCTATTCATTTCTGACCACCTTTAGTTTGAAATAGCTGAAGATGAATGTCGTCTCATTGATCAAGAATGCCATTAAAATTCATCACACCAAAAATAAACATCACAACTGTATGCACAGAGGGTAGGATGTGACATGTTACATTACCATACACAAAGCCCAACAAGAGTACAAATGTGACAATTACACATGCCGGATCCAAACAACTGAAACAGTCTCTCATCCAGCCCAAAATTGGAGATCATTTGAAAGTCACATCACACGTGTTCAGAGACAGGGTGGGACCATCCATGTGTACGTGAACATGTCATCAATGGCTTCTCTCAAGTGTATGATGTGAGCAATACATAATTGCAACAACATCAGCTGCCACTAACTCAGGAGGAGACCTTGAAGTTACAGTGACAACATACACACAGACAGGTCATACTGGATCCACATTCCCACACACATGTACACATATGTCATACAACCAACCTAATATTTGAAAGTAGACCATCACAGTTGTGTCCCAGTTTGAACCTTGCAGGAAGATTGTAACATGACACTAAACCAGTTTATGCAGAAAGGGACACAGATAAGCAAAACAATCTTCGCATTATCACATCGTGAACGCTGAGAGTCTTGCAAACTTAGGGGGTCATTCTGACCCTGGCGGTAATTACCGCCATGGCGGAGGTCGGCGGTAGCACCGCCAACAGGCTGGCGGTGCACCGATGGGCATTCTGACCGCGGCGGTTCAGCCGCGGCCAGAAACGGGAAGTCGGCGGTGTACCGCCGACTTCCCGCTGCCCTTGAGAATCCGCCATGGCGGCGGAGCGCGACCCGCCAGGAACAGGATGGCGGAAGGGGGTGCCGCGGGGCCCCTGGGGGCCCCTGCAGTGCCCATGCCAATGGCATGGGCACTGCAGGGGCCCCCGTAAGAGGGCCCCACAAAGAATTTCAGTGTCTGCTTTGCAGACACTGAAATTCGCGACGGGTGCAACTGCACCCGTCGCACCTTCCCACTCCGCCGGCTCCATTCTGAGCCGGCGTCCTCGTGGGAAGGGTGTTTCCCGCTGGGCTGGCGGGCGGACTTTTGGCGGTCGCCCGCCAGCCCAGTGGGAAAGCCAGAATGACCGCCGCGGTCTTTCGGCGGGAACCGCTTGGCGGGCGGGGACCGCCGACCGCCGCGGTCAGAATGACCCCCTTAGTCATATGAAAATGGTATGCAACTTAGCTCCAAATCATCATTACTGCAAACGTCAAATGGGCTAATGAGATGAATGAATGGTCAACAGTCGTTCATACCATATGGCCTTACATTCGCCCGCTGCTGCAGGTTTGCCAGGATATGATAAAAATACTCCATGGATACAGTAGCTATTCTGGATGGTCAAATCCTAGGGTGCTGGGGGCCTAACTCCACCTCTACCACCCCCAAAACATACAAGAATCATGTACTTGTGAACTAAACACATGCATAAGGCACATGTGTGGCCTCCATGTCACAAGTCCTACACAAATATGAAACACAAAATCATAATGGGACATGGTCAGCCCCATAAAAACTGAAAGTGACTCTCCCACTCCCTGTTAGGACTACAGATAAAAGCATCCCCATCATAAAGGTGGGGACATTTTGGAGACGGAATACATAATGGTATCAAAAACATCATTTCAAAATAGCCATCAGCAATTACACCAAATATGTTGTCAAATATGGTCAATACATTAGTTAACGTATCCCAAACATCACAGTGTGAAGGCCGTCTATACATAAAAGTACGGACATTTGTCATATACAAACACAAATGTGTCTCACATCGCACCGTTTTACCATGACAAATCACCTTTCCAAAGCTAAACACATGAAGACATTTGGATAAATTTGCTCCATATTCTACGCATACAGCATGGCCGTCATAATTTGTTCACGTACATGAGTGCACACAATGCAGAGTCAGATACAAATGTATCCAAAAGTGTCTTGATATTTCACCTTCAAATTATTATTTACATCCACAATATTTTTGACTCTGCATCATGTGCACTACTGTACGTGTAAAAAAAAACACGCCCATGATGTATGCGTCGTGAAATTGACGCTACATGCACAATATGTTGGTCATTTCATGTACAGTATTAATTATTAATATTCATATCATATTTTTTCACTCCGCATCATGTGCACCACTGTACGTGTAAAAAAAACAACGCCCATGATGTATGCGTGGTGAAATTGACGCTACATGCACAATATGTTGGTCATTTCATGTACAGTATTAATTATTAATATTCATATCATATTTTTTCACTCCACATCATGTGCACCACTGTACGTGTAAAAAAAACGACGCCCATGATGTATGCGTGGTGAAATTGACGCTACATGCACAATATATTGGTCATTTCATGTACAGTATTAATTATTAATATTCATATCATATTTTTTCACTCCGCATCATGTGCACCACTGTACGTGTAAAAAAAATGACGCCCATGAGGTATGCGTGGTAAAAATGACGCTACATGGACAATATGTTTGTCATGTCATGTACATTTTAAATTATTAATATTCATATCATTTTTTTTCACTCCGCATCATGTGCACTACTGTACGTGTAAAAAAAATGACGCCCATGATGTATGCGTGGTAAAAATGACGCTACATGGACAATATGTTGGTCATCTCATGTACAATTTAAAATATTAATATTCATATCATTTTTTTTCACTCCGCATCATGTGCACTACTGTACGTGTAAAAAAAATGACGCCCATGATGTATGCGTGGTAAAAATGACGCTACATGGACAATATGTTGGTCATCTCATGTACAATTTGAAATATTAATATTCATATCATATTTTTACACTCCGCATCATGTGCACTGTAATGTGTCAAAAAAATATGACGCACATCTGTGTATGCGTGAAAATATGACGCATTACGCGAAAATAAAAACGGCGGCCATTTTATGCAGGAAGTGATGTAATAGGATATCCTGTTTACCAAATCTGTACTGGGAGTTGACTTTCACTTTCACTTTGCAGTCTCAGAGTTATCTAGACTGTGTGGTTGTGTGAAAGGTGTTGTCCTGTGTTTTACTGCTTTAGTGTCCTGTGTGCCTTGTATTTTGTCTTTGTGTCAATCTTTTATTGTTGTCTAACATTGTCTCAGTCTGTTTAGTGTTATTTTGTCTATACCTGTGATAGTTTGTATTGTCTGTGGGAGTCTGTTGTGGGTAGCATAGTTTGGGGGGTTAGTTGGGCTATTTTTCTCCTTCTTCTTTTTCTTTCACACCTCTACCTTTCCCCATTTCCCACTTTTTCTTTCATTTTTCTTTTGTACTTTTTTACACCTCTCATCATGTCAGGTAGGCCTCGCCTGTCCAGGATGGGTGAGGACGAATTGGGGGGCTTCATATGGCTCGTAAGCCATTTCCTCCCACTGATGCTGGAGGCTGGGGGCCGTGTGATACAGGGGTATCACACGGAGGCGAGGAAAATCCGTTGGGAGAAGGTGCGCCATCACCTGGTCCGGGTCTACGGGAGTCTGAGGAATATACATCAACTCAAGCACCGCTGGGCAGATCTGATCAGCAGGGAACAGGACCTGCTGGACCACCTGGGACTCCGGATTGGTGGCTATGTTGGTGAGTACTAATCAATTACATGGGAATAATAGGAATGTGTGCGTGAACATGTGATGATTGGTAGCCAATCTGCAAAATAAGTATCTGACTGCGTGTTATGCTAGGGAAACCTAGGCCCATGGGTATACACATAAATCCCCATTTTTGCTACACATGTACACCCAATAACAGCAGTAAAATGCAACATCTATTTGTATTTTGCTAAGTAGCCCCCTCTCTGCGTCACAAAATGATGCAAATGCTGCGCTACAAAGGTATACATATGTGTCCAAATGTGTATTTGTTGCAGGATGTGTATGAAGACCTATGCTACCAGGCCGATGCCTCATTTTTGCAACACATACCAGATGGCTGTAGCTGCATGGAATGTACTGTTGCATTTGTGTCTGAAAAGCAACACGTGAACTGCTCTATTTGTACTCTACTGGTCATAATGGCCAGTGAGTACGTCATGTAGAAACAACATACCTACATATGTAGACGCCATAGCTAGACCGAAAATTGCAAACACATGATGATGCTACACATGTGTGTTGCCTTCACGTCACATGAAGTTAGTCATGTTGTCCACACATATGTCACATGTGTGTCTGGTTGCTGTGTGTTGAACCTGTCCACATAGCCTATTTGATTGTGAGTGGTCATGCAGTCCTCATGGAACCAGTTGTGGAATGTTTCTCTCTGGGATGCACATGCTGAGATGTATGGATCACATGATTGTTGGGGCCTACTAATGGAGGATTAACTTGGACGACACATGACTGTCCTGGCCACTGCATGAGTGTAGTAGGGTGTGTCACTGGAGCAGGAGACTCATCCAATGATAATCTAGAATACAAAGTCAGCCAGGCAGGATGAGCATGTGTGAAAGTGTATCATTACCATGTAATATTCACACACTGTCATTGTAACAGAAATTATTTGTCTGTTCACCCAGTCTGAGTATAATCTTCCTTTCATGCTTTACAGATGGACCAGCCCCGTACACCGTTGGTGAGGTGGCCCATTTTGACGACCCCGATACCTACAGTGAGTGTTGCCTAAGTGCTATTTACATTGTTTGGAAATGAAGCATGATGGATTACTGTGTGTTCAGGATAATTCATGATTTGATGTGCTGGCCGTTCATTGGCTTTGTTGTTTTGGTGTGATATCAAATTGGAATAATGTTTCTGTAAAGCAATACCTAGTCATCTCTCAGATTGAGGGGCGGTAGGTCATTCAATTAGTGCGACAATTGGGAATGGCATGACTCATTTTGAATACACTGGTCAATGTTAGACTTGGTCAGGAACTTGCCATTAACTGAGTCAGCATATCAGACTGACAGTCTCCCAGATAGCTTAGGCACATGGCTTCGATGACAAGTGCTTCTTCCTAGTTGAGGATGGACTGTGTACACTGTAGGTCGGATCTTCCGGGGGCATGTACTTCCACAAGGTGACCTCGAAGTGTGTGTGACTTGAGTGCAATGGCCTAGGTGTTCTGTTGAATCATGTGAATGGGTGTTCTACCTCCTCTGTGTGTGTTGTAAAACATGCCTCACTAATAGTATGTTATGTTGGGCTAAGTCATATCATTTTGACATGTGTGGACCTGGGATGTGACAAGGTTGGGCTGACTCCAACGTGTTGCTAGCCCTTCATAGGTGTTGTGTGTGAAGGCACATGCTTGTTGAACTTTCTGTACACTCCTGGTTGTGCATTGATCATGGGATTGTTGTTTGTTCTTCACACACCACCCACAAAGACTGGGATGTTACTGTGAAACAGGGTACCTAGGACTGTAGCAACCAGTATGTTACACGTACTTAACACCTTTTGTGACTTGAGTTTGTACCTAGGTCCAGATGTAGCAAAATGTCTACACATTGCAAATAGCATAATTTGATGTTAGTGAGTTGCAAACGTCTGTTTCCTAATCCTAAATGTTTTTGGTGGTCATGTACATATTAGCAAAATGCTTTTCTAAATGAAAAAAATAAAGGAGTTTACCAGCCCTACTTACAAATCACAGTGGTAGGCAATCCCATTTGCTAACGAGTACGTGGTTGCAAAGTGAGTAGCTGTTATCATCCACTTGAAGTGGATGCTAACCAACTTGCTGACTGGAAGGGGTCCTCATTGTGAACCTTCACCTTTGTGAGTGGACCAAAATACTCCTGCACAAAACAGCCAGTGGTCTAGGGGAGCAATAATTATTGTGTAAATTACGAAAAATCAATTGTTGTGAATTTAAACAAATAGCAGCTCATTTTCCTTTCAGATAAAGGGCCTACACTTGGTGAAAAATAACTTGCTTCATTTAAAAGCAGTCACGTCTATGGAGTTCTGCTGTTCCCAGCAGGCCTCCATCCCCGTGAGTGCCCATAGTTGCTAAGGTGGTGCAAGTTGGAACCCACATCATTGATGTTCATGAGGTGGGATTTAGGGACCCCATAGTGACTCGCAGACGGTGTCAGAGACACCGTTCAGCTTTGCAATTTGCTAGTTGATTTCCCATCAATTCCTACATCTGGCCCATAGTGTCGACATATGATTCATGGCCAGGGGTTCAATCTTAGCACACAACTATTTCGAAATGCCATTGAGTGAGGAGTGTGATTCTTATCACATAGAATGACATATGTAGTGAAGTCAGTATGCGGACGAGCTGGTGCCATAATGTATAATGCCTTAGGTATGAATTGTATGAGTAGTTTAGGGTGATGTCATCCATCATGTAGAGACATGGATATGCTATATGTGATATGCCCTTCAGTATGCATGATTCACATGTACTTCCTCTGAGCCTTCCCGTGAACTATGTTGTAACAATTGCTGCAACCAATACATTGCTAGTAATGGACAAATTACCCATTGTGGTATTCAACCCACTGTAAATTCTATGCTCAATATTTGCCTTTTCTCTTCACAGCTGCAAACCTGAGTGCCGCAGCTCGCAACCAGTTTGAGCGCCGGGCAATGAGGTACAGCCACATCCTGCAGGTGCAGTGTGGGTATCGGAGGATGGCCCGCAGATACAATTCGGAACGGGCCTCCGGGGCGTGGTATGTCACACCACAGGCTCCCCCAACGGTGCCCCCAACAACCCCCGCCACTACATCCACCAGGTCTGGCCAAGTGGACCCAGCAACGGACCAGGCATCCTCATCCAGACCTGGACCCAGCCGTGTGGTGGGAGCAGGGCAGTCCCGTGCCCACACCACTCCACCAACACAATCCACCTCCACCGGCACCCAGACCTGCACTGACCCTCCGATCAACCCAGCGGACTTCCACGCATTGTCAAGGAAATTGGACAGGTTGATTGGAAAAGTTGACACCCTGACGGAGGACATGGCTGAGGTGAAGAAGAAGGTGTGCTCCATCCGGCGAACACTACGGAGGCCAAATCAGTAGACATTTTGCCCTCCAGAACTTTTACCCCTCCCCTCTCACCTCTTTCCTATTTCATACTGTTAGTTGGGTTTGGGGGGTTAGTTATAGGATAAGTGTAGGAAATTAGCTTAGTTAGTGTTAGGTAAGAGGGTGGGGGGTCCTTCTTCTTTATATCTTATTTTTTTGTGTGGGTGGGTGGGTGGGGGGCAATGTTGGGATTCCTGTTTAAAAAAAATAAAAAGTAAAAAAAATAAAAAAATCTATAAAAAAAAAATAAAAAAAATATATGTTTGTTTAGGATAGTGTAGTATGTGTGTAGGTTAGTAAGTGTTGTCCTGCATGTGTCTTGTCTCATAATGGTGGGTGGGGGGTTGATGTTTAGATCGTTTCGTTACATGTGTAGAGTAAGTTTAGCTTAGGTTAGTTAGGGACAGTTGTGGGTTAGTAGTAGTCAGGTTAGATTAGTGTAGGTTTATCTTTCCCTTAGTTGCCTCTTTTATTACTTATTGGAAATAAAAATTTTGTTAACCCTTTACCTGATGCGTTAGGTGCTACCTTTTCATGGCCTTGACATCAGTGTAGCAGAAAGTTTTAGTATGACATTTGTGTCCTATGCTCGCTATCCCCAGGCTATTGAGGTTTAACATGCCAGCTACCCGTGTGCTAACTTGGTAAGTATCCACCATGTGGGAGAGCCACCATTGGTAGTGTGCATAGATCATCAAGATTTGGGGTTGGTATGTATCCTACTTCACAAAGAGTGCTTCCAGAGTTGATTTTGTAGGTAAATAGATAGGTCGGACAGCATTGTGAAGTTCAGGGAGAGCTTTGTAGATGAGTATTTGTTCACACTCTTGTCTTGTTGCTGTCATTGCTGACCTACATCATGTGTGTACTGCTTGAGCATGACTTTCCTTCATGGTAGTATACGCTGTAAGGGTGATTGATGCAGTGTAATTTGGTTATCATTCCTTTCATTTTACAGCATAATTTCTTGTTTTAGTATTGCAAGGTGCCTACATTTCTCAGCCACCATTAGTTGTCTAGAATAGCTATGGATGGGGCATCATTCTGTCCAACACAGCATGATTGTGTGTGCTTAGTCCCTACATCAGTTATTTTCCTCAGTCTAGTAAAGCTATGATGCAATCCTGGCCACTGCACAGATGTTTCAGTATACATGAAATCAGGACAGTAGTATAGAGAATCGACATGGTTGCCACACAGCCACTTTGGAGTTATGTACTGCACAGTTGAAGTGTGAAATGACACAGAGACACAATAGGTGTGCAAGTGATATTTATTTTTAGGTGGAGTAGTGCAAAAAGTCCATTAACAATGTTAGGTGAGTCCGTTCTGGTGCATTCTTAAATGGTGATCCTATTTACAGGGTGTGGATGATGCTCCTGACATGCTGGGGTGATGTCACAGACGGTGCAGAGGAACAGGAATTGCCAAATGGTAGGAGAGAAACATTTACAGCCAATGTGGACAAGTTAAACAGTGGATTGCCGAACAGTCATTGAGGGTAGTTGGACTGAGGCTGGCATGTGTCAAAACGTAGGACCTTGGTCAGAGTAGGGCATGGTGCAGGGACTAGGGCTTCCGGGTACTCTTGCGAGTGAATGTTATCTGTTCCATGTCTTCTTCTGATGTGTGTGTTGCCTGGTGTGTCCTTGTTGTTGTTGGTTGTGAAGGGGCAACACACACCTCAGTGTCAGAAGACATGGAGGCAGACATCCCGGGGGCTGATCCCTGTCCAGTTATGAAGGGCAGTACTGCAGCAAGGAGGGCGTGCTGGTTTTTCAGAATGGCAGCCACATCCCGATGGTAGGCAGCCAGGTCGGCCCTGAGGGGTTCGATGTTGCATTCGTGCACACGCTGACTGGCTTGCTGTTGGAGTTGTTTGGTCAACTGGATGACAGCTGTGCAGATTGCCTTCTGTGTTACTAAAAGTTCCTCCAACAGCGATGTTCTGGCTTGCATTGCAGCTGCCTGATCAGCAGTTGACAGCATGCACGAACGCACCCCCTCAAGGCTGGCTGCCATAGTTTGCATCCCCACCCGCACCTCCTTGGCCAGCTCCCGCTGGACCCCAACGACTGTTCTTTCGAAGCTGGTGCCAGTGTCGTCAGAGTCCTCAGCTGTGTTGGAGCTGGCAGGTCTTACAATTGGGGTGGCGGGTGGTTCTACTGTGGTGGCTGCTTCTTCTTGGCTCCTCCTTGTTACTGAAGGGGGGGTTTGGAGGCTTTCGAGGACCATGTCAATGGTCTCTTGTGTGAGGTTGATGGTCTCGTCATCCATGTCATCAGGGAACTCATGGACAGGCATATCGGCAGGAGATCCGTGTTCCTCTGCAAAGAAACAGGGTACAATTAGTGTGTCTGTGTTGAGATCATTTTGCACTAAGATACAAGCCTTTGGATGCCTTAACTTTGTACTCTGATTTGGTCTTGGTATCTGCTGTCCGTCATAGGGCATTGTTGTAGGCCTATGGCCCACCTGTGTGTCACATGTATGATATGGAGCTATTAGACATGCCTGCCAGGTCATCTCTAGGTGTTGATTTGTAATTATTTTGGAATATGCATTTTTTTGTCCTACTCCTCCCTCGGTGTTTCACTATTGTTATGGAGGGACATTTGTTTGGGTGGGCTCTCATTATCCTACATGTGATTCTTGGCTTTCTAGGCAGCAGGATAGCTAATGGTGTGGGGGACTAAGTTTGACCCACTTGTAAATAACTCTGTCACCCAGATATTCTATTTAGCTCAGACAGACTAGCAGTACCTCTGGTCTCCCACAACAGAGGAATGTTTAGAAGTCCAAGCCCATGACATCTTTGGGACTTCTCAGGGAAGTGGTGGTCACTCAGGTCCTACACATTTCTATCTTTTCCGGTATGTTACCATACACAAATGACACAGACAGTATTTTTTTGATATGAAGTTTCATTGTACAACTGACTTGTAGGAATTTAGGTGTGAGCCCCAATAACCAAAACAATACACACAGTTAGAACTGAAATAGTCCGCAGGAGAGTAATACATTGGTACACAGCTATCATGGTACCTAACAGTTTCTACTCTCCCTCTGCTTGTTCTATATATAGCACAGCATGTTAAGTTTGGAGCTTGGCTGTCTGAATCACAGGGGAGACATCATCCCTCATATCAGAGGAATGGGCTGGGATCTGGTTGTGCATCAGCAGCAAGGCAGGCAGCATCTAGATGTGATTTTCTGTTTGTAAACTCCCCCATGCGTGTCTTGGGACGAGGAAGTGAATTTAAAAGACATATGTCATTGTGATGACAAAGTTTCCCTACGCAGGAATGGCAAACCTTAACCCCTACCACATCTATCATCAACGAACCAGACGGTATCCTTGACTGGGGCACAGAGTGAATATGTTCTGGCAAACTCCAGTGCAGAAGTAGGCAAAACAGGGTGATTTGACTAATTGCCAACACCTTAGGACTGACTATTTGCTACATTAACTGATAGGAAGGGCAATGAGATTCATTTAGTGCAAAGTGCTCTGAGGCACTTAGATGTGAGCAAATGAGTATAAGTACATTCAGGGTAAGATGCACAAAGGCCTCCAGCCTGAGGCTATTGCGCAAAGTATACGTTTCACTTGCCACGCTACACTTTGACTGACTGTGGGTGTTGTGACTGCCCTGCCAGCACACTTGCCTCACAGGCCCTGCACCATACACTTTTTATTCACATTGCATGATCTGTACATGTTAGGTGGCATGACCTATGTATGTCAATGTTAGGATGTGGTATGGATGTAAACATTGTTGATGTTTGTATCTGATGGGGTCTCATGTGTGTCTTACTGGATTGGCCTGTTTATCGTATGAATGTCCTATTTTTTGGTTAGACTGTGCAGATGTGTTTCATTGACCAGTTGCCTGTGTCCCCTCGTCAATGTTGTTGTCTGAGCAGTATGACATTTGTGATGTAGCATTGTTAGGCAGGCACGTGAGGGACCCTGACGTATGCAGCATGTGTGTGTCGTTAGTGCTGTGTGGCTCCTATTGCTGTTTACTTAGGCTTATGTATGTGTCAGTTATGGACATTCGGCATTTAAGTGTACTGGTACCTTTGTCTTATTTCTAGGAGTAGTTGCAGATGTCATCCTCACCCCCTAATTTAGGTATGTATGTTCCAGGGTGGGGTTCCTGCCATTTGGTACTATAGCTGCCCAGAGATGAGAGGTGTTATTGTCAACTGTGGTGGCAGTTAAGTTGCAGTTGTTGTATTTGCTACTGCATTACAGGTAGGGACCTACTTGATGGGGAATAGTTTGTGCAAAAACAAGTGCCTGGATGTGGATTCAGGGTAGTGTCCTTCCCACCTGTCACTGGTTTCCCTTGGCTCTCTTGTTGTAATTACAGGATGTCCCCGTGGGACTGTAGTGGTGGCAGTATTTTGTCGTGCCCCGGCTATGGTCAGTACTGGGCATTCCCCCCTGCCGTGCCCCTTTCCCCATGCCACTTCATATATGTGCTAAGTTACATGCATTGTGTAGTAGGTATCCCCCCCCTGCTTACAGTCCCCATTATTGCATTGTAATTCCCCATGCGACTTACCCTGCATGTGCGTAGTGTCGTGGTAGTCTGCGCTGTCCAGTCCTTGTATCCCTGTGACGATCTCCTCCGGGATGACGGCTGCGACCATCTCCTCCATGTGGTCCAGGGCCTCCTGTTGTGCTGGACTCCCCCCTCCAGTCTGCATTGCTGCCTTCCTGTTCCTGGCCATTTTCTCTTTGGTCCTACGTTTACAGTCATGCCAGCGTTTCTTACACTCGGTGACTGTCCGGCGTTCTTCAGCCACACTGTTTATCTTGTCCACAATTTCTTTCCAGATGGCCTCTCTCCTACTGAGTGGCAATTTTGAGGATATGAAAAGTTGGTGCTGGTGTTCCGTCACCTCTTTCACCAGGATTTCCTGCTCCTCTGCACTGAAGCGACACTTTCTTTTTTTCTTTAACATGTCCTGGTTCCTGTATGCTTCCTCCTGGCTGGTTCCTGGTCTGCTCTCATCCTCCTGGGGTCTGTTGGGGCATCTAGGATCCATTATGGGTCTCCTCTCCTGTAAGTGCAGTTTTCGCGCAAAAATGTCACGCAATAGCGTGAAAAAAACCGGCGTTTTCACGATTGCGCTGTCGTAAATCGACCCACAGTGATTTGCGTCACTTTTACGTGGGTTTCCCTTACGACAGACCGACGCTGTGTGCGTCACGAAATAATGACTCCCACCTGTTGGTTGCGCCGCCGTACGTCAAAGTATAAATTTGACGCCCGAATGGCGCATCCAAATGGCGTTAGACGGCGCAAATTTTTTTGACGCTAAACTGCGATAGCGCAGTTTTGCGTCAAAAAGTATAAATATGGCCCTAAATTCATGACCTTTCGGCCACATTGCTCATTGAAAGGGAAGCTGAGGCTTAGCTCATGGATCTTGGAACAGGTCAAGATCTTTGACTATTTGGATGTCAGGCTGACTAGTAATTTGTCATGGTCAGACCAGATTAAAAAAAGCTAAATATCCCTGCAACATGTAGAGGCGGCATATGTAAAAAAAAAACTAAACAGATATGCATTTGACCCCATTTTTCCTGCACTTGAAATCTCTCATGCTAGATGTTCTCTATGGGGCAGAATTGTGGAGCATGGAACAGACCAAAGGGTGGAGTAAGTCAAGAACAAATGATTTAGATCCATTCTAAACATGCCACAAAGCGCACTGCTTGTTCCATTGCACCTTGATCTTGGAATGAAAAATATTGCACACATTGTTGTTCTAATAGCGTTAGTGTTTTAGGTCAGGTTCTGGACAGGCAAGACACAGATTCCTATTAAAGAAACTATTGCCAAGGTACAGGCATTGGACAGAAGGTTAAACAGTGGCTATATGAATTAGACTTGAGAGACGTCTGAAAGAACCCCAAGACCCTGATCAAAAACATGGTACCAACTGTAAGGACAAGATAATGGGACTATTGGGCACATGTACATACCATTTTTCCTGTCGCAAACGGCCCGATTTGCAGAATCAGACCGTTTGAGAAAGGCAAAAAACATTTTGGTATGTACAGAGCCTATTTTGCGATTCGGGAATCTATTTACCGAATTGCAAAACAAGTTTGCGGGTCGCAATTAGGAAGGGGCGTTCCCTTCCTAATTGCGAGTCGCAGTGCGATGTAGGATTGTTTTGTGACCGTGAATGCATCACAAAACAATCGCAGTTAGCACCAGTTTCAAACTGGTGCTAACCCATTAGCAAACAGGAAGGGGTCCCCAGGGGACCCCTTCCCCTTTGTGAATGGCAGCGAAAATATTTTTTGAGAGCAAGAAGTGGTCCCACTGACCACTGCCTGCTCTGAAAAAATTAAAAGAAAACTTTTCATTTTCGTTTTTTAAAGGCATCTAGTTTTCCTTTAAGGAAAACGGGCTGCATTTAAAAGAAATATGCTTTATTTAAAAGCAGTCACAGACATGGTGGTCTGCTGTCTCCAGCAGGCCACCATCCCTGTGAGGGTGGCCATTCCGAATGGGGTTGCAAATTGTGACCTACCATATTCATGAGATAGGTAATTTGCGACCCACTGGGAATCGCAAACAGTGTAAAGTACACTGCTGTACATACGGTTTTGAGACTCGCAGTTTGCAAGTCGCAAAACCAGATCTTTGTACATGTGGCCCTATATCCATTAGATTTGGAATCCTACCTGGGAATACAGAAAAAAGCAAATGGAAACAGTACACTCTATCATTAATTTGCCCAGCTTGTGAACTCAGCAACAAATCTGTAGCAGCATTTTATGTTTTTTGCCCTGTCTATGCGAAGACTAGGAGGAGATGAATTGGTCAGCTTGTTGCCTAATGTCTATTTCTTGCCTTTTAGAAGCTATGCAGATCCTAAGATCAGATAACACAAAGTGGGCTGTGTTCTCTGTAACAAGGTACCTTCTCTATGCCTGGCAAATTAGAAACAAATTGCTAGCTACAACCTAGTAATATTATGCTGTAGAGCGGTTTTATACTGCGTGGATTGATAATCAGGATGTACTTTTTATGCTGTATTGGTCTTTTTATATAAAGGATTGTGATATTGTTGGAAATGGTCCTTTTTGCAGGGTTATCCCCAAACCTTTTGCCTCAGACCTCTGTTTTTGACTGTGTGATGCATTTAGTTTGTGCTGGTTTTAGGTCTCTGGGCACTTTATCACTGCTGACCAATGTTAAAGTGCAAGTGCTCTCCGTCTAAAGTGTATTGGTGATGGGTTTATTCAAGATTGGCACACTTGATTTACTAGTAAGTCCCTAGTACAGTGCACCATGTGTGCCCGTGGCCTGTAAATCAAATGCTACTAGTGGGCCTGCAGTGTGTGTGTGTGCAGTTTTAAACTGCCATTTCGACCCGGCAAGTGCACCCACTTGCCAGGCTCAAACCTTCCCTTTTACTACATGTAAGTCACCACTACGGTAGCCCCAAAGCAGGCTTATGGGCAGGGTGCAGTGTATTTACAAGGTACGTGTGTGTTTTACATGTCCTGATGGTAAAATACTGCTAAATTCGATTTTCACTATTGGGAAGCCTAGCTCTTTCATAGAGTAACATGGGGTTTGCTTTGAAATATCTTTTAAGTGTAATTTCCCATTGGGCACAGATAGCGATATGGAGTTTGTGGTCTCTGCACTCAAATGGTTTTTGAACTGTAAGTTTGAAAATGCCACTTTTAGAAAGTAGACATTTTCTTGCTTAATCATTCTGTGTCTCTGCATGGTTATGGAATACACGTCTGGGTCAGGATGACAGTTGGGTTATTTTTTAACTCACTCTAGACCGTCACACAAAGGGAGCTGAGGTGTGCCCTGCATATCCTGATAGGTCTTCATGTGCTAGAGTTGTGGGAGGAGCTGACACTTGCAACTGAATAGGACTGTGCCTGTCCTTACACAAAGCAGCCTCCAAACCCCTGGAGAGTGTCTGAGGCCAAGGCAGGAAAGGCAGGGTCTTGTACACCACAAAGACTTCTCTTTGAAGTTTGCCTACTTCAAAGACAGAAATGGGTATAAGTACTGGACCTCTGACCCCACATAGTTAGAACACTTCTGGAACGAGGACATTTTGCCAGGAAAAACAGCTGGATGCTGTAGGAGGGACTGCCACTCTGCCTATTGCTTTGTTGTTCTGCCGTGCTGCTAGTTGCTTCTGTCCTGGGAGTGAAAGGTCTGGACTTTGCTTTCTACATCCTGCTTTCCAAGATTCTCCAAGAGTTTGAGTTGAGCTTGCCTCCTGTTAAGAAGTCTCAGGGACACCAAAGACTTCATCTGCCAGCACCTGGGCTCCTCTGCTGAGAGGTCTGTCCTGCCAAATGGTACCAAATTCAGTCTGGGCCCTTGTAGGAGTTTGTTGGTTTCTGGTGTTTTGCATCATTCTGAACCAAAGCATTGCTGTAAGGATTTGATGCATTGCAGCTGCCTGCACCGGAGCGTGCTCCCTGCTTGACGCAACAACCACGGTTTCCCACGCAGGTCCCTGCTTTCCATCGCAGCTTATCAGAAGAACCACTGCTGCATCAGTTTCGAGCACAGCATCACTAAAGTCAGTGACGCACCTTCCTGACTCCGATGCAGCTCCTGCTTCATTGCTGTGAGATCGTTGCATCACAATTTGACTTCTGAAGCATCATCAACGCACCATCCCTGGGCACCATTTTCTTCCTCGACACCGCAGTTAAAAAACGACACTTTGTGCCCCAAATGACGCATCACCTCCCCTGTAACAGTAAGGAACCAAAGCATCACCTCCCCTGCAACAGTAAGGACCCAATGCATATCTGGCTCTTTTGACGCATCACCTCCCTTGCGGCATGCATCGTCTTTTTTTTTTATGCATCTCAGGTACTTTGCCTCAGTCAAGCGCTTCATTGTTTCAAGGAAGTACAATTACATTGAACCTTTTTAAAGTGATATCTTTGTGTACGTTATTGGCTATATTTTTTAACTGTTGTGGAGTACAATTGTTGTGTTCTCCCTGTGTTATAGTGTGTGTGTACAAATACTTTACACATTGCCTCTGAGATAAGCCAGACTGCTCGTGCTAAGCTACCAAGGGGGTGAGCAGGGGTTGTATTAGCTGTGTGGCCCCCTTATCCTGACTAGAGTGAGGGTTCATACTTGGACAGGGTGCAAACCACTGCCAACTAGAGACCCCATTTCTAACAGATATTGTTTTATAAGTTTTTGTTTTTTTCCGTTTTTAATTGAACTGTTTTTACTATTCTTATATTTATCTTATTTATTCATATTTTTATGTTTTGATGTAATTGTGTGCAAATGATCATATACTGATCAAATAAAATACTACTACTAGTGGATTTGTACGAATGCAGGAAAATAATCAGGTTCGGATACAGCAAGTTCAGAGACCCCAAATGCAAAATTAAAATGTGTCCCAAAGACAACAGATGCAATTTCCACACAACCTAATGCCCTAACAACAGTCAAATGTTCCCTGACAACATTTAAACTAAGTCCCATATGTAAATTCCAATCAGTTGGCAACTCAGTTTCCCTTGATTGATCTGAACTATGAAAATTTTTCAGATACTCCCAAAGATGGTGCCAGAGGGGGGACTATGGATGCATGCTAGGCACATCCTTAGAGATAAACCAGTATGGTCCATATGTTGATGATGATGTGAATGGCCACCATACGTCCTTTTTAGTTGACACCAATGCTACCCACTCTACTGTGAGAACAATAGAGGTTCCCAACCTGCCCCTTTTGGGAAAGAAGATACAAGTTGTAGGAGTTGCAAATTAGCAATTGACCAACCCTCCAATAGAAACTGTCCCTGTAAAAAAAGGGTTCTTTAAAAATGAGCACCAATTTGCAGTGTGTGCTTCGAGCCCAGTGAGTTTGCTTTGATGTGATTTGATATGCAAGTTGAACTGTTCCATCTGTTGTACTCCAAGAGGTATAGAAATCCATACACGTGATGGGGATGTGGCATTCAAAATTATAAATCAATCACCAAATGTCACACTGTTCCCTATGTTGATGTGTGGCAATTTACCTGCAGATTTGAGAAACACTGTGTCCCCTGAAGTTTGGTACTTTTCAGGAAGGGAGATAGAACTCATCAGAGGTGTTGAGCCTGTCAAGATAACTGTGAAATTGAATGCTGTGCATCCAAGAATAGCATGGTGCAACATGACACCTGAAATAATTGCAGAAACTACTCCACTGATCGAGTCCATGATAGAACAGGGAATTTCAAAAGAGCTAATGGGAAGTCCATGTAACTCTCCCATTATGGGACTGCAGAAGCCCAAAAAATAAATACAATGTCCAGGATTTTAGAAAAGTAAATTAAATAGGTGTTACTTGTTGTCCTGTGGTACTGAATTCAGCAGTGATTTTGTTTCAAATTCCATGTGAAGCCGAGTGGTTCACTGTGACTGACTTGTACAAAGCATTATTCTCCATACCATTGCATGAGGAGAGCCAGTTTCTCTTCGCGTTTCAGTTTAGTAGGCGTGTTTTGGCATGGTGCTGAGTCCCACAAGGGTATACTGAAAGCCTCTCAATTTTGAACCAGATCTTGAAAAAGAATCTGGAGTTCATTAAAATGCCCTACCACTCAGTCCTGATACAGTATATTGATGACCTCTTAGTGATGTCAAATACTCAGGAAGCTTGCAGGAGAGATACAATGCCCTATTGACCCACTTAGCTGAGAATGGACATAAAGGTGGTGATTAAAACTATGGCGGACGGTGTTAAAGCGGCGGTAAGACTGCCAACAGGCCGGCGGTAAAATAATTACAATTATGACCGTGGCGGAAACCGCCAACAAAGACAGCCACTTTAACACTCCGACCGCCACGGCGGTACAAACAGCGCGGCGGTCACCGCCAACAGACAGGCGGGAGACAATGTACCGCCCACACTATTATGCACACTATTATGATAGGCCAATCCGCCACCTTTTCCGGGGCGGATTCACCACGGATAAAAACACGGCGGAAAAAGGAATTTCGAAGGGAAAACTCTCACCTCTACACACCCCACAAGGAACGAGGACATCATGGAACCGGAACTCCAAATTCTACCTGCGATAGTCTTCCTGCTCCTCTACCAGGAGCACGAACGCCGGCGGCGAAGACCACGGTGAATACAGCACCTACGACACAGGGGAGGGGGAGGCAAAAAACAGGGACACACACACTCAACACCCCCACCCTCACCCACTACAACACACACACATGTTGATACATTACAGTTACACCCCCCAAACCCCCCGGAAGAATGCAAAGACAAAAGGAAATGATTGTAACGATTGTAATCTATTAAAATCCAGTACTGAAAAATATATATACACTATAAACAAATATATACACCAATAATACAAGTCCAGGTATTGCACCATTTATAGTCCGTGGACCACTGGGCCCAAAATGCATGGGCGAGGCCCACACTCGATACCCGATCAAAACAGAGAGAACACTGCAGGGGCATCAGATAGAAATACAACAGGCACCTCAGGGGGAAGGGAAGGTGGGGCACCTCAGCCGGATGAGTGCACAACGCCAGATCCACGAGGGGGCTCAATGCCCACTGTTCAATCCTGGGGAGTGCAAAGCCACAGTCTCACAAGTCTCTACAGTGGGTGGTTTGCCCACTGTTCAATCCTGGGGAGTGCAAAGCCACAGTCTCTCAAGTCTCTACAGTGGGTGGGTTGCCCACTGTTCAATCCTGGGGAGTGCAAAGCCACAGTCTCTCAAGTCTCTACAGTGGGTGGTTTTCCCACTGTTACATCCTGGGGAGTGCAAAGCCACAGTCTCTCAAGTGGATAACAGTCTCCACTGGTTCTGGAGGGGGACTGGTGCCCAGAGTGCTTCATCCTGTGAAGGACAGAGGTAGTGGATGGATCTCTACACTGTTCTGGAGGGGGACTGGTGCCCAGAGTGCTTCATCCTGTGAAGGACAGAGGTAGTGGATGGATGTCTCCCCTGGTTCTGGAGGGGGACTGGTGCCCAGAGTGCTTCATCCTGTGAAGGACAGAGGTAGTGGATGGATCTCTCCACTGGTTCTGGAGGGGGACTGGTGCCCAGAGTGCTTCATCCTGTGAAGGACAGAGGTAGTGGATGAATGTCTCCACTGGTTCTGGAGGGGGACTGGTGCCCTGAGTGCATCACTCACCCAGTGACGGACCCAGTTGCGTCAGTGCCCCTGCCGCTCATGGGCTAGCGGTGCTTGAGTTGGCAGTGCCCTGTTCAGCTGTGCTTGAGTTGGCGGTGCCCTGTTCAGCGGTGCTTGAGTTGGCGTGCCTTGTTCAGCGGTGCTTGAGTTGGCGGTGCCCGGCCCAGCAGTGCTTGAGTTGGCGGTGCCCTGTTCAGTGGTGCTTGAGTTGGCGGTCCTTCATGGCCCAGCGGGGCTTGTGCTGGCGGTCCTTCATGGCCCAGCGGTGCTTGTGCTGGCGGTCCTTCAGGGCCCAGTGGGGCTTGTGCTGGTGGTCCTTCATGGCCCAGCGGGGCTTGTGCTGGCGGTCCTTCATGGCCCAGCGGCGGCTTGTGCTGGGGGTCCTTCATGGCCCAGCAGTGCTTGTGCTGGCGGTCCTTCATGGCCCAGCGGGGCTTGTGCTGGCGGTCCTTCATGGCCCAGCGGTGCTTGTGCTGGCGGTCCTTCATGGCCCAGCGGGGCTTGTGCTAGCGGTCCTTCATGGCCCAGTGGGGCTTGTGCTGGTGGTCCTTCATGGCCCAGCGGGGCTTGTGATGGCGGTCCTTCATGGCCCAGCGGTGCTTGTGCTGGCGGTCCTTCATGGCCCAGCGGCGGCTTGTGCTGGGGGTCCTTCATGGCCCAGCAGTGCTTGTGCTGGCGGTCCTTCATGGCCCAGCGGGGCTTGTGCTGGCGGTCCTTCATGGCCCAGCGGTGCTTGTGCTGGCGGTCTTCATGGCCCAGCGGGGCTTGTGCTAGCGGTCCTTCATGGCCCAGCGGGCTTGTGCTGGCGGTCCTTCATGGCCCAGCGGTGCTTGTGCTGGCAGTCCTTCATGGCCCAGCGGGGCTTGTGCTAGCGGTCCTTCATGGCCCAGTGGGGCTTGTGCTGGTGGTCCTTCATGGCCCAGCGGGGCTTGTGCTGGCGGTCCTTCATGGCCCAGCGGTGCTTGTGCTGGCGGTCCTTCATGGCCCAGCGGCGGCTTGTGCTGGGGGTCCTTCATGGCCCAGCAGTGCTTGTGCTGGCGGTCCTTCATGGCCCAGCGGGGCTTGTGCTGGCGGTCCTTCATGGCCCAGCGGTGCTTGTGCTGGCGGTCCTTCATGGCCCAGCGGGGCTTGTGCTAGCGGTCCTTCATGGCCCAGCGGGGCTTGTGCTGGCGGTCCTTCATGGCCCAGCGGTGCTTGTGCTGGCAGTCCTTCATGGCCCAGCGCGGCTTGTGCTAGCGGTCCTTCATGGCCCAGTGGGGCTTGTGCTGGTGGTCCTTCATGGCCCAGCGGGGCTTGTGCTGGCGGTCCTTCATGGCCCAGCGGTGCTTGTGCTGGCGGTCCTTCATGGCCCAGCGGCGGCTTGTGCTGGGGGTCCTTCATGGCCCAGCAGGGCTTGTGCTGGCGGTCCTTCATGGATCAGCGGGGCTGGGGCTGGGGCTGGGGCTGGCGGGTTCCTCCTGGGCAGCTGGGCTGGGGCTGGCGGGGCCCTCCTGGGCAGCTGGGCTGGGGCTGGCGGGGCCCTCCTGGACAGCAGGGATGATGGCGGTCTTCTCCGCTGTGCAGCACTTCCCCGGGTTTCTTGTGGCCCTTCCCCACCTTGGGAGGTGTCACAGCTGACTCCACACTCCCACCGGGACCCCTGGGAGCGGCTTTGGTGGCTGGAGTCTTCCCCCTCTCCCGCCGGGCACTGGCCAACTTCTGATGCTTCACAGGTGGGGGACTGGCTGTGCTGTGGCTCCGTGCCACACTGGCTGTCCTGGTGGCCGGTGCACTCCACATACCGGTGACTACAGGCACCACTGGTCCCGGAGATGTTGTGGCTGAGGTGCTAGTTCGGGACCTATGAGATTGTCGGGGTGGGGGAGGTGTGGAAAAAAGGTCAAGGCTGGACATGAAATATTTTTGGGACACACTGGAACGGGTAGCTGGAGGGGGTTTGGGAGTGGAGGAAGAGGTGGTGGTAGTAGGAGGTGTACGTTTGGTGACTTTGGGTGCAGGTGCATGCGCTGGAGGCTGTCGTGATGTGGATGGCTGTTGGGTGGGTGTGTGGCTGCGTTTGTGTACCTTGGGAGGGGGCGTCACAGACACACTGGGAGAGGACACAGGGGACGTGTGAATGGTAGTGGGGGTGGTGACTGCACATGAGCGGGGTGTGCTGGTGAGTGTGCTGGTGAGGGACGTAGTGGCTGTAGAGGTAGTGCATGCAGGTGTGAGTGTAGACGAGACTGGGAGGGAGGAGGGAGACGACGAGGAGGGGGACACAGTGGAGGTAGTGGATGTTGGTGTGTCTGCATGTGTCTGTTGCTTGCGTGAGTGCCTGTGGGATGTGTGGTGCTTTTGTTTGCCTGAGCTTCCCTTGTGTGTTGACGTGTGTGCAGGCTGGTCTGTAGGTATGCTTGGGATAGGCAGAGGTACAGGGGATTGGGTCGGGTGGAGGAAGTTGAAGGGGGGAGGCTAGAGACGGGGACAATGGCTGCCATCAGTGCTGAGGCCAGAGTTTGAAAAGCTCGGTGAAGGGCCACCTGACTAGAATGAATGCCTTCCAGGAATGCATTAGTTTGTTGTAACTGCCTTTCTACACCCTGGATGGCATTCAAAATGGTAGACTGCCCAACAGTGAGGGACCTGAGGAGGTCAATGGCCTCCTCACTGAGGGCAGCAGGGGTGACTGGGGCAGGGCCTGAGGTGCCTGGGGCGAAGGTGATGCCCACCCTCCTGGGTGAGCGGGCACGGGGTGAAGGCAGAGGGGCTGCTGGGAGGGCGGTGCTAGTAGGGGGGGTGGCGGCTGTACCTGTAGATGCGGGGGGCACAGATGTTGCCGCTACCACAAGGGAGCTCCCATCAGAGGACTTGTCCGTGTCGCTGGTGTCAGCTCCTGTCCCCGCCGTGATGCTCCCCTCGCCCTCCGACCCACTGGTGAATTCCGAGTCCGTAGTCTCGCCCTCCAGGGCCATGTGGGATGCAGCTCCCTCGTGCTCCGGTGCCACTGCTCCTCCGCCTGATGATGCTAATGCACACAAGAACAGGGAGACCACAAAAAGGGGGGGATGACAGAAGAAAGACATGTTGAGTGCATGGATTACCGCTACCGTTGGTGGACAAGACAGACACAGAAGCCCCCTGCACTACGCCGCGCTCTTGGGCTCCAATGTTCAATTCCTGGGAAAGGGCCTACAAGGCTATGGACGACATCTGCACACATAGATGATACAGGGGCATGAATAGCTGTACTTGGCAGTCTACAGAGGTGGGGTGGGGTGCCACATGGCCTGCCTTACGGAGGGGCCTTGCCTACGGAACTCGCCCTGGCCTAGGGAAACCCACAGCCCTCCTCCCCCACCCAGACAACTCCACTGCGCGCAAAGTCAGCAGAATGAGAGTGTACTCACCCCCTTGTGTCTGCTGTGATGCCCTCAAGCGCCCATCCAACTCCGGGTAGGCCACCGCCAGGATCCTGAACATCAGGGGGGTCATGGTGCGACGGGCACCCCTCCCACTTTGGGAGGCCATCCCCAGCTGAGCCTCTGCTGTCTTCTTGCTCCAGCGGCGAATGTCCTCCCATCTTTTCCGGCAGTGGGTGCTCCGTCTGTGGTAGACCCCCGGGGTCCGGATGTCCTTGGCGATGGCACGCCAAATATCTTTCTTCTGGTTGGCGCTGACCTACATGAAATGTACAGGGGAAGAAGAGAAGTCATTACCAACTGCACCGTCCAAGTGATTGGCCCCCATCCCTACCCTTGGCATGTGGCACATGCATTCACCGTCTTTCATGCACGCAGCACTCTGCCCCCTTCCTTCTTACATCCAGCCCTCTCCACACAGGCATAGCCCATACAACATGCTCCCTGTGTACTTACCTGTTTGTCTGGAGGACCGTAGAGTAGCGTGTACTGGGGGAGGACCCCATCCACGAGCTTCTCCAACTCCTCTGATGTGAAGGCAGGGGCCCTTTCCCCAGACACTCGAGCAATTGTCTCTTCCAGACCGAGGTCACAGCAGCACTTGCAGTGTAGGTCCTCTCCCGTCGAAGATCAGGTATCGAGTGATTGAACAAATAGAAAATGGCGGTCACGTCCGTGGCGGTTACGTCCGCGGCGGTGTGTACCTTCACCGCCGGCGTACATCGTCATTGGCTCCTGGGACTCATAGGGTCAAATGTTAACCAATGCAGCATTGCGCCACGGTCTTTGACCACCTACCGCGACGGTGTACAACGCCAGCGCAGTTACCTCACATCCCATTGTCCCACTTTACAGGTCAGGCAGCCGCCATTTCAGGGGCCCACATGGCTTTATTTCCAACTGCGTCACACATACCTAGGCCTAGTCTCAACACACATACAGGCCACCTTTTGTGTATGATTGGTGTTCTGTGTAAACTGTGGGTACGTACCTCTGAGTTGGTTGACTCTGTGCTTGCTGTTGTCCTTCATAGGCACCGTCCGCTGGAACATGTGAGGAGATGGCGGCATCCTCCGGTGTACCGACCGTTGGTGGACCTGTCGACAATGGAGGAGCGACATTTGATAATCACCTACAGGCTTGACCGTGCCACAAGCCAGGAACTGTGTACCCAGTTGGAGCCAGACCTGATGCCAGCAATCCGCCATCCCACAGGAATCCCCCCTCAAGTGCAGGTGCTGTCAGTGCTCCATTTCCTTGCAAGTGGCTCTTTTCAAACAACTGTGGCCATGGCATCAGGGATGTCCCAGCCTATGTTTTCCAACGTATTGTCCAGAGTGTTGTCTGCCCTTCTGAAACACATGTGGAGCTACATCGTTTTCCCTCAGGTGGAGGATTTGCCTACAGTGAAAGGTGATTTCTATGCCCAGGGACATTTTCCCAACATCATAGGTGCCATTGATGGGGCCCATGTGGCTTTGGCCCCCCCCCCCACAGGAGTGAACAGGTGTACAGAAACCGGAAGAGTTATCATTCTATGAATGTACAAATGGTATGTTTGGCAGACCAGTACATCTCCCATGTGAATGCCATGTTCCCTGGCTCAGTGCATGACACCTACATCCTGCGGAATAGCAGCATCCCTTATGTGATGGGTCAACTCCAGAGGCACTGTGTGTGGCTTTTAGGTGAGCACCTGGAAGCAAGTCAGTGGGAATGGTTGTCTGGGTCTGGGGTTATCCCTCCAGGTCAGTGTGTGTCTAACAGTTGCCCCTCACCATTTACAGGTGACTCTGGTTACCCCAACCTGTCATGGCTACTGACCCCAGTGAGGAATCCCAGGACCAGGGCATAGGAACGCTACAATGAGGCCCATAGGCGAACTAGGAGGTTGATCGAGCGGACCTTCGGCCTCCTGAAGGCCAGGTTCAGGTGCCTCCATATGACAGGTAGATCCCTATTCTACTTACCAAAGAAGGTGTGCCAGATCATCGTGGCCTGCTGTATGCTTCTCAACTTGTCTTTGCGACGACAGGTGCCTTTTCTGCAGGAAAAAGATGGCGGTGTTGTGGCAGCTGTGGAGCCTGTGGACAGTGATGAGGAAGAAGCAGAGGAAGAAGACATGCACAACAGGGACTCAGTGATCCAGCAATATTTCCAGTGAGACACAGGTAAGAACACAATCCTGCCTACTACATGTACTTTCACACTACTACCTCTCTCCTGTTTGTCGTTTTCACCCAGTGTATGGTCACTGAGTTGTCATTTTACCTTACGGTTTCACAGATGTGGGTCCCACTGTGTGACATCTGCTTAGATTCCTCATGGGCTAGAGCTGTGTGACATAGGTATGTTGACATTACTATTTAAGAAACATTTTGTCACTGTAATTGCTAATACACTATTTCGAAATCACAGACAGACTCCAGATCATTTTGTGCTTTAGGTGTGTTTATTTAAATGCAAAATATTGGTGGGGGTAGTTAAATGGTGAGGGATGATGGCAGAGTCCAGTCTATTAGTCTCAAAGGTGCATCGCCCATATGGGCATAGGAAGTGGAGCTGGGGCAGTTTAATTATGGACAGGGTGACAAAGTGGGACAGTAGGATGAGAATCAGGGTGGTCTCATTTCTTGGCAGGGTCTTGACATCGTTCTCTGTCTTGTTCCTGGATCTCAGGGACTGTTTGCGGGTGGTTCTCCCTCTGCAGGGGGTGGGGTGCTGGTGTGGTGGTCCTGTGGTGGGGCGTCCTGTCCACTAGCGCCGGCGAAGGTGGTGGGCAGTTCATCGTCCATGCTAGTGTCAGGGGCCCCTTGTAGTGCCACAGTGTCCCTCCTGGTGTTCACAAGCTCCTTCCGCACCCCTACGATGGTGCCCAGGGTGGAGCTGATGGTTCTGAGTTCCTCCCTGAAGCCCATATACTGTTCCTCCTGCATGTGCTGGGTCTCCTGAAACTTGGCCAGTACCGTTGCCATCGTCTCCTGGGAGTGGTGGTATGCTCCCATGATGGAGGAGATGGCCTCGTGGAGAGTGGGTTCCCTGGGTCTGTCCGCCCCGTCGCACAGCAGCCCTCCCAGTTCTCCTGTGTTCCTGGGCCTCCGTCCCCTTGCCCGTGTGCCCACTACCACTGCCCCCAGGTCCCTGTTGTTGGGGTGGTGGGTTAGTCTGGGTTCCCTGTAGTGGTGGACACACAGCTGATTGACGTGTCCTGGGAACGGAGGTATGGGCCCGCTGGGTGGGTGCTGTGCTGATGTTTCCAGAGGGGGGAAGGTCTGTGGTGGCCTGTGCCTGTGTGAGGGGAACCGACTGTCCCGAGGTCCCCGATGGTCCGGGCTGGTCATCTAGATCCAGTTGGACAGAGGTGCTGTCATCACTGAGGGCCTCTTCTGTTGGTGGTGTGGACATGTGTGGACCCTCCTGTCCGGTGACGTTGGGTGGGGTCCTGCAGGGGTATAAAAGGATGTTTGTTAAATCTGTGTGTGTAATGCTGTGCAATGGGTGGGTGAGCGTGTACTCCAGTGCTAGCATTCCTGTGTGGGAGCTTGTGTGATGGTGGTTTAGGGGGGTGTATGGGTATGTGCAGTGGGCATGCTTTAGTGATGGGTGTCCATGCTTTGTTGTTGCATGCAGGGCTTGGTGTTAGGATGTGTGGTTTGTGATGTTGGGACATTTGTGAGGAGTTAGAGTGATGGGGTGAGGGTGGGGGTATGTGCTGGCATGCAGGTAGGGTGGGGGATGTAATAGTTAAGATTTGACTTACCAGAGTCCATTCCTCCACCTACTCCTGCGAGGCCCTCAGGATGCAGAATCGCCAAGACCTGCTCCTCCCATGTTGTTAGTTGTGGGGGAGGAGGTGGGGGTCCGCCGCCAGTCCGCTGAACCGCCAGATGGTGTCTTGAGACCAGGGAACGCACCTTCCCCCGTAGGTCGTTCCACCTTTTCCTGATGTCCTCCCGATTTCTTGGGTGTTGTCCCACTGCGTTGACCCTGTCCACTATTCTTCACCATAGCTCCATCTTCCTAGCTATGGAGGTGTGCTGCACCTGTGATCCGAATAGCTGTGGGTCTACCCGGACGATTTCCTCCACCATGACCCCGAGCTCCTCCTCCGAGAACCTGGGGTGTCTTTGCCGTGCCATGGGGTGGTGTAGGTGATGTGTGGGGTGGAGTGTGTGGTGATAAGTGTGGTGATTTGTAGTGGTGTGTTGTGTGAGGTGCGTGGAAGTTGTGTGGGTGATGGTGTTGTGTGCCTGTGGATGCTGTTGTTCTTGCTGGTGGTGTCTCTCTCTGGCCTTCTTTCTGAATTTTTTGTCGTGAGGGTTTGTGGGTGATGTGGGTGTGTGTTTTATATTGTATTGGGTGTGTGGGAGTGGTGTGTGTATGTGTCTCAGGTGTGTGTATTTTGAATTGTCCAATGTGGGGATGTTTTGTAAGAGTGTGTGTATTTTGAGCGCGGCGGTGTGTACCGCCAATGGAATACCGCGGATGAAAGACCGCCATGTGGATTCATGTGTCGTGATAGTGTGGGCGTATTTCTGTTGGCGTGATAGTGGAGGTTTTGTTTTCGCCAGTTTATCACTGACCTTTGGTGTGGCGGACTTGTGTGGGTGTCTGAATTTTGGCAGATTCCGAGGTGTGGGTCATAATAGCTGTGGCGGAATTCCGCGGCCGCGGCGGTGTGTTGGCGGTCTTCTGCACGGCAGTAAGTGGCTTTTACCGCCAATGTTGTAATGACCGCCAAAGTTTCCCCAACAAAACTGAAGTACTGTAAGAAAGAAGTCTTGTACGTAGGACACCACATTGAGAAAGGTGCAAGGAAGGTGCCAGAAGACATAGGCCCTCTTTACAACCCTGGTGGTAAAGTCTGCTGACCGCCGTGCACACGGACACCAACATACCGTGTCTGCGGCGGAAATCCGCTACGGGTATTATGACCCACACTTAGAAATCCTCCACAATACAGACACCCACACAAGTCCGCCACACCAAAGGTCAGTGATAAACTGGCGGTACCAAAACCCACACCGTTAAGCCAACAGGAATACGCCCACACTATCACGACCACGAATAAACGCAGCGGTCATTCAACCCGCGGTAATCCATTGGCGGTACACACTGCTGCGCTCAAAATACACACACATTTACAAAACACAACCACATTGGACAATTCAAAATACATACACCTGATACACATACACACACCACACACACTCACACCAATATAAAACACACACCCACTTTACCCACAACCCCTTACAACAAAATTTTTGGAAGAAGCAGAGAGACAGAAAAGCTACGACAACACCAGCATCCAGAGGCATACAACACCATCACTCATACACCATCCACGCACTTCAAAGAACACACCCCAACACATCACCCCACACATCACATCAGCCATCACTTCACACATCACCCACACCACATCATGGCACCTCAAAGACACCCCAGGTTTTCTGAGGAGAAGCTCAGGGTCATGGTGGAGGAAATCATCCGGGTAGAGCCACAGCTATTCGGATCACAGGTGCAGCAGATGTCCATTGCAAGGAAGATGGAGCTATGGCGGAGAATTGTCAACAGGGTCAACACAGTGGCACAGCATCCAAGAACACGGGATGACGTCAGGAAGAGGTGGAACGACCTACGGGGGAAGGTACGTTCCGTGGTATCCAGACACCAGGTAGCCGTACAGAGGACTGGCGGTGAACCCCCACCTCCTCCCCCACAACTAACAACATGGGAGGAGCAAGTCTTGGCGATCATGCATCCTGAGGCCCTCGCAGGAGTGGCAGGAGGACTGGACTCTGGTAAGTCATATCTTTACTACTATATCCCCCACCCTACCTGCATGCCATCACAAACTTCTACCTCTACCCTCACACCCATCACCCCAACACCTCACAGATACCCCACTATCACAACCCACACATCCCAATACCAAGCCCTACATGTGACAACAATGCATGGACACCCATCACAGACCTGCATGGACACCCATCACAATAGCATGTCCAAGGAAGAGACTCACCCAGGGCACACAATCACCACTCACACAAGGGCCAAGGCGATAATGCAAGCACAGTAATAAAGGGAAACACACCCATTGCACAAGATGGCACACACAGATACAATAACAATGCATTTACACCCCAACAGGACCCCTACACAACGTTACCGGACAGGAGGTGCCAGCCATATCCATCCCCTCACAGAAGAGGCTCACAGTGACGACAGCAGCTCTGCACGGCTGGATAATGATTACCAGCCCGTCCCATCAGGGACCTCTGGACAGTCGGTTCCCCTGCCACAGTCCCAACCCACCACAGAACCTCCCCCGTCAGGAAACACCACCACAGCACCCACCCAGCGGGCCCATGCCACTGTCCCCAGGACACGTCAATCAGCAGTGTGTCCACCACTACAGGGACCCCGGGCAAACCCACTAACACAGGACGATCAGGGACCTGGGGTCAGTGGCAGTGGGCACACGGTTCAGGGGACAGAGGCACAGGACAACAGGGAAACTGGGAGGACTGCTGTGTGACAGGGGGAGGACAGGCCCAGGGAACCCACTCTCCAAGAGGCACTCTCAAACATCATGGGGCCATACCACCATTCCCAGAAGACCATGGGCACGGTACTGGCCAATTCAGGAGACTCAGCGGCTGCAGGAGGAACAGTACCTGGGGATCAGGGAGGACTTGAAGTCCATTAACACCACCCTGATCACCATTGCAGGAGTGCTGGCAGACATGTCCAACACCATGAGGGAGACAGTGGCATACCACCGGGCCCCCGACACCAGCCCGAGTGATAAACAGCCTTCCACGTCCGCCGGCGCTAATGGACAGGAGGTCCCGCCACAGGAACAAGAGGCCACCAGCACCCATCCCCTTCAGAAGGAGAACCACCCCACAAATGGTCCCTGCGATCCAGGAACAAGGCAGAGAACATTGCCAAGACCCCTGCCAGCAAATAAGACTCTCCTGATTGTCACCCTTCTGTCCCACTATGTCACCCTGTCCACCTTGAACTGACATTGCTCCACTTCCTATGCCCCATTGGACAATGCACCTGTGATACAAAGAGACTAGACTCTACCATGGATATTCCTCCATCATCACCCCAGGCCATTGCACATACCCCTCTACTTATTAGCACTTAAATAAACACCCTTGAATCACAAAACAATCTGGAGTCAGTCTGTACTTTCACAAATGTATTATTACAACCTCTTAGACAAATATCAATGTAAATGTTAATTTGCACATACCAAAGCATGACAGTTGTTGGGCAGCAGTAAACATAGCAGAAGGCAGAATGTGGTACCCACATCTTTGAAAAGGAAAGGCAAAGTGAACTGTCAGGGTCCATACACAGAGGTAAAAAGGCAGACTTATACAATGTCCTACAGTAGTCAGAGATAAGATGAGCAGTGCCAGTCTCTTACCTGTGTGTCACTGGAAGTACTGCATGATGATGTTGTTTCGGTTGTCAACATCTTCTTCCGCTGTCTCCTCTTCCTCACTGTACACAAGCTCAACAGCTGCCACAAGACCAACATCAGGCCCATCCTCCTACTGAAAAAGCACCTGGCATCGCAAAGCCAGGTTGTGCAACATACAGCATGCCACGATTATCTGGCACACCTTCTTGGGTGAGTAGTATAGGGAGCCACCTGTTAGATGGAGGCACCGGAATCTGGCCTTCAGGAGGCCGAAATTCCGCTCAATAATCTTCCTAGTTCCCCCATGTGCCTCATTGTAGCATTCCTCTGCCCTTGTCCTGGCATTCCTCACTGGGGTCAGTAGCTATGAAAGGTTGGGGTAACCAGAGTCACCTGTAAATGTAGAGGGAAAACTGTTAGACATACACCAACCCTTAGGGACTACCCCATACCCAGATACCTATTCATACTGTGTGGGGACCTTGGGCTCACCTATTAGCCCCACATGGTGCCTCTGGAGTTGGCCCATCACACAAGGGATGCTGCTATTCCTCAAAATGTAAGCGTCATGCACAGAGCCAGGATACTTGGCATTCACATGGGAGATGTACTGGTCTGCCAAACACACCATCTGCACATTCATTGAATGGTATCTTTTATGATTTCTGTACACCTGTTCAGTCCTGCGGTGGGGGGACAAATGCCACATGTGTACCATCAATGGCACCAATGATGTTGGGGATATGTCCCAGGGCATAAAAGTCAGCTTTCACTGTGGGCAAATCCTCCACCTGGGGGAAAACGATGTAGCTGCGCATGTGTTTCAGCAGGGCAGATAACACTCTGGACAACACGTTAGAGAACATTGGCTGAGACATCCCTGATGCCATGGCCACTGTTGTTTGAAAGGAACCACTGGCCAAGAAATGGAGCACTGACAGGACCTGCACTAGAGGGGGGATACCTGTGGGATGGCGGATAGCTGACATCAGGTCTGGATCCAATTGAGCACACAGTTATTGGATTGTGGCACGATCAAGTCTGTAGGTGATAATGATGTGTCTGTCTTCCATTGTCGACAGATCCACCTTGGGTCTGTACACTGGAGGATGGCGCCATCTCATCATCTGCCCCAGCGGATGTGCCCTATGGAGGAGAATGGTGAACAGAGGGTCATGTACCACATAGTTTGCACAAGGGTTTTTGCACTAACGTGATTAAATCAGTGTGCGGCTTTGTCTGTCCGTATTTGTTCCCAAATGTGCTGTGACGCAGTTAGGTGCCCTGCCATGTGCCACCCTGAAATGGCGTCTGCCTGACCTGTAAGGAGGGACAAGGGGAAATGAGATAACTGCGCTGGCGTTGTGCAGCGTCGCGGAAGGCGGTTGAAGACCACCGCGCAATTCAGCATTGGTTATCATTGGGCCCTGTGGGTTCCAGGAGCCAATGACGATGCACGCCGGAAGTGACGGTACACACCGCCGTGGACGTGGACGCCATTTTCTAGTTGTTCACTCACTTGATACCTGACCTTCAACAGGAGAGGACCTACACTGCAAGTGCTGCTGTGACCTCAGTCTGGAATCGACAATGGCTTGAGTGTCTGGGGAAAGGGCCCCTGCCTTCACTGTGGAGGAGTTGGAGAGACTAGTGGATGGGGTCCTCCCACAGTACACGCTACTCTACGGTCCTCCAGACAAACAGGTGAGTAAACTGTGAGCATGATGCGTGGGACATGAATTTATGGAGTGGTGTGGATGGAAGATACATGTTGGGGGGGGCTGAGGCCTGCGTGTGAGGATGGTGAGTGTATGTGTGTCAGGGCATGGGTGGGAACTGGTGGCCAATGAGTATGACGAACCGGACGGGGGAGTAAGTTCCTTTCATACTTTACCTTTCCTCTAGGTCAGCGCCCACCAGAAGGAGGGTATTTGGCGTGCCATCGCCAAGGAAGTACGGACCCTGGGGGTCTATCATAGACGGAGCACCCACTGCCGCAAGAGGTGGGAGGACCTGCGCCGCTGGAGCAAGAAGACGGTGGAGGCCCAGCTGGGGATGGCCTCCCAACGTGGAAGGGTTGCCTGTCGCACCATGACCCCCGTGATGTTCCGGATCCTGGTGGTGGCATATCCGGAGTTGGATGGGCGCTTGAGGGCATCACAGCAGCCACTAGGGGGTAAGTACAGTCTCATTCAGCTGACTCTGCGTGCTTTACGAGGTGTCTGGGTGGGGGATGTGGGCTGTGGGTTCCCCTAAGCAAGGGAAAACTTGCTAGGGTAGGTCCCTTGTTAGGCAGGCTCTGTGGCACTCCAATCCCAATAGAGGTAGTGGCCATCTACAACCAGTCAGGCTCCTGTGGGTTCCAGGTGTGCAGCAAATGGGGTTAGGCATAGTCCCCCATGGGCAGGTGATTTTCCTACGAACAGTTAGTGCATGGCCTAGTGCATAGGGCTGCTCCCTGTGTGTTGTGTCCGCCAACGGTAGTGGTGTTGCTGGCATTGACCATGTGTCTCCTCTGTCTTTCCCCCCTTTTTGTTTTGTCACCCTGTCCTTGTGCGCATTAGCATTATCTGGCGGAGGAGCAATGGCACCAGAGCAGGTGGGAGCTGCAACTCACATGGCCCAGCAGGGCGAATGTACGGAGTCTGAAGGCATCAGTGGGACAGAGGGCGAGGGGAGCTCAACGACGGGGACAGGAGGGGACACCAGCAACAGCGACTCCTCCTCTAATGGGAGCTCCCTTATGGTGGCGGGCACCTCTGTGCCCACTGCGACAACTGGTACAGCTGCCACCCTCCCTACCAGCACCGGCCTCCCAGCATCCCCTTAGCGTGTTTCCCGTGCCCGCTCACCCAGGAGGGTGGGCAGCTCCTTCGCACCAGGCACCTCAGACCTTGCCCCAGTCAGCCCTGCTGCCCTCAGTGAGGAGGCTACTGACCTCCTGAGATCCCTCACTGTTGGGCAGTCAACCATTTTGAATGCCATCCAGGGTATCGAGAGGCATTTGCGGCAAACAAATGCATACCTGGAGGACATTCATTCTGGTGTGGCAGCCCAACAGAGAGCATTTCAGGCTCTGACCTCAGCACTGATGGCAGCCATTGTCCCTGTGTCCAGCCTCCCCCTCCAACATCCACTACCCAGACCCAATCCCCTCTACCTCAGCCTATCCCAAGCACACCATCAGACCAGCATGCACACATATCAACACACAAAAGTGGCTCAGGCAAACATAAGCACCACACATCTCACAGGCACTCACACAAGCACCATCCCCATGCAGACACACCAACATCCACTGCCACCACTGTGTCCCCCTCCTCAATGTCCTCCACCTCTCTCCCAGTCTCGTCTCCACTCACACCTGCATGCACTACATCCTCAGCCACTACCTCGATCACCAGCACGCCCATCACTACACACCGCTCATGTGCAATCACCACCCCCACTACCATTCACACATCCCCATGTCCTCTCCCAGTGTGTCTGTGAGCCCTCCTCCCAAAGTACACAAACACCAGCACACACTCACTCAACAGCCATCCACCTCCCAGCAACCTGTACTGTGGTGAGCACTGCTGCAACGACTGCCACCTGCACTGCCATCTGCACCGCCACCTGCACGGCAGCTGCCACAACTACAGTCACCAGCATAATCCCCAGTGGGCAGCCTTCCAAGGCCGCAGGAGATGGCCTGGTGTCTCCCTCCACTACTACTGGCACCTGCACCACGGGCACCACCGGCCGCATCTCTGTCGCAGACACCGTCGCAACCACCGCCACCTGCTCCGCAACATGCCCAGGCAGTGCCACTACAGCAGACAGCAGCACCATCCACAGTGGGTAGCCGTCCGCGCTGCAGGAGACATCCTGGACCCTGCACACACTACATGAGGCACCAGCACTGGCACTACAGGCAGTTTGCAGCCTAAGTCGTCGCAAGGTGGAGTGTTGCTCTGCCTCAATGGAGTATCATGCTACTTGTTACCGGAAAATCTAGTGGCTCAGACACCCAGGTGAGGGAATGGGAACTGCCACACCCCTGGTGCAGCATCACTGGCCACCAAGCTCCCTCCAGAACCAGTGGAGAAAAGCATCCACTAACCCAGTCCTTAGCAGGGTGAAGCACTCTGGGCACCAAGCCCCCTCCAGAACCAGTGGAGAAAAGCATCCACTAACCCAGTCCTTAGCAGGATGAAGCACTCTGGCCACCAAGCCCCCGCTAGAACCAGTGGAGAAAAGCATCCACTAACCCAGTCCTTAGCAGGATGAAGCACTCTAGGCACAAAGCCCCCTCCAGAACCAGTGGAGAAAAGCATCCACTAACCCAGTCCTTAGCAGGATGAAGCACTCTGGGCACAAAGCCCCCTCCAGAACCAGTGAAGAAAAGCATCCACTAACCCAGTCCTTAGCAGGATGAAGCACCTGGCCACCAAGCCCCCTCCAGAACCAGTGGAGAAAAGCATCAACTAGCCCAGTCCTTAGCAGGATGAAGCACTCTGGGCACAAAGCCCCCTCCAGAACCAGTGGAAGATGCCACCCACTAGAGAGACTGTGGCTTTTCACTCCCCAGGACTATGCAGTGGGCAACCCACCCACTTGAGAGACTTGAGAGACTGTGGCTTTGCACTCCCCAGGACCAAGCAGTGGGCAACCCACCCACTTGAGAGACTTGAGAAACTGTGGCTTTGCACTCCCCAGGACCATGCAGTGGGCAACCCACCCACTTGAGAGACTTGAGAGACTGTGGCTTTGCACTCCCCAGGACCAAGCAGTGGGCATGGAGCCCCCTTGAGGAGCAGTGGCGTCGTCCCATCATCCGGCTGAGGTGCCCCCTCCCCTTCCCCCTGAGGTGCCTGGTTTTTTTCGACCTGATGCCCCTGCAGTGTTCTCTCCATTTTGCGGCAGGTATAATGTGTGGGCTTCGCCCATGCTTTTTGGGACCAATGGTCCACTGACATTTAATGGGACAGTTTATGGACTTGTGTACTTACTTTGTATATACTGATGATTTAAAGTTATCTTGGGCTATCTGATTGTTCGAATATTACACTTGTTAAACTCATTTCATTTGGTCCTTGCGTTCTTCCAGGGGGTGACGGGGTGTATCTGTGATGTGATTGGATATGTGTGTGTATGTTGTTGTGGGTGGGGGATTGGGGTGCGGGTGTTGCATGCGTGTGTCACTCTCTTTTCCCGCCTCCCCTCCCCGGTGTGCTAGGTGCAGTACTCACCGTCATCGTCTCCACCGTCGCCGCCATCTTTGATGTTCCTGGTAGATGAGGAGGAAGACCAGCATCGGCAGGACCTGTAACTTGGGCTCCATGGCATCCTGGTTGTTCGTTGAGTGTCGAGAGGTGAGTGGTTTCCCTTCTGTGTACTGTTTCCGCCATGCTTTCGATGGTGTTGGTACCGCCCCGGAAAAGCTGGCAGATTGGTGCCTTGTAATAGTGTGGGCAGTACATTGACTTCCACCTGTCTGTTGGCGGTTACCGCCGCAGTGTTTGTTTCTACCGCCGTGGCGGTCGGAGTGTTAAAGTGGCTGTCTGTGTTGGCGGTTTCCGCCATGGACGTAATTCCTTTTTTTTCCACCGGCCTGTTGGTGGTATTACCGCCGCTTTATCACCAACCACCATGGTTGTAATGAGGGCCATAATCTCATACATGTTTAAAATGAATCCACCAGCAACCCAGAAAGAAGCCTGGATGTTTTTGGGAATGGTTGGCTACTGTTGCTAATGGATTCTGACTTTTCCCTTATGGCCAAGTCTTTACAGAGGCAAACACACAAGGATGTGTCTGATTCTGTACCATTGGATGGCAACTGCATACATGCCTTCAAAGAGCTGGGAGAAAATCTCTGCTCTGGAAATGTCTGATTACAACAAATGTTTTACTTTGTACAGCTGTGAGAGGGAGGGATGCACTCTCTCGGGTTACACTCAAATGCATGGAAATGAACACAGACCAGTCGCCTACTTTTCAGTCACTATTGATCCTGTGGCTTTGGCATTGCCTGGTTGCCTTAAGTAGGTTGCTACCACCAGTGTCAGAATAGAGCAGTGTGAAAGCATTGTCATGGGTCATCCTTTAAACAATTTAGTTCCCCATTCCATGTAAATTTTGTTAACCTGAACCAAAACTCAGCACATGACAAGAAATAGACTTACCTGTTATGAGCAGACCATTTTGCCTGCTCCCAATGTTAAACTGAACAGGTGTCTTACTCTCAGTCCAGCAATCATTTTGCCTTTATCTGTTGATGATAAAACTGTTGACATTATTGATAAAATTGAGCATGACTGTCTAAATGTTACTGAACTTTTCCACTTCCCAAATCTGATTATGTGATATTTGTTGATGGCTCCTACTTGAGAGACCATGAAAGTATCCTGAGAACTGCTTATGCAGTTTGTACTGTCTCCGATGTGGTTGAAGCCTCCTGGCTTCAAGGGGTCTTTTCTGCTGAAGCAGCTGAATCAGTTGCTCTTACACGAGCCTGTTCTGTTTCTGAATAGCTGAAGGTGATCATTTTCACTGATATCCAGTATGGTTTTGGTGTTGTTCATGATTTTTGGGCAGTTATGGCCCCAGAGAAGTTGTATGACTTATTCTGGATCCCAGATCAGAATGGAGAAAATGTTTACAATTTCTTGAATGCATTACAGTTGCCTGCCGAAATTACAGTTATGAAATGCTCAGTGTATCACAAAGCCACTGATTATGTTACTCTCTGCAATAATTATGCTGATAAAGTGGCTAGACATTGTGCCCCAAATTGTACTGCTTTTAATGGGGACTATGTTAATGAGGGAAATGATTAGACAAATTACAATCTCTTGTTTACGGCTACAGGTACATGATAAGAAGTCAAAAAATTGCAAGAAGAAGTATCCCAGGAAGAACAGCAGAGTTGGATTAGAGCAGGTTGTGTCAAAAGAGATGAAGATGATGTTTGGGTTTCAAGTGATGGAAGAGTTGTGATGCTTAACGGTTTGTTACCTCCTATGGCAAGGCATTACTACGTTCTAGCTCATGTTGGTTGTTATGCTATGGTCAGAGTTTTTCGACAGACATGATTCTACCCCAGATTCAGATTAATGACAGAAGCTTTTTGTCATAGGTGTGTCACTTGTCTGCAGATGAATGCTGGTAAAAGTTCTGCAGTTACATTGAGCCTCATTGGAAGATCAGAAGGAACTTTCAACAGAATGCAGCTCGATTTTATTGAGCTCCCTTTATGCAGTGGACTGAGATACATCTTGCTTATTGTTGCGTTTCCTCTCATTGGGTTGGGGCTTACCCGACTAGGAGAAATGACTGTCTCACAGTAGCAAAACTGTTGTTTAGGGAATTAATACCTAGGTTCGGCTTTCCCACTTCTCTAGAGTCAGACCAAGGTGCTCACTTCAATAGTGAGGTTCTGAAGTTATTTTATGCAGCATTGCAAGTTGAGCAAAGACTACATTTCAATTAAAGGCCGGAAGATTCCGGAGAGGTGAAACAAGTAAACAGAACTTTGAAATCCAGACTGAAAAACATTTGGGCTTCCACCTCATTGAAATGTCCTGATGAATTGGCGTGCGTTGATGAGTTTTTGCAGTACTCCAGACAGGAAAAAGAGGATTATTGCTCAACAAAATAATCATGGGCCATGCTTTAAGATTACCAGCTGTGCCTACGTAGACACTTATGAACATTACAGATGACATGGTACTGGATTATTGCAAAGGATTGGTTGATGTGGTTTGTTCTGTGTCTCATCAGGTGGGAGAAGCTACAATCTAGCCAATGCAGGAGAGCTGTGCCATGACCTGTGTCCAGGTGGATGGGTAACAGTAAAGAAGCATGTACCAAAGTCCCTCTTGGAACCTCCGTGGAAGTGGCCTTACCAGATCTAAATGGTATCGACAGCTGTAAAGTGTGCTGGTCTCCCCAACTGGGTACGTGTGGCACACACTCGCAAAGTTCCAGGTCCCCTTGATGAAACAGCACCTGTCCCTGAAGGGCCGGTTACAGTGACGCAAAGGAAGCAGCTTAGTGAAGCTGTTGGGGATGAGCAAATGACTGAAACAGCACAATTACGGTTTGAGGGGAGTCTGAGTGTTTCAACAGCAGCAGTTGGTACAGAAGGGTCGAGACAAAGACGATTGACCGTGCAAAGCTCAGATGCTGACAAAAGACCTAGGGCCAGATGTAGCAAGTTCCGATTTTGCGAATCGGAAATTGCGAGTCGGTGCGACTCGCAATTTCCGATTAGCAAAATCGGATGCAGAACGGTGTCTCAGACACCGTCTGCGATTCGCTATGGGGTCGTAAAGACCCACCTCATTAATATTAATGAGGTGGGTCGCATTTTGTGACCCCATAGCGAGTCCCTGCACTCACAGGGATGGTGGCCTGCTGAAGACAGCAGACCTCCATGTCTGTGACTGCTTTTTAAATAAAGCAGTTTTTTATTTTTATTTTGCAGCCCGTTTTCCTTAAAGGAAAACGAGTTGCAAAATAAAAAAAATAACGAAACCATTTGGTTTCGTTTTTTCAGAGTAGGCAGTGGTCCATTGGCCCACTGCCTGCTCTGCAAAAACCTTTTTGGCAACATTCACAAAGGGGAAGGGGTCCTATGGGGATCCCTTCCCTTTTGCGAATGGGTTACCACCAATGTGACACTGGTGGTGACTGCGAATTGCTTTGCGACCGCGTTTGCGGTCACAGAGCAATTTGGCATTGCGATGCGAGTCGCAAATAGGAAGGGGGCACCCCTTCCTATTTGTGAGTTGCATTCACATTTTGCGAGTCGGTACCGACTCGCAAAATGTGAATGAGCATCGCGATGGGCATTTTGCATGGCGCAAACTGCGATTTTTGCAGTTTACACCATGCAAAAGGCTTCCTACATCTGGCCCCTAGTGCTGTAGCAAAAAGAGTTGTGCCGGGAGATCAGTGGCAAGTGAACGATCTGTGCCTGTAGTGCAAGTGCTCCCAACTATTCCAGAGTAACTGAAGAATCTGGTCAAAGTGACAGTGATACTGAAGGACCAACAGTCCGGATATCAAAGCGAAGGAGAATACCTTGTCAAAAGTATGCAGAACCTTCTTCAATGATCTTTATCGCTCGGAAACTTGAGATTTCTTGGCTGAGCAGACTTAATAGCCTAAAAATGAATTTCGTGCCAAGGCTCTTAAATGTGCTCCAAACTCTCCGGCTCGCTTTTCTGCCTTCGCTCCGCGTACATGTTTGCACTAAAATGCTCAAATTTGTGTGTGGGGGGCTAGTCCCCAATGGTGGCATGAGCAACTGTAAACAAACTAGTTGCAGAGGGCTACCTGGGCTTCCCCGAAGCCACAGCCTATATCCTAGCCACTCATATTTGTCCTTACTTAGACTGGAACTACAATCCTGACCAGAAGCTCTGGATGGAAGTGGAACAAGCTTTCTCCTCCTCCTTACTCTCGGCGATACTGTTGCTTCCAGTGTCATTTGAGGAGGGAACCCCTCCATTGTTGCCCTTGACATCACTACTCCTGACCTACCGGAAGGAGATACAACAACATCAGACATTCACCACTTATTCCTTTTGACTTACCCCCTTGACACATAATCCCGACTTCCTCCCAAGCAAGACCAGTCCTAATTCCTACCGCTTCGCCGGCTCAAGGGTGTTCCCTCATCTCAGGTGACTTTTACAATGAGGGAGACCTACAATCAAGAGACAACCTGGCTACTGTAGGAAAGTACCATCTTGCCTGGCATGTTACCCCCATTTTTCACTGTATATATGTTGTTTTAGTTGGATGTGTCACTGGGACCCTGGTAACCCAGGGCCCCAGTGCTCATAAGTGTGCCTGAATGTGTTACCTGTGTAGTGACTAACTGTCTCACTGAGGCTCTGCTAATCAGAACCTCAGTGGTTATGCTCTCTCATTTCTTTCCAAATTGTCACTAACAGGCTAGTGACCATTTTTACCAATTTACATTGGCTTACTGGAACACCCTTATAATTCCCTAGTATATGGTACTGAGGTACCCAGGGTATTGGGGTTCCAGGAGATCCCTATGGGCTGCAGCATTTCTTTTGCCACCCATAGGGAGCTCTGACAATTCTTACACAGGCCTGCCACTGCAGCCTGAGTGAAATAACGTCCACGTTATTTCACAGCCATTTTACACTGCACTTAAGTAACTTATAAGTCACCTATATGTCTAACCTTTACCTGGTAAAGGTTAGGTGCAAAGTTACTTAGTGTGAGGGCACCCTGGCACTAGCCAAGGTGCCCCCACATTGTTCAGAGCCAATTCCCTGAACTTTGTGAGTGCGGGGACACCATTACACGCGTGCACTACATATAGGTCACTACCTATATGTAGCTTCACAATGGTAACTCCGAATATGGCCATGTAACATGTCTATGATCATGGAATTGCCCCCTCTATGCCATCCTGGCATAGTTGGCACAATCCCATGATCCCAGTGGTCTGTAGCACAGACCCTGGTACTGCCAAACTGCCCTTCCTGGGGTTTCACTGCAGCTGCTGCTGCTGCCAACCCCTCAGACAGGCATCTGCCCTCCTGGGGTCCAGCCAGGCCTGGCCCAGGATGGCAGAACAAACAACTTCCTCTGAGAGAGGGTGTGACACCCTCTCCCTTTGGAAAATGGTGTGAAGGCAGGGGAGGAGTAGCCTCCCTCAGCCTCTGGAAATGCTTTCTTGGGCACAGATGTGCCCAATTCTGCATAAGCCAGTCTACACCGGTTCAGGGGACCCCTTAGCCCTGCTCTGGCGCGAAACTGGACAAAGGAAAGGGGAGTGACCACTCCCCTGACCTGCACCTCCCCTGGGAGGTGTCCAGAGCTCCTCCAGTGTGCTCCAGACCTCTGCCATCTTGGAAACAGAGGTGCTGCTGGCACACTGGACTGCTCTGAGTGGCCAGTGCCACCAGGTGACGTCAGAGACTCCTTGTGATAGGCTCCTTCAGGTGTTGCTAGCCTATCCTCTCTCCTAAGTAGCCAAACCCTCTTTTCTGGCTATTTAGGGTCTCTGTCTCTGGGGAAACTTTAGATAACGAATGCAAGAGCTCATCCGAGTTCCTCTGCATCTCTCTCTTCACCTTCTGCCAAGGAATCGACTGCTGACCGCGCTGGAAGCCTGCAAACCTGCAACATAGTAGCAAAGACGACTACTGCAACTCTGTAACGCTGATCCTGCCGCCTTCTCGACTGTTTTCCTGCTTGTGCATGCTGTGGGGGTAGTCTGCCTCCTCTCTGCACCAGAAGCTCCGAAGAAATCTCCCGTGGGTCGACGGAATCTTCCCCCTGCAACCGCAGGCACCAAAAAGCTGCATTACCGGTCCCTTGGGTCTCCTCTCAGCACGACGAGCGAGGTCCCTCGAATCCAGCGACTCTGTCCAAGTGACCCCCACAGTCCAGTGACTCTTCAGTCCAAGTTTGGTGGAGGTAAGTCCTTGCCTCACCTCGCTGGGCTGCATTGCTGGGAACCGCAACTTTTGCAGCTACTCCGGCCCCTGTGCACTTCCGGCGGAAATCCTTTGTGCACAGCCAAGCCTGGGTCCACGGCACTCTAACCTGCATTGCACGACTTTCTAAGTTGGTCTCCGGCGACGTGGGACTCCTTTGTGCAACTTCGGCGAGCACCGTTTCACGCATCCTCGTAGTGCCTGTTTCTGGCACTTCTCCGGGTGCTACCTGCTTTAGAGAGGGCTCCTTGTCTTGCTCGACGTCCCCTCTCTCTGCTGGTCCAATTTGCGACCTCCTGGTCCCTCCTGGGCCTCAGCAGCGTCCAAAAACATTAACCGCACGATTTGCAGCTAGCAAGGCTTTTTTGGCGTTCTTTCGGCGGGAAAACACTTCTGCACGACTCTCCGCGGCGAGAGGGATCTGTCCACCAAAGGGGAAGTCCCTAGCCCTTTTCGTTCCTGCAGAAACCTCAGCTTCTTCTGTCCAGTAGAAGCTTCTTTGCACCCGCAGCTGGCATTTCCTGGGCATATGCCCATCTCCGACTTGCTTGTGACTTTTGGACTTGGTCCCCTTGTTCCACAGGTACCCTAGATTGGAAATCCACAGTTGTTGCAGTGTTGGTTTGTGTCTTTCCTGCATTATTCCTCTAACACGACTTCTTTGTCCTTAGGGGAACTTTAGTGCACTTTGCACTCACTTTTCAGGGTCTTGGGGAGGGTTATTTTTCTAACTCTCACTATTTTCTAATAGTCCCAGCGACCCTCTACAAGGTCACATAGGTTTGGGGTCCATTCGTGGTTCGCATTCCACTTTTGGAGTATATGGTTTGTGTTGCCCCTATCCCTATGTTTCCCCATTGCATCCTATTGTAACTATACATTGTTTGCACTGTTTTCTAAGACTATACTGCATATTTTTGCTATTGTGTATATATATCTTGTGTATATTTCCTATCCTCTCACTGAGGGTACACTCTAAGATACTTTGGCATATTGTCATAAAAATAAAGTACCTTTATTTTTAGTATAACTGTGTATTGTGTTTTCTTATGATATTGTGCATACGACACTAAGTGGTACTGTAGTAGCTTCACACGTCTCCTAGTTCAGCCTAAGCTGCTCTGCTAAGCTACCATTATCTATCAGCCTATGCTGCTAGACACCCTATACACTAATAAGGGATAACTGGGCCTGGTGCAAGGTGCAAGTACTCCTAGGTACTCACTACAAGCCAGTCCAGCCTCCTGCATTGGTGGCAGCGGTGGGATAAGTGCTTTGAGACTACTTACCACTCTTGTCATTGTACTTTTCATAAGAGAAAAATATACAAAACAAGGTCAGTGTATATACACATAGCCAAAAAGTTTTGCATTTCCTCTTTTCACTCTTTTGTAAGTGCTGAAAAGTACTTATAAACTTTCAAAAAGTTCTTAAAAGTTTAAAAAGTTTTTTTTTCTGTCTTTCTAAAAAGTTCTGAAAACTTTTTTCTCTTTTTCTATCACTTTAACTCTCTCTAAAAAATGTCTGGCACAGGCCAAAATGTTGATCTGTCCAAACTTGCATATGATCACCTTAGCTGGAAAGGAGCAAGGAGTCTCTGCATAGAGAGAGGTTTGAGTGTAGGGAAGAATCCTTCCTTGGAACTGTTAATTAACATGCTTAGAGAACAAGATAAGGCTATAGGTGCCCCATCTGTTGAAAAAGTACCTAATAGTTCCCAATCTGATTCAGGGACTCCCCCAGGAAAAGATTCAGGAAAGAAACTTCCTAGCCTGCCCATTACTAGACAGTCTAGCATAGTTGGTAATGATGATGAGCCACACCATACAAATAGTGTTGTCTCACATCATAGCAAAAGCATTTATTCTCACCATACTGGTAGTAATGTTTCTGTTAGCCAAGCTGTTAGGGTGGCTTCTGTAAGGGACAGGTCTCCTTCTGTTCATTCCCATCATACCTCTGTATCTAGGAATGTCCCTCCCACCAACCCTGATGACAGAATGTTAGAGAGGGAACTCAATAAGTTGAGGGTGGAACAAACCAGACTGAAGCTTAAAAAGCAACAGCTGGATTTGGATAGACAGTCTTTTGAACTAGAGAAGGAAAGACAGAAGTTGGGTTTAGAAACCCATGGTGGCAGCAGCAGTATTCCCCATAGTCATCCTGCAAAAGAGCATGATTCCAGGAATCTGCACAAGATAGTTCCCCCTTATAAGGAGGGGGATGACATTAACAAGTGGTTTGCTGCACTTGAGAGGGCCTGTGTTGTACAGGATATCCCTCAAAGGCAGTGGGCTGCTATCCTATGGCTATCATTTAGTGGAAAAGGTAGGGATAGGCTCCTTACTGTGAAAGAAAATGATGCTAATAATTTCCAAGTTCTTAAGAATGCACTCCTGGATGGTTATGGCTTAACCACTGAACAGTACAGGATAAAGTTGAGAGAGACCAAAAAGGAGTCTTCACAAGACTGGGTTGATTTCATTGACCATTCAGTGAAGGCCTTGGAGGGGTGGTTACATGGCAGTAACGTTACTGATTATGACAGCCTGTATAACTTGATCCTGAGAGAGCATATTCTTAATAATTGTGTGCCTGATTTGTTGCACCAGTACTTGGTGGACTCTGATCTGACCTCTCCCCAAGAATTGGGAAAGAAGGCAGACAAATGGGTCAGAACAAGGGTGAACAGAAAAGTTCATACAGGGGGTGACAAAGATGGCAACAAAAAGAAGGATGGTAAGTCTTCTGACAAGGGTGGGGACAAATCTAAAAATGAGTCTTCATCAGGCCCACAAAAACACTCTGGTGGGGGTGGTGGGCCCAAATCCTCTTTTAATCAGAACAAGGAAAAGAAACCATGGTGCTATTTATGTAAAATAAAAGGCCATTGGACAACAGATCCCAGTTGTCCAAAGAAAAGCACCAATGCTCCTACCACTACAACCCCTACTGCTACCCCTAGTGTCCCTACTAATAGCAGTGGTGGTGGGAGCAAACCTACTAATAGCCAATCCAAGGGAGTAGCTGGGCTCACTATTGGTAACTTAGTTGGGGTTGGCCTTGTTAGGGAGGCCACAGAGGCTGTGTTAGTCTCTGAGGGGGCTATTGATTTAGCCACCTTAGTTGCTTGTCCCCTTAATATGGATAAGTACAAGCAGCTACCCCTAATAAATGGTGTTGAGGTTCAGGCCTACAGGGACACTGGTGCCAGTGTGACTATGGTCATAGAGAAACTGGTCCACCCTGAACAACACCTACTTGGTCACCAGTACCAAGTAACCGATGCTCACAACAACACACTTAGCCACCCCATGGCTGTTGTAAATCTCAACTGGGGGGGGTTACTGGTCCAAAGAAAGTTGTGGTAGCTTCAGATTTACCTGTAGACTGTCTATTAGGGAATGATTTGGAGACATCAGCTTGGTCAGATGTGGAGTTGGAGGCCCATGCAGCAATGCTGGGCATCCCAGGGCATATTTTTGCTTTGACAAGGGCTCAGGCCAAAAAGCAAAAAGGACAGGGAAGCTTGGATCCTGGAACAATGGACCAAGTGCTCCCTAAAGCTAGGGCTAGTAGAAGCAAACCACTTCCTACTATCCCTCCCTCTACAGTGGATTCAACTTCTCAGGAAGAAGAATTCCCTCCCTGTGCAGAACCTACACCAGAGGAGCTGGAAGCAGACACTGCTGAGCTTTTGGGTGAAGGGGGGCCTGCCAGAGAGGAGCTGAGTGTGGCACAGCAAACCTGTCCCACATTAGAGGGTCTCAGACAGCAAGCTGTCAAACAGGCTAATGGGGATGTCAGTGACTCTCACAGAGTTTACTGGGAGGACAACCTCTTGTACACTGAGCATAGGGATCCTAAACCTGGAGCTGCCAGGAGATTAGTGATTCCTCAGGAGTACAGAAAGTTCCTCCTAACACTGGCACATGACATTCCCTTAGCTGGGCATCTAGGACAAATGAAAACTTGGGACAGGCTTGTTCCCCTGTTTCATTGGCCTAGAATGTCTGAGGACACAAAGGAATTTTGTAAGTCCTGTGAAACCTGTCAAGCCAGTGGCAAAACAGGTGGCACCCCAAAGGCACCCCTTATCCCACTGCCTGTGGTTGGGGTTCCCTTTGAAAGGGTAGGGGTTGACATAGTTGGCCCCCTTGACCCTCCTACTGCTTCAGGCAATAGGTTTATCTTGGTGGTAGTGGACCATGCCACAAGATATCCTGAAGCTATTCCTTTAAGGACCACTACAGCACCTGCAGTGGCAAAGGCCCTCCTGGGAATATTTTCCAGGGTGGGCTTCCCAAAGGAAGTGGTACCAGACAGGGGAAGCAATTTCATGTCTGCATACTTAAAGGCCATGTGGAAGGAGTGTGGTGTAACGTACAAGTTCACAACACCCTATCATCCACAAACAAATGGACTGGTGGAGAGATTTAATAAAACTCTCAAAGGCATGATTATGGGTCTCCCTGAAAAACTCCGCAGGAGATGGGATATCCTTCTACCATGCCTCCTTTTTGCCTACAGGGAGGTACCCCAGAAAGGAGTGGGCTTCAGCCCCTTTGAACTTCTTTTTGGACACCCTGTTAGGGGTCCACTCACACTTGTAAAGGAGGGTTGGGAACAACCTTTAAAAGCTCCTAAACAGGATATTGTGGATTATGTACTTGGCCTCAGATCAAGAATGGCTGAGTACATGAAAAAGGCCAGTAAAAACCTTCAGGCCAGCCAAGAGCTCCAGAAGCAATGGCATGATCAGAAGGCTGTTTTGGTTCAGTACCAACCAGGGCAGAAAGTGTGGGTCTTGGAGCCTGTGGCCCAAAGAGCACTACAAGATAAATGGAGTGGACCCCACACAATTGTTGAAAAGAAGGGAGAAGTCACCTATTTAGTTGACTTAGGCACTGCCAGGAGTCCCCTTAAGGTGCTCCATGTCAACCGCCTGAAACCCTACTATGACAGGGCTGATCTCACCCTGCTCATGGCAACTGATGAGGGACAGGAAGAAGACAGTGATCCTCTACCTGATCTCTTCTCTTCCACAGAACAAGATGCTCTTGTGGAAGGTGTAGTTTTGGCTGATTGTCTTACTGCTGAGCAGAAAGACAATTGCATAAATCTCCTAGATCAATTCTCTGAACTCTTCTCTACTGTGCCAGGTACCACTTCTTGGTGTGAGCACACTATAGATACTGGAGACAGTTTACCTGTCAAAAGTAAGATCTATAGGCAGCCTGACCATGTCAGGGACTGCATAAAGCAAGAGGTCCAGAAAATGTTAGAACTGGGAGTGGTTGAGCACTCTGACAGTCCATGGGCTTCTCCTGTGGTACTGGTACCAAAACCCCATTCCAAAGATGGAAAGAAGGAAATGCGGTTTTGTGTAGACTATAGAGGTCTCAACTTGGTAACCAAAACTGATGCTCACCCTATACCCAGGGCAGATGAGCTCATAGATACACTGGCATCTGCCAAGTATCTAAGCACTTTTGACTTGACTGCAGGGTATTGGCAGATCAAATTGTCAGAAGATGCTAAACCTAAGACTGCATTTTCTACCATTGGAGGACATTACCAGTTTACTGTAATGCCTTTTGGTTTGAAAAATGCACCTGCCACTTTTCAGAGGTTGGTGAACACAGTCCTGCAAGGGCTGGAAGCTTTCAGTGCAGCATATTTGGACGATATAGCTGTCTTTAGCTCCAGCTGGGATGATCACCTGGTCCACCTATGGAAAGTTTTGGAGGCCCTGCAAAAGGCAGGCCTCACTATCAAGGCTTCAAAGTGCCAGATAGGGCAGGGTAAGGTGGTTTATCTGGGACACCTTGTTGGTGGGGAACAGATTGCACCACTTCAGGGGAAAATCCAAACAATTATTGATTGGATTCCCCCTACCACTCAGACTCAGGTGAGAGCCTTCCTAGGCCTCACTGGGTATTACAGGAGGTTCATTAAGAACTATGGCTCCATTGCAGCCCCTCTTAATGACCTCACATCCAAAAAGATGCCTAAAAAGGTATTGTGGACAGCTAACTGTCAGAAAGCTTTTGAGGAGCTGAAGCAGGCCATGTGCTCTGCACCTGTCCTGAAAAGCCCTTGTTACTCTAAAAAATTCTATGTCCAAACTGATGCATCTGAATTAGGAGTAGGGGCAGTCCTATCACAACTTAATTCTGAGGGCCAGGATCAACCTGTTGCTTTTATTAGTAGGAGGTTGACCCCTAGAGAAAAGCGTTGGTCTGCCATTGAGAGGGAGGCCTTTGCTGTGGTCTGGGCTCTGAAGAAGTTGAGGCCATACCTGTTTGGCACTCACTTCATTGTTCAGACAGACCACAAACCTCTACTTTGGCTAAAACAAATGAAAGGTGAAAATCCTAAATTGTTGAGGTGGTCCATATCCCTACAGGGAATGGACTATACAGTGGAACATAGACCTGGGAGTAGCCACTCCAATGCAGATGGACTCTCCAGATATTTCCACTTAGACAATGAAGACTCATCAGGTCATGGCTAGTCTTATTGTCCTTCGTTTGGGGGGGGGTTGTGTAGGAAAGTACCATCTTGCCTGGCATGTTACCCCCATTTTTCACTGTATATATGTTGTTTTAGTTGGATGTGTCACTGGGACCCTGGTAACCCAGGGCCCCAGTGCTCATAAGTGTGCCTGAATGTGTTACCTGTGTAGTGACTAACTGTCTCACTGAGGCTCTGCTAATCAGAACCTCAGTGGTTATGCTCTCTCATTTCTTTCCAAATTGTCACTAACAGGCTAGTGACCATTTTTACCAATTTACATTGGCTTACTGGAACACCCTTATAATTCCCTAGTATATGGTACTGAGGTACCCAGGGTATTGGGGTTCCAGGAGATCCCTATGGGCTGCAGCATTTCTTTTGCCACCCATAGGGAGCTCTGACAATTCTTACACAGGCCTGCCACTGCAGCCTGAGTGAAATAACGTCCACGTTATTTCACAGCCATTTTACACTCCACTTAAGTAACTTATAAGTCACCTATATGTCTAACCTTTACCTGGTAAAGGTTAGGTGCAAAGTTACTTAGTGTGAGGGCACCCTGGCACTAGCCAAGGTGCCCCCACATTGTTCAGAGCCAATTCCCTGAACTTTGTGAGTGCGGGGACACCATTACACGCGTGCACTACATATAGGTCACTACCTATATGTAGCTTCACAATGGTAACTCCGAATATGGCCATGTAACATGTCTATGATCATGGAATTGCCCCCTCTATGCCATCCTGGCATAGTTGGCACAATCCCATGATCCCAGTGGTCTGTAGCACAGACCCTGGTACTGCCAAACTGCCCTTCCTGGGGTTTCACTGCAGCTGCTGCCAACCCCTCAGACAGGCATCTGCCCTCCTGGGGTCCAGCCAGGCCTGGCCCAGGATGGCAGAACAAAGAACTTCCTCTGAGAGAGGGTGTGACACCCTCTCCCTTTGGAAAATGGTGTGAAGGCAGGGGAGGAGTAGCCTCCCCCAGCCTCTGGAAATGCTTTCTTGGGCACAGATGTGCCCAATTCTGCATAAGCCAGTCTACACCGGTTCAGGGGACCCCTTAGCCCTGCTCTGGCACGAAACTGGACAAAGGAAAGGGGAGTGACCACTCCCCTGACCTGCACCTCCCCTGGGAGGTGTCCAGAGCTCCTCCAGTGTGCTCCAGACCTCTGCCATCTTGGAAACAGAGGTGCTGCTGGCACACTGGACTGCTCTGAGTGGCCAGTGCCACCAGGTGACGTCAGAGACTCCTTGTGATAGGCTCCTTCAGGTGTTGCTAGCCTATCCTCTCTCCTAAGTAGCCAAACCCTCTTTTCTGGCTATTTAGGGTCTCTGTCTCTGGGGAAACTTTAGATAACGAATGCAAGAGCTCATCCGAGTTCCTCTGCATCTCTCTCTTCACCTTCTGCCAAGGAATCGACTGCTGACCGCGCTGGAAGCCTGCAAACCTGCAACATAGTAGCAAAGACGACTACTGCAACTCTGTAACGCTGATCCTGCCGCCTTCTCGACTGTTTTCCTGCTTGTGCATGCTGTGGGGGTAGTCTGCCTCCTCTCTGCACCAGAAGCTCCGAAGAAATCTCCCGTGGGTCGACGGAATCTTCCCCCTGCAACCGCAGGCACCAAAAAGCTGCATTACCGGTCCCTTGGGTCTCCTCTCAGCACAACGAGCGAGGTCCCTCAAATCCAGCGACTCTGTCCAAGTGACCCCCACAGTCCAGTGACTCTTCAGTCCAAGTTTGGTGGAGGTAAGTCCTTGCCTCACCTCGCTGGGCTGCATTGCTGGGAACCGCAACTTTTGCAGCTACTCCGGCCCCTGTGCACTTCCGGCGGAAATCCTTTGTGCACAGCCAAGCCTGGGTCCACGGCACTCTAGCCTGCATTGCACGACTTTCTAAGTTGGTCTCCGGCGACGTGGGACTCCTTTGTGCAACTTCGGCGAGCACCGTTTCACGCATCCTCGTAGTGCCTGTTTCTGGCACTTCTCCGGGTGCTACCTGCTTCAGAGAGGGCTCCTTGTCTTGCTCGACGTCCCCTCTCTCTGCTGGTCCAATTTGCGAACTCCTGGTCCCTCCTGGGCCTCAGCAGCATCCAAAAACGCTAACCGCACGATTTGCAGCTAGCAAGGCTTGTTGGCATTCTCTCGGCGGGAAAACACTTCTGCTCGACTCTCCGCGGCGAGAGGGATCCGTCCACCAAAGGGGAAGTCCCTAGCCCTTTTCGTTCCTGCAGAAACCTCAGCTTCTTCTGTCCAGTAGAAGCTTCTTTGCACCCGCAGCTGGCATTTCCTGGGCATATGCCCATCTCCGACTTGCTTGTGACTTTTGGACTTGGTCCCCTTGTTCCACAGGTACCCTAGATTGGAAATCCACAGTTGTTGCAGTGTTGGTTTGTGTCTTTCCTGCATTATTCCTCTAACACGACTTCTTTGTCCTTAGGGGAACTTTAGTGCACTTTGCACTCACTTTTCAGGTTCTTGGGGAGGGTTATTTTTCTAACTCTCACTATTTTCTAATAGTCCCAGCGACCCTCTACAAGGTCACATAGGTTTGGAGTCCATTCGTGGTTCGCATTCCACTTTTGGAGTATATGGTTTGTGTTGCCCCTATCCCTATGTTTCCCCATTGCATCCTATTGTAACTATACATTGTTTGCACTGTTTTCTAAGACTATACTGCATATTTTTGCTATTGTGTATATATATCTTGTGTATATTTCCTATCCTCTCACTGAGGGTACACTCTAAGATACTTTGGCATATTGTCATAAAATAAAGTACCTTTATTTTTAGTATAACTGTGTATTGTGTTTTCTTATGATATTGTGCATACAACACTAAGTGGTACTGTAGTATCTTCACACGTCTCCTAGTTCAGCCTAAGCTGCTCTGCTAAGCTACCATTATCTATCAGCCTATGCTGCTAGACACCCTATACACTAATAAGGGATAACTGGGCCTGGTGCAAGGTGCAAGTACTCCTAGGTACTCACTACAAGCCAGTCCAGCCTCCTACATTGGTGGCAGCGGTGGGATAAGTGCTTTGAGACTACTTACCACTCTTGTCATTGTACTTTTCATAAGAGAAAAATATACAAAACAAGGTCAGTGTATATACACATAGCCAAAAAGTTTTGCATTTCCTCTTTTCACTCTTTTGTAAGTGCTGAAAAGTACTTATAAACTTTCAAAAAGTTCTTAAAAGTTTAAAAAGTTTTTTTTTCTGTCTTTCTAAAAAGTTCTGAAAACTTTTTTCTCTTTTTCTATCACTTTAACTCTCTCTAAAAAATGTCTGGCACAGGCCAAAATGTTGATCTGTCCAAACTTGCATATGATCACCTTAGCTGGAAAGGAGCAAGGAGTCTCTGCATAGAGAGAGGTTTGAGTGTAGGGAAGAATCCTTCCTTGGAACTGTTAATTAACATGCTTAGAGAACAAGATAAGGCTATAGGTGCCCCATCTGTTGAAAAAGTACCTAATAGTTCCCAATCTGATTCAGGGACTCCCCCAGGAAAAGATTCAGGAAAGAAACTTCCTAGCCTGCCCATTACTAGACAGTCTAGCATAGTTGGTAATGATGATGAGCCACACCATACAAATAGTGTTGTCTCACATCATAGCAAAAGCATTTATTCTCACCATACTGGTAGTAATGTTTCTGTTAGCCAAGCTGTTAGGGTGGCTTCTGTAAGGGACAGGTCTCCTTCTGTTCATTCCCATCATACCTCTGTATCTAGGAATGTCCCTCCCACCAACCCTGATGACAGAATGTTAGAGAGGGAACTCAATAAGTTGAGGGTGGAACAAACCAGACTGAAGCTTAAAAAGCAACAGCTGGATTTGGATAGACAGTCTTTTGAACTAGAGAAGGAAAGACAGAAGTTGGGTTTAGAAACCCATGGTGGCAGCAGCAGTATTCCCCATAGTCATCCTGCAAAAGAGCATGATTCCAGGAATCTGCACAAGATAGTTCCCCCTTATAAGGAGGGGGATGACATTAACAAGTGGTTTGCTGCACTTGAGAGGGCCTGTGTTGTACAGGATGTCCCTCAAAGGCAGTGGGCTGCTATCCTATGGCTATCATTTAGTGGAAAAGGTAGGGATAGGCTCCTTACTGTGAAAGAAAATGATGCTAATAATTTCCAAGTTCTTAAGAATGCACTCCTGGATGGTTATGGCTTAACCACTGAACAGTACAGGATAAAGTTCAGAGAGACCAAAAAGGAGTCTTCACAAGACTGGGTTGATTTCATTGACCATTCAGTGAAGGCCTTGGAGGGGTGGTTACATGGCAGTAAAGTTACTGATTATGACAGCCTGTATAACTTGATCCTGAGAGAGCATATTCTTAATAATTGTGTGTCTGATTTGTTGCACCAGTACTTGGTGGACTCTGATCTGACCTCTCCCCAAGAATTGGGAAAGAAGGCAGACAAATGGGTCAGAACAAGGGTGAACAGAAAAGTTCATACAGGGGGTGACAAAGATGGCAACAAAAAGAAGGATGGTAAGTCTTCTGACAAGGGTGGGGACAAATCTAAAAATTAGTCTTCATCAGGCCCACAAAAACACTCTGGTGGGGGTGGTGGGCCCAAATCCTCTTTTAATCAGAACAAGGAAAAGAAACCATGGTGCTATTTATGTAAAATAAAAGGCCATTGGACAACAGATCCCAGTTGTCCAAAGAAAAGCACCAATGCTCCTACCACTACAACCCCTACTGCTACCCCTAGTGTCCCTACTAATAGCAGTGGTGGTGGGAGCAAACCTACTAATAGCCAATCCAAGGGAGTAGCTGGGCTCACTATTGGTAACTTAGTTGGGGTTGGCCTTGTTAGGGAGGCCACAGAGGCTGTGTTAGTCTCTGAGGGGGCTATTGATTTAGCCACCTTAGTTGCTTGTCCCCTTAATATGGATAAGTACAAGCAGCTACCCCTAATAAATGGTGTTGAGGTTCAGGCCTACAGGGACACTGGTGCCAGTGTGACTATGGTCATAGAGAAACTGGTCCACCCTGAACAACACCTACTTGGTCACCAGTACCAAGTAACCGATGCTCACAACAACACACTTAGCCACCCCATGGCTGTTGTAAATCTCAACTGGGGGGGGTTACTGGTCCAAAGAAAGTTGTGGTAGCTTCAGATTTACCTGTAGACTGTCTATTAGGGAATGATTTGGAGACATCAGCTTGGTCAGATGTGGAGTTGGAGGCCCATGCAGCAATGCTGGGCATCCCAGGGCATATTTTTGCTTTGACAAGGGCTCAGGCCAAAAAGCAAAAAGGACAGGGAAGCTTGGATCCTGGAACAATGGACCAAGTGCTCCCTAAAGCTAGGGCTAGTAGAAGCAAACCACTTCCTACTATCCCTCCCTCTACAGTGGATTCAACTTCTCAGGAAGAAGAATTCCCTCCCTGTGCAGAACCTACACCAGAGGAGCTGGAAGCAGACACTGCTGAGCTTTTGGGTGAAGGGGGGCCTGCCAGAGAGGAGCTGAGTGTGGCACAGCAAACCTGTCCCACATTAGAGGGTCTCAGACAGCAAGCTGTCAAACAGGCTAATGGGGATGTCAGTGACTCTCACAGAGTTTACTGGGAGGACAACCTCTTGTACACTGAGCATAGGGATCCTAAACCTGGAGCTGCCAGGAGATTAGTGATTCCTCAGGAGTACAGAAAGTTCCTCCTAACACTGGCACATGACATTCCCTTAGCTGGGCATCTAGGACAAATGAAAACTTGGGACAGGCTTGTTCCCCTGTTTCATTGGCCTAGAATGTCTGAGGACACAAAGGAATTTTGTAAGTCCTGTGAAACCTGTCAAGCCAGTGGCAAAACAGGTGGCACCCCAAAGGCACCCCTTATCCCACTGCCTGTGGTTGGGGTTCCCTTTGAAAGGGTAGGGGTTGACATAGTTGGCCCCCTTGACCCTCCTACTGCTTCAGGCAATAGGTTTATCTTGGTGGTAGTGGACCATGCCACAAGATATCCTGAAGCTATTCCTTTAAGGACCACTACAGCACCTGCAGTGGCAAAGGCCCTCCTGGGAATATTTTCCAGGGTGGGCTTCCCAAAGGAAGTGGTATCAGACAGGGGAAGCAATTTCATGTCTGCATACTTAAAGGCCATGTGGAAGGAGTGTGGTGTAACGTACAAGTTCACAACACCCTATCATCCACAAACAAATGGACTGGTGGAGAGATTTAATAAAACTCTCAAAGGCATGATTATGGGTCTCCCTGAAAAACTCCGCAGGAGATGGGATATCCTTCTACCATGCCTCCTTTTTGCCTACAGGGAGGTACCCCAGAAAGGAGTGGGCTTCAGCCCCTTTGAACTTCTTTTTGGACACCCTGTTAGGGGTCCACTCACACTTGTAAAGGAGGGTTGGGAACAACCTTTAAAAGCTCCTAAACAGGATATTGTGGATTATGTACTTGGCCTCAGATCAAGAATGGCTGAGTACATGAAAAAGGCCAGTAAAAACCTTCAGGCCAGCCAAGAGCTCCAGAAGCAATGGCATGATCAGAAGGCTGTTTTGGTTCAGTACCAACCAGGGCAGAAAGTGTGGGTCTTGGAGCCTGTGGCCCCAAGAGCACTCCAAGATAAATGGAGTGGACCCCACACAATTGTTGAAAAGAAGGGAGAAGTCACCTATTTAGTTGACTTAGGCACTGCCAGGAGTCCCCTTAGGGTGCTCCATGTCAACCGCCTGAAACCCTACTATGACAGGGCTGATCTCACCCTGCTCATGGCAACTGATGAGGGACAGGAAGAAGACAGTGATCCTCTACCTGATCTCTTCTCTTCCACAGAACAAGATGCTCTTGTGGAAGGTGTAGTTTTGGCTGATTGTCTTACTGCTGAGCAGAAAGACAATTGCATAAATCTCCTAGATCAATTCTCTGAACTCTTCTCTACTGTGCCAGGTACCACTTCTTGGTGTGAGCACACTATAGATACTGGAGACAGTTTACCTGTCAAAAGTAAGATCTATAGGCAGCCTGACCATGTCAGGGACTGCATAAAGCAAGAGGTCCAGAAAATGTTAGAACTGGGAGTGGTTGAGCACTCTGACAGTCCATGGGCTTCTCCTGTGGTACTGGTACCAAAACCCCATTCCAAAGATGGAAAGAAGGAAATGCGGTTTTGTGTAGACTATAGAGGTCTCAACTTGGTAACCAAAACTGATGCTCACCCTATACCCAGAGCAGATGAGCTCATAGATACACTGGCATCTGCCAAGTATCTAAGCACTTTTGACTTGACTGCAGGGTATTGGCAGATCAAATTGTCAGAAGATGCTAAACCTAAGACTGCATTTTCTACCATTGGAGGACATTACCAGTTTACTGTAATGCCTTTTGGTTTGAAAAATGCACCTGCCACTTTTCAGAGGTTGGTGAACACAGTCCTGCAAGGGCTGGAAGCTTTCAGTGCAGCATATTTGGACGATATAGCTGTCTTTAGCTCCAGCTGGGATGATCACCTGGTCCACCTATGGAAAGTTTTGGAGGCCCTGCAAAAGGCAGGCCTCACTATCAAGGCTTCAAAGTGCCAGATAGGGCAGGGTAAGGTGGTTTATCTGGGACACCTTGTTGGTGGGGAACAGATTGCACCACTTCAGGGGAAAATCCAAACAATTATTGATTGGATTCCCCCTACCACTCAGACTCAGGTGAGAGCCTTCCTAGGCCTCACTGGGTATTACAGGAGGTTTATTAAGAACTATGGCTCCATTGCAGCCCCTCTTAATGACCTCACATCCAAAAAGATGCCTAAAAAGGTATTGTGGACAGCTAACTGTCAGAAAGCTTTTGAGGAGCTGAAGCAGGCCATGTGCTCTGCACCTGTCCTGAAAAGCCCTTGTTACTCTAAAAAATTCTATGTCCAAACTGATGCATCTGAATTAGGAGTAGGGGCAGTCCTATCACAACTTAATTCTGAGGGCCAGGATCAACCTGTTGCTTTTATTAGTAGGAGGTTGACCCCTAGAGAAAAGCGTTGGTCTGCCATTGAGAGGGAGGCCTTTGCTGTGGTCTGGGCTCTGAAGAAGTTGAGGCCATACCTGTTTGGCACTCACTTCATTGTTCAGACAGACCACAAACCTCTACTTTGGCTAAAACAAATGAAAGGTGAAAATCCTAAATTGTTGAGGTGGTCCATATCCCTACAGGGAATGGACTATACAGTGGAACATAGACCTGGGAGTAGCCACACCAATGCAGATGGACTCTCCAGATATTTCCACTTAGACAATGAAGACTCATCAGGTCATGGCTAGTCTTATTGTCCTTTGTTTGGGGGGGAGGGTTGTGTAGGAAAGTACCATCTTGCCTGGCATGTTACCCCCATTTTTCACTGTATATATGTTGTTTTAGTTGGATGTGTCACTGGGACCCTGGTAACCCAGGGCCCCAGTGCTCATAAGTGTGCCTGAATGTGTTACCTGTGTAGTGACTAACTGTCTCACTGAGGCTCTGCTAATCAGAACCTCAGTGGTTATGCTCTCTCATTTCTTTCCAAATTGTCACTAACAGGCTAGTGACCATTTTTACCAATTTACATTGGCTTACTGGAACACCCTTATAATTCCCTAGTATATGGTACTGAGGTACCCAGGGTATTGGGGTTCCAGGAGATCCCTATGGGCTGCAGCATTTCTTTTGCCACCCATAGGGAGCTCTGACAATTCTTACACAGGCCTGCCACTGCAGCCTGAGTGAAATAACGTCCACGTTATTTCACAGCCATTTTACACTCCACTTAAGTAACTTATAAGTCACCTATATGTCTAACCTTTACCTGGTAAAGGTTAGGTGCAAAGTTACTTAGTGTGAGGGCACCCTGGCACTAGCCAAGGTGCCCCCACATTGTTCAGAGCCAATTCCCTGAACTTTGTGAGTGCGGGGACACCATTACACGCGTGCACTACATATAGGTCACTACCTATATGTAGCTTCACAATGGTAACTCCGAATATGGCCATGTAACATGTCTATGATCATGGAATTGCCCCCTCTATGCCATCCTGGCATAGTTGGCACAATCCCATGATCCCAGTGGTCTGTAGCACAGACCCTGGTACTGCCAAACTGCCCTTCCTGGGGTTTCACTGCAGCTGCTGCTGCTGCCAACCCCTCAGACAGGCATCTGCCCTCCTGGGGTCCAGCCAGGCCTGGCCCAGGATGGCAGAACAAAGAACTTCCTCTGAGAGAGGGTGTGACACCCTCTCCCTTTGGAAAATGGTGTGAAGGCAGGGGAGGAGTAGCCTCCCCCAGCCTCTGGAAATGCTTTCTTGGGCACAGATGTGCCCAATTCTGCATAAGCCAGTCTACACCGGTTCAGGGGACCCCTTAGCCCTGCTCTGGCGCGAAACTGGACAAAGGAAAGGGGAGTGACCACTCCCCTGACCTGCACCTCCCCTGGGAGGTGTCCAGAGCTCCTCCAGTGTGCTCCAGACCTCTGCCATCTTGGAAACAGAGGTGCTGCTGGCACACTGGACTGCTCTGAGTGGCCAGTGCCACCAGGTGACGTCAGAGACTCCTTGTGATAGGCTCCTTCAGGTGTTGCTAGCCTATCCTCTCTCCTAAGTAGCCAAACCCTCTTTTCTGGCTATTTAGGGTCTCTGTCTCTGGGGAAACTTTAGATAACGAATGCAAGAGCTCATCCAAGTTCCTCTGCATCTCTCTCTTCACCTTCTGCCAAGGAATCGACTGCTGACCGCGCTGGAAGCCTGCAAACCTGCAACATAGTAGCAAAGACGACTACTGCAACTCTGTAACGCTGATCCTGCCGCCTTCTCGACTGTTTTCCTGCTTGTGCATGCTGTGGGGGTAGTCTGCCTCCTCTCTGCACCAGAAGCTCCGAAGAAATCTCCCGTGGGTCGACGGAATCTTCCCCCTGCAACCGCAGGCACCAAAAAGCTGCATTACCGGTCCCTTGGGTCTCCTCTCAGCACGACGAGCGAGGTCCCTCAAATCCAGCGACTCTGTCCAAGTGACCCCCACAGTCCAGTGACTCTTCAGTCCAAGTTTGGTGGAGGTAAGTCTTTGCCTCACCTCGCTGGGCTGCATTGCTGGGAACCGCGACTTTTGCAGCTACTCCGGCCCCTGTGCACTTCCGGCGGAAATCCTTTGTGCACAGCCAAGCCTGGGTCCACGGCACTCTAACCTGCATTGCACGACTTTCTAAGTTGGTCTCCGGCGACGTGGGACTCCTTTGTGCAACTTCGGCGAGCACCGTTTCACGCATCCTCGTAGTGCCTGTTTCTGGCACTTCTCCGGGTGCTACCTGCTTCAGAGAGGGCCCCTTGTCTTGCTCGACGTCCCCTCTCTCTGCTGGTCCAATTTGCGACCTCCTGGTCCCTCCTGGGCCTCAGCAGCGTCCAAAAACGCTAACCGCACGATTTGCAGCTAGCAAGGCTTGTTGGCATTCTTTCGGCGGGAAAACACTTCTGCACGACTCTCCGCGGCGAGAGGAATCCGTCCACCAAAGGGGAAGTCCCTAGCCCTTTTTGTTCCTGCAGAAACCTCAGCTTCTTCTGTCCAGTAGAAGCTTCTTTGCACCCGCAGCTGGCATTTCCTGGGCATATGCCCATCTCCGACTTGCTTGTGACTTTTGGACTTGGTCCCCTTGTTCCACAGGTACCCTAGATTGGAAATCCACAGTTGTTGCAGTGTTGGTTTGTGTCTTTCCTGCATTATTCCTCTAACACGACTTCTTTGTCCTTAGGGGAACTTTAGTGCACTTTGCACTCACTTTTCAGGGTCTTGGGGAGGGTTATTTTTCCTCTCACTATTTTCTAATAGTCCCAGCGACCCTCTACAAGGTCACATAGGTTTGGGGTCCATTCGTGGTTCGCATTCCACTTTTGGAGTATATGGTTTGTGTTGCCCCTATCCCTATGTTTCCCCATTGCATCCTATTGTAACTATACATTGTTTGCACTGTTTTCTAAGACTATACTGCATATTTTTGCTATTGTGTATATATATCTTGTGTATATTTCCTATCCTCTCACTGAGGGTACACTCTAAGATACTTTGGCATATTGTCATAAAAATAAAGTACCTTTATTTTTAGTATAACTGTGTATTGTGTTTTCTTATGATATTGTGCATACGACACTAAGTGGTACTGTAGTAGCTTCACACGTCTCCTAGTTCAGCCTAAGCTGCTCTGCTAAGCTACCATTATCTATCAGCCTATGCTGCTAGACACCCTATACACTAATAAGGGATAACTGGGCCTGGTGCAAGGTGCAAGTACTCCTAGGTACTCACTACAAGCCAGTCCAGCCTCCTACAGCCACCAAATGTGGCTTAACTCGACATGAATTCTACAGGCTCACCCAAGCACTTCATTGGGCGGTTGAGCTTTGGACAGGCCAGGCCCTTCAATGTGACGACATACCCATTGAATCCCTCTATCTCAACAATGTTTGCCGTAGGGGCATTTCATGGTTATACTAATACCTACTGCAGCTAATGCCTCACAAAAACATACCTATGTACTGCAATGGGAAAAGGAACTGGCTCTTGAAATATTGGATGACACCTTGGGAGCCATATGGCAGAGGGCAGCAAAGTCATCTGTATGCATCTGCTATAAACAGAACACTTATAGACCCACTAGTACCTCACACCTGTTAGGCGTGCCAAGATGTTTGGGGGCTCAGATTTGTGCTGGAAGAGTTGCGGGGAGCGGGGCACATTGCTACACACTTGGTGGTCCTGCCCACATATTCAGACTTTCTGGGTAGAGATTCAGCACACATTCCAGACCATCACAAATGTCCAACTCCCACTTGACCTATTAACAATCCTCCTGGGTGACCCGGGGGCTGATAGGATCCTTCTCATGATGACCCCTCAGGGACTCTTGCTACCCCACTTACTACTAACTGCACGGGTGAGTGTGGCTTGAATGTGGAAGCAACCAGTTCCTCCTTCTCTGAACAAGTGGTGGGGAAAGGTTTGGTCCCTCTAAGCCAGGGAAAAATTGACTGCCATACACAGTGACTGAGTGGCCAAATTCAAAGCCACATGGCGCCACTTTGCTACCCATATCAAGCATTTGCAGCGTACAGTGGGGCGTCAGATGACAATGTCTAAAACTCTACATGCATCCCACATACACATCATGTCCTCTTCTGATCTTGAGAAGGAATCTGGTGACCTATGACATGCACCACAATATATGCTTTACTTGCCATTGTATCTTGTTTACTTCTTCTCTCCCACCACTCCCTTTCCTTTTTTGTCTTTCCTTCCATAGATTGTCAATGATGTTGTAACAAGCTCCTTCACACACAGGGGGTCATTCTAACCCCGGCGGTCGACGACCGCCAGGGCTAAAATGACGGGAGCACTGCCAACAGGCTGCCGGTGCTCCCATGGGCATTCTGACTGCGGCGGTACAGCCGCGGTCAGAAACGGGAAACCGGCGGGACACGGCTGCTGCCCTAGGGAATCCTCCACAGCGGCGCTGCAAGCAGCGCCGCCATGGGGATTCCGACCCCCTTACCGCCATCCTGTTCCTGGCGGTTTTCACTGCCAGGAACAGGATGGCGGTAACGGGTGTCGTGGGGCCCCTGGGGGCCCCTGCAGTGCCCATGCCAATGGCATGGGCACTGCAGGGGCCCCCTAACAGGGCCCCACTAAGATTTTCAGTGTCTGCATAGCAGACACTGAAAATCGCGACGGGTGCAACTGCACCCGTCGCACCCTTCCCACTCCGCCGGCTCCATTCGGAGCCGGCATCCTCGTGGGAAGGGGTTTCCCGCTGGGAGGGCGGGCAGCCTTCTGGTGGTCGCCCGCCCGCCCAGCGGGAAACTCAGAATAACCGCGGCGGTCTTTTGACCGCGCAGCGGTATTCTGACGGTTCCCGCTTGGCGGGCGGCTCCCGCCGCCCGCCAAGCTCAGAATGACCCCCACAATGTCCTATGTGAGGGACATACTATCTCCTTTGTTCCTCTCATTGTGATTCAAAGTATGTGGACTATTGTTCTGCTCTACTTCAGACTGAGAGGATGTAGGAAAGTGCCCTCTTTCTTGGCATAGTTACCTCAATTGTCTGCCTGTTGTCAGTGCGTTTGACTGTGTCGACTGGGATCCTGCTATCCAGGACCCAAGTGGTTATGCTCTCTCCCTTCTAAATTGGTAACTGTACTTTTTCCTTCCCACGGTTGGCATACTGGTCCCCCCAGGTAAGTCCCTAGTATATGGTATCTAGGTACCCAGGGCATTGGGATACCAGGGGATCCCTATGGGCTGCAGCAGTTACTCTGCAACCCATAGGGAGCCGATGCAAAGGGTTTTGCAGGACTGCCATTGCAGTCTGCGTGAAATGGGTGCATGCACCTATTTTCACTACAGGTCACTGCACCAGGTCACTGTAAGTCACCCCTATGGTAGGCTCTCTCAGCCCAGAGGGCAGGGTGCAGGTACCTGTGTGTGCCAGCACCGATCAACTAGCAGAGGTGTCCCCACAAACACCAGATCCATTTTCCTGGACCTTGTGAGTGCGGGATGCCGTTTTGCTCGTGTACTGGACATAGGTCATTACCTATGCCCAGCTACATAATGGTAACTCTGAACCTGGGCATGTTTAGTATCAAACATATCGAAATCATACCCCACTACTGTTGCAAGTATTGGAAATATGATTCTGTGCACTCTGGGGGCTCCTTAGAGTCCCCCAGCATTGCTACCCCCCGCCTTACAGGGTTTTCTGGGCAGCCCAAGCTGCTGCCACCCCTCAGACAGGTTTATGCCTTCCTGCTGATTCATCTGATCAAGCCCCGGAAGGCAGAACAAAGGATTTCCTTTGGAAGAGGGAGGTAACACCGTCTCCCTTTGGAAATAGGTGTGACTGGCTTGGGAGGGGTAGCCTCCCCAAGCCACTGGTATGCTTTGAAGGGCACATTTGGTGCCCTCTGTGCATAAACCAGTCCACACCAGTTCAGAGACCCTCAGTCCCTGCTCTGGCACGAAACTGGACAGTGGAAAGGGAAGTGACCACTTCCCTGCCCATCACCACCCCAGGGGTGGTGCTCAGAGCTTCTCCAGAGGGTCCCTGAGTTCTGCCATCTTGTTTCCAAGGTTGGCAAGGAACTCTGGGAGCATCTGAGTGGCCAGTCCAGGCAGGTGACATCAGAGACCCTCCTAATAGGTGCTTACCTGGTTAGGTGTCCAATTCCCCTTTCAGTGCTATTTAGGGTCTCTTTCTTGGGTGGGTCTTCAGATTCAGCTTCCAAGACTCCAACAGGATTTCTCTGCAACCTCCACTTCGACTTCTGGCCACTGGACTGCGACTGGACCCTCCAGGAATAGACAATGATGCAATCAATGAAGAAGACTCTTCTGCTACTTTGTTTTCACATCTCCTGCCAGCTTTGCAACATTTCCCCAGTTGTACATCCTCAGAAGACTGCAACTCTTTAGCCTGCACAAGAAGAAGAAGGAATTTCTCTTGGAGTGAGGGAGTCACTCCCCTGCATCTGCAGGCACCTAATGCAAACAACGACCAGCTGCGTGGCTCTCCCCTCATCTTGAGCTGCGAGGATCCTGTATCACGGGTGGAGGTCTCCCTGTCAGCTGTCTAACTTTGGTGGAGGTAAGCCCTTGCCTTCCTACGCAGGACAGTGCCACCATGCACCCCATCTCTTGCAGCTGCCTAGGCTTGTTTGAATCTCTTCCAAGGGATCTTCAGGTGGCGTATAGTTCCAGTCCCCAGCAATCCTTCCTGTGACGCTCAGACCTCTGCGTGGTTCTCCTGCAACGTGTGACGACTTTCTGTAGTGCTGCGTGGGCTCCTTCTGTGACTTCTGTGCCCCCGTCCTGTGGGACTCCTGTGAGTGCTGCCTCTGCTCCTGTGGACTGTCTGCGACGCTGAGGGTCCCCTGTGATTCCCCCTCCTGGGCTGAGTCCTCCTGGTACTTGCTGATCCATGGGAGCACCACTTTTCCACTGATCGCGAGTTTGCCCTTGCCAAGGCTTGTTGGTGGAATTCCAGCATCAACACCCATCTACAATCTTCACTCCAGCGTGGGACATCTTCTGTATCCACAAAGAGCTCTCCTCCGGCTCCAGGGCTGCAGTGCTGACCTGATCTTCCTCACCGTCAACCAACTCCTGCATGTACAGCTGGGTACTCCTCCTGGACTCCACTGACACTTTTGGACTTGGTCCCGTCTCTCCACAGGTCTTCTTCTCCATAAATCCACCGCTGGTTTCTTGCAGTCTTGTCTGGGTGTCTTCTTTTTCTTCTTTTCCTCCTTTTGGGTGGTTTGGGGAAAATCCGGTGATTTTCTCCTGTTTTACTGGTCGCTGGGGGGTACTGTGTTACTTACCTCTGTGGTTTTCTAGTACTCCCAGCTCCCTTCTACACATTCCACTTACCTAGGGGGGGTCCTGTGTTCACATTCCATTTTTTTAGTGTATGGTTTGGGCTCCCCCTGGGGTAACTATTGGTTGTTGCAATTTGCACTGTTTTCTAACCATTTCTATGCCTCTTTCTGATTGCTAGTTAATATTTTTAGGCCCTCATTATGACATTGGCAGTAAATTCCGAATTCTGCCTTGGTGACTGCCGCCAAGATACCACCGCAGAGGCGAACATCCATCCGCCAGATAATGACACTTAGACAGAAAACCAACAGAAATTAGCCACAACCACAAATCCGCCAGACCCACTGAACGCGATAAACTGTCGGAACTGGCACCAATACGGTTACGCCACCAAAACAACACCCTCCAAATAATGAACCGTGAATCCCCCCAATGGACATTCAACGCCGGTAAACCACTGGCAGTGCACACCGCCAAGGCGGGAATGGCCACCCAAATACAAAACAATACAAGATTGGCCAGAACAAAAAACCTGACACAAATACAAGCACCCCACACACCCACCAACAGCACTATAAAACACACCCCCACAACACCCACAAACCTTTGCAAACACGAGAAGACTGCCACACCTTGCCACGTCAATCCGAGAGACAACTGCACACACATACCACAACTACCCATACATCGGTCATGCACCGCACTCCACACACCCCACCACATCACACAACACCCTCTGCACACCACACACACCCCACAACACCCATGTCCCCACATGGTGGAGGAAATAGTCAGGGTAGAGCCACAGCTGTTTGGAGCACAGGTACAGCAGAAATCCATTGCCAGGAAGATGGAGTTATGTCGGAAAATCGTGGACAGGGTGAACACCGTGGGACAATATCCACACACAAGGGATGACATAAGGAAGAAGTGGAACGACCTACGGGGGAAGGTGAGTTCCATTGCAGCAAGGCACCAGCTCACCATCAGGAGGACTGGCGGTGGACCCCCACCTCCTCATCCACAGCTGACAGCAAGGGACGAGCAAGTCTTGGCAATACTGCATCCTGAGGGACTCAATGGAATAGCCGGAGGACTGGACACCGGTGAGTCACTATTAACAACCTACCACCCCCCATACCTGCATGCCATTTCACCCCCTCACCCTGACTCCCTTCACCCCACTCATCCCACATAGTGCTCCACCCAAATTACCACACCTAAATGTCATCCCCTGCATGCCATACCCACTGCAAGCACATCCCTCAAAATCTTGGTGCACACCCAAAACCAATGCATGCACAGCATGGAGAACTACCAGTCCCACAATATATCACCATACACAACCAAAGGTGGGAGGACAACACCAATAACATTGAGAAAGCCAGAAATACAGAATATGTCACAGACAAGTACCTTAACACATCACTTACATTCCAACAGGTGCCACAGCCAATGTCAGTGTCGAGGAGGTGCCACAGCTATCCAGTCCCCCACCAGAAGATGACCCCAGTGATGACAGAAACTCAGAAGGAATGGATCTGGATGAACTTCTTGGCCCATCTGAGACCACTGGTCAGTCGGCTACCCCATCCCACAGCCAGTTCATTACAGGTCTCCCACTCCCCTCTGAATCAAATATCAAAGCAGCCAGCCAACGCCCCCAAACCTCTGTCCCCAGGACTCATCAATCAGTAGTGTGCCCACCTGTCAAGGGACCCAAGTCCACACCACACAGGCAAGACAAAGAGGGTCCAGGTGTCAGTGGGAGTGGGCACACCATTCAGGGGACATAGGCACAGAGGGCCAGGGACAGTCGGAGGACAACTGTGTGTCAGGGGGAGGAAAGGCCCAGGGAACCGACTGCCCAGGAGGCACTCACAAATGCCCTGGGGGCATACCAACAATCCCAGGACAGGATGGGTCAGGTGCTCAACGTCATGCAGGAGTACCTGCGGCTGCAGGGGGGAACCCGGAAGAAGTGAGAGAGACACATTAGCCTTGTACAATGGCATGGGGCATGACTCCTGTAGGCATACACAGATTTATATTGGGTGGGGACTCAAGCTTACCTATGAGCCACACTCTGCGACTCTTTGGTTGTGCCATCAGCTGTGGGATGCTGCTATTCTTCAGGACAAAGGCATCATGCACAAATCCAAGATACTTGGCAGTGACGTGGAAGATGTACTGGTCAGCAAGGCACACCATCTGGACATTGAGAGAGTGGAAACTCTTCCTATTCCTGTACACCTGTTTATTGGCCCTGGGAGGGACTAAGGCAATATGGGTCCCGTCAATGGCCCCAATCACATGTGTTATGTGTCCCATTGCGTAGAATCTAGCCTTCACAGTGGGCAAATCATCAACCTGGGGGAATGCGATGTAGCTGCACATGTTTGAGCAAAGTAGCCAAACTCCTTCCAAGCACAATAGAGAACATTGGCTGTGACATTCCTGCAGTCAGGCCCACATTCACCTGGAAAGAACCTGTTGCATGAAAATGGAGTACTGATAGTACCTCCACAAGAGGGGGAATTACTGTGGTGCAACGGATAGCAGGGAGCAGATCAGGCTCCAATTGTGCACACAGCTCTGTGATTGTGGCCCTATCCAGAAGATAGGTGAGTATGATGTGCCTGTCCTCCAGCGTAATCAAATCCACAAGGGGTCTGTACACGGGTACTTGCCTCCTCTTCCTTCTATTCCTTCGCAGTGGTTGGTACCTAAGTGAAAGTGAGCCAAAAGTACATAGAGTGTGACAACAGGACTTATGTACACACACTTCAGAGTACACACAGCATGTGTGTATGTTGGATACTAGAATTGTCTAGGTGTCTACAGTTGACACCTGTGACGCACATTTAAATTCAATACATGAGTACTAGCAGTAGGAAATGGCAACCGCCTGTCCTGTATGCAGGGACAGGTAGGAGTGACTTCACTCCGCTGGCGTTAGGTGTCATGGTGGAAGGCCGTCTGTACCGCCGTGCAATTCCTCATTGGCTAACATAGGGCTCTATGGAGTACAGGAACCAATGATGATCAACGCTGGTTGTGACGGTGTTCACCCCCACAGACGTGACCACCATTTTCTTCCTACTACTTCACTTGATTCCTGACTTTCCACTGGACCACATCTCCACTGCATGGGCTACTGTGACCTGTGTCTGGAACCTGCCATGGCCCGTGCAACAGGGGAAAGTGCCCAGCCTTCACATCGGAGGAGTTGGAGAGGCTCATGGATGGGATCCTGCCCCTGTATGGGCAGTTGTATGGGCCTCCAGACCAACAGGTGAGTACATCCTGGGTACGTTGCATGCGACATGGCTACATGTAGATGTATGTATGTGCTTGCAGTGTGTCAATTGGGGGGTATGGCTGCAGCCAATGTGAATGAAGAGGTACGGGTCATGTGTGTGCCTGATGAGGGACAAATGCAGTATGTAGGCCATATGGGTGACAGGCTGGATTGTATGGTTCATGGTGTCCTTCTGTCTGTGTTTCCTCTGCAGGTCAGCGCCCATCAGAAGAAGGGTTTGTGATGTGCCATCGCCAAGGACGTGCAGACCCCGGGGGTCCATAGCTGATGGAGCACCCACTGCAGGAAACGGTAGGAGGACCTGAGAAGCAGGGCCTGGAAGACCAAGGAGGCCCAGCTGGGGACAGCCTCCGAACGAGGGAGGGGTGTCCATCGGAGCCTGACCCCCCTAATGGCCCGCATTCTGGCGGTGGCCTACCCAGAGCTGGATGGGCGCTTGAGGGCAGCACAGTAGCCACAAGGGGGTGAGTACAGTGTGTGTGATATGCATCATTTGTTGCCTGGCAAGAGATTTGGGTGAGGGTTCTAGTCAGTGGATGCCCCAATATGCCAGTTTATTCATAGCTGCATGGTCCTGCTTAGGTATGCAGGGTGGTATGCATATTTGGAATTGCTAGGGAGCTAGCTTGCCATGGCAGACAGGGCTTAGTTGGTCCCAGCAGGTGTGGAGATGGAAGTGTTTGGGTCCTACATGTTGTAGTACCTAGCCAATGGTATGCCAGTGTGGTCCATACTGCCCATTCTTAGTCCCACTGAGTGATAGTGATGTGTATGCCATCTGTGCTGTTGGTGCTGTAATTGACCCTGTCTTCCCTTTCTTCCCCCCTCTCCTTTTGTCATCCTGTCCATGTGTGCATAAGCATCATCTGGCGAAGGAGCAGGGGCACTGGCAAGTGAGGGAGCTGCAGCCCACGGGACCCAGGAGGCAGAGTCTACCAACGCCGAGGGGGCCAGTGGGATGAGGGTGAGGGGAGCACCACGGGAGAGACAGGAGCTGATACAACTGACTCTGATTCCTCCTCCGATGGAAGCTCCCTGGTGGTAGGAGACCCTTCTGGGCCACCGCAGCAACTTCATCTACTGCCACTCCCGTACCAGCACCGCCCTCCCAGTAGCCCCCCACCGAGTTGCACGTGCCCGCTCACCCAGGAGGGTGGGTGTGTCCTTTGCCCTAGGCACCTCAGGCCCTGCCCCAGTCAGCCCTGCTGCCTTCAGTGAGGAGGCTATTGACCTCCTGAGATCCATCTCTGTAGGGCAGACAACGATAGTGAATGCCATCCTGGGACTAGCATCCCAGATGCAGCAATGCAATGCCTTCCTGGAGGGTATTCATGGTGGCTTGGCGGTCCTACAGAGATCATTTCAGGCTCTTGCCTCCCCTCTGATGGCAGCCGGTGTCCCTGTTTCTTCCATCCCCCTCCAACTACCTCTTCCCAGTCTCTGTCTCCTCTCCCCCAACCCATCACACGCACACATTCTGACAAGCATGCACCCAAAACAACAGACAGGACTCGCACAGACAAACACAAGCACCACACTTCACTCCAGAAGCACACACACAGCCAACACACAGAGGCACACACATCAGCCACTGCCTCCCCCCCTCCTCCCTCACAATCACATCAGCACTCACACCTGCATGCACAGCATCAACAGTCCTAGTTCCTACCACCTGCACAGTCTTGCCCAGTCACCACAACAGCAGACCTGCAGACATGTACCCCACACACATCACAAGCTCAGTCACCGCACCTCCATCAGCACTCACGCAGCACACCCACCCACTTGCAGACACCACCACAACATCCATCCAAACGTCCTGTTTGTCCTCCCCCACCCGGTCTGCCCCCTCCAAAGACACACAAACGAACGAGTTACTTACCTTCGGTAACGACTTTTCTGGTGGATACATTAGCTACCTGTGGATTCCTCACCTCATGAATACTCCCATGGCGCCAGCATTTGACGGAAATCTTCTTACTAGTCTCTGCACGTCGACGAGGACGTCACTCTAGCCCACGCGACGCCGTCTGACGTCATACAGGCAATAAGAAGTCCTCGCCGACGTGCCGATGACAGTACCAACATTTTTTACGTGCATGAGAATAATAATAATAACCCAATGCAATGAAAGAGCAAAGCAACATCTCTTAATATTGTAAATCACACAACATTGCAATAAAATAGCTGTAGATTTAATATAACCTTTTTTTTTTTTTTTTTTTTTTTTTTTTTTTACACAAATAAATATATTTATACATACGAATCATGTATATACCCAATATATATATAGATTTATATATACATATACACATATATACAAATATCATACATGCAAAATGTATTGCAACTTTGAAGACCAAAAGGAGCACCCTCAAGGATTGCTTGGAGAGACCAAAAAGGCAACGGGGAGGCGGGTGGGACCGTGAGGAATCCACAGGTAGCTAATGTATCCACCAGAAAAGTCGTTACCGAAGGTAAGTAACTCGTTCTTCTGATGGATACAACTACCTGTGGATTCCTCACCTCATGAATAGAGTCCCAAAGCAGTACCACGCCCGGCGGTGGGTGCCTAAATGGTCAAACCAAGAAATCCTGCAGCACTGACCGTGCAAAATGACCGTCCCTTCTGACCTCAGAGTCCAAACAGTAATGTTTCACAAAAGTGTGAAGGGACGACCAAGTTGCGGCCTTGCAGATGTCAACCACAGGAACACCCCTGGCCAAGGCCGAAGAGGCCGACTTAGCTCTGGTGGAGTGAGCTCTAATGCCCTCAGGCGGATCCTTCTTTGCCAAAGAGTAACAGATTTTAATGCAAAGAACAACCCACCTGGAGAGTGTTCTCTTGTGGACTGCCTTTCCTCTCCTCTTGCCCACGTATCCGACAAACAGCTGATCCTCCAGCCTGATATCCTTCATTCTGTCGATATAGAAGCTCAACGCCCTTTTTGGGTCCAGGCGATGTAGTCTTTCTTCCTCCTTTGAAGGATGAGGCGGAGGATAAAACGTGGACAAAGTGATTGTCTGAGCCAAATGGAAGGGTGAAACAACCTTCGGAAGGAAAGCAGCCTTGGTCCTCAACACCACCTTATCCCCATAAAACGTTATATAAGGGGGTTTAACCGATAAGGCCTGCAACTCACTCACTCTCCTTGCAGATGTTATAGCTACCAGGAATACTGTTTTAATAACCAAATACCTTAAGGGGCAAGAATGCATAGGCTCAAAAGGGGACCCCATAAGGAAAGTCAGGACCAAGGACAAATCCCATTGAGGCATAACGAATGGTTTTGGAGGATATTGATTCAGAAGACCTTTCAAGAATCTGAGAACAATAGGGGATTTAAATAACGATGGTTGGTCTGGAAGACAAATGAAGGCTGACAAGGCCGACAAATAACCCTTAATGGTAGCTACTGCACAACCTTTCTGCGCTAGAGACAGTGCAAAAGACAAAACATGTGACAGACGAGCATGTAAGGGATCAATCTGTCTCTCTCCACACCACATAACAAATTTAGACCACCTATTAGCGTAGATAGATTTAGTGGAGTGTCGCCTGGCCGCTAAGATAACATCCACTACATCAGGCGGGAGAGAGAAGGAACTCAGGTTGCCCCGTTCAATCTCCAAGCATGTAGGTGCAGACTCTGGAGGTTGGGGTGTAAAACCTGCCCCTGCGACTGCGAGAGGAGGTCTGCCCTGAGAGGGAGACGGAGCGGAGGGCACAGTGAGAGTTGGAGAAGGTCGGAGTACCATACCCTCCTTGGCCAATCCGGAGCTATTAAGATGACTTGGGCCCGGTCTTGGCGAATTTTCCTCAACACTCGAGGAATCAAGGGTATGGGGGGAAACGCGTAAAGCAACTGGTCGCACCAGGTTATCTGAAACGCGTCCCCCAACGCTCCCTGCATCGGATACTGGAGGCTGCAGAATAACGGGCAATGCGCGTTCTCCCGAGTGGCAAACAGATCTATCCGAGGAAACCCCCACATCTGGAAGATTAAACAGACTTGATCTGGATGGAGACGCCACTCGTGGTCTGCCGAGAATTGGCGACTGAGACTGTCCGCACGTACATTCAAGACCCCGGCCAGATGATTTGCCACCAAGCAAATCTGATGGTCCTTTGCCCAGGACCATAGCCGAAGAGCTTCTCTGCAGAGAAGGTACGACCCTACTCCTCCCTGTTTGTTTATGTACCACATCGTGGTAGTATTGTCCGTCAGGACCTGTACCGACTGACCACGAAGGGATGGGAGGAAGGCCTTGAGAGCCAAACGTACAGCCCGTAACTCCAACAGATTGATATGAAACACCTGTTCCTCTGGAGACCAAAGCCCTTTGATCTCCAGATCCCCCAGATGAGCTCCCCATCCTAGGGTGGAGGCATCCGTTATTACCGTGGCCACTGGTGGCGACTGCGCGAACGGCTTCCCCTGTGAAAGATTGTTGCCCGCAATCCACCACTTCAATTCCACAGCAGCATCTCTGGAGATCTTGACAGTACCTTCTAAATCTCCCTTGTGTTGAGACCACTGCCTTCGGAGGCACCACTGAAGAGCCCTCATGTGCCAGCGAGCATGCGTGACCAACAGAATGCAGGAGGCGAACAAACCGAGCAGACGAAGGACCTTGAGGACTGGAACTACCGCTCCATTTCGAAACATTGGAACCAATTCCTGAATATCTTGAATCCGCTGAGGCGGAGGAAAGGCTCGACTCAATGTTGTATCCAGTACTGCCCCTATGAACAGGAGGCGCTGAGAGGGCTCCAGGTGAGATTTGGGCACGTTCACCGAAAAGCCCAGGTCGAACAACAACTGGGTTGTTGACTGCAGATGATGCGACACAAGCTCCGGGGACTTGGCTTTGATTAACCAGTCGTCCAAGTAAGGGAATACTGCTATCCCCTTCCTTCTGAGCTCCGCCGCAACCACTGACATCACCTTTGTGAAGACTCGAGGTGCTGAAGTAAGACCAAACGGGAGGACCGCAAACTGATAGTGCTGCGACCCTACCACAAAACGGAGATACTTCCTGTGCGACTTGAGTATCGGGATATGAAAGTAAGCATCCTGCAAGTCGACAGACACCATCCAATCTTCCTTGTTCAACGCCAAAAGCACCTGTGCTAGGGTCAGCATCTTGAACTTTTCCTGTTTGAGGAACCAATTCAAGATCCTCAGATCCAGGATTGGTCTCAACTGACCATCCTTTTTGGGAATCAGGAAGTATCTTGAGTAACAACCTCGACCCTTTTCCTGCTCTGGGACCAACTCTACCGCGCCCTTTGAAAGGAGGACTTGAACCTCCTGTTCTAGCAACAGGAGGTGTTCTTCTGAACAATAAGATGGGCGGGGCGGGATGAGGGGCGGGAACTCCCGAAAGGGAAGGGCGTAGCCTTTTCCCACAATGCCGAGAACCCAAGTGTCCGTTGTGATAGACCTCCACTTGTGGAGAAAACGCTGTAATCTTCCCCCTACAGGAGAGGAGTGAGTGGGAAACGGTGGAAGCCTAAGGCTGCTTCCCCTGCTGCACCCCTCCAGAGGACGAGGAAGAGGCAGAGTGCTGTTGAGAGGCTCCTCTGGTACGGACCCCACCCCTCCCCCTCCCTCTAAATGACCTATAGGGGAGGGAAGAGGCGGGTTGCTGGAACCTCCCCCGAAAGGAAGAGGAATAAGAGCCACGCCCAAATCCCCGAAACCTCCTGAAAATTCTAGAAGAGGCAGAGGAAGAAGGAGCTTGCAGTCCTAACGATTTGGCTGTGGCTCTGCTCTCCTTAAATCGTTCCAAGGCCGAATCTGCCTTGGCTCCAAACAGTCTGTCCCCATCAAACGGGAGGTCCAGCAGGGTCGACTGCACATCCGCAGAGAACCCTGAGTTTCGGAGCCAGGCCTGTCTTCTTGCCACCACAGCCGTGCCCATCGCCCTGGCCACCGAGTCGGTCGTGTCCAGCCCAGACTGGATAATCTGGGTCGCGGCAGCCTGGGCGTCCGAGACCACATCCAAAAGACCCTGGGGAAGCTCCGTGAATGAAGACGAAATATCATCCATCAGCGCATGGATGTACCTCCCCAGAATGCACGTGGCGTTGGTGGCCTTCAACGCCAAACTGCATGACGAAAATATTTTCTTGGACTGCGCATCCAGTTTCTTGGAGTCTCTGTCTCCAGGCACCGTCGGGAAGGAACCAGGCGCTGACTTTGAGGAACAGGAGGCTTGCACCACCAAGCTCTCCGGCGTAGGGTGTCTAGAGAGAAAGCCAGGGTCAGATGGTGCAGCTCGATACCTCCTGGCCACAGCCCTATGAACGGCCGAGGAAGACACCGGCTTCTTCCACACCTCCAACACCGGATCCAGCAAAGCCTCATTAAATGGCAAGAGAGGCTCAGCTGCAGCAGAGGCCGGATGCAATACCTCTGTCAGCAAATTCTGCTTTGCCTCTGCCACCGGCAAAGGCAGGTCCAAAAAGCTCGCTGCCTTCCTCACCACAGCATGAAAGGAAGCAGCCTCCTCCGTATATTCCCCTGGAGATGAAAGGTCCCACTCAGGGGAAGTGTCCAGCCCACTGGCTGTATCCAGACCATGCAGTCCGTCTCCAGAGTCCTCAATCTCTCCCTCCTCTAGGACTCGCTGGTACTCTTGCTCTTCTAAAAGACGGAGAGCACGCCTCCTCGAATGAAGTCTCTCCTCGATACGCGGAGTCGACATGGCCTCCGCCGACGTCGAAGAACGGCGCCGATCTCCAGAAGCATCTGACGCCGCGTCCGGCGCCACAGGCAGCTTCGGCGCCGAGGCAGGAGCCGGAGGACGAGGTCTTGGAGCCGATGGACCAACCGGAGTCACAGGGCAAAATCCTGACTTCGACGGAGGGGCAACCTCCGGGGCCGAAACATCCGAAGCCACCGGAGCGGCCACCGACGCCGGCACCGGCGCCGAGCCCACATTCCCAAAAGGGAGAAAGGGCATAAAGGGTGCCGGCCGAAGAGGCGCAGGATCACCCAACGAAAAGGCCAAGGGCCCCGAAGGACCAGCCGGAGCAGCTCCTGGAGCCATCTGCTGAAAGATAGTATACATCGCATTAAGAAACGCGGTACTATCGGCTCCAGGAGTGGGAAAAGCCGGATACTGGGGTGCCTGGATCGAAGGCGACCCCGACGCCGGCCTCGACGTCTGCGACGCCGGAGAAAACACAAGAGGCTGCACCACCTCAATCACTGACGCCTGACCAGGTGAAGTCGGTGACGCCGGAGAGGGCAACGGCGTCGATGGATGCGGCGTGACCGTGGGGCTGACCTCCCAAGTCCTCCGACGCCGAGCCGAAGGTGACCTCGAATGAGACTCCTTGCTGGAGTGACGTCGTGAGTCTCTACGGCGCCGGGAGTCTCGATGACGCCGGTGAGACCTTGGCGAAGAAGACTTCTTATGATGTTTCTCCTTCTTCTTTGACTTTGCCATGAATAACTTGGCCTCGCGCTCTTTGAGGGCCTTCGGATTCATGTGTTGACATGAATCGCAAGTCGAGACGTCGTGGTCGGAGCTCAAACACCATAGACAGTCGGAGTGAGGATCTGTAACTGACATCTTGCCCCCACACTCTCGACAGGGCTTGAAACCCGACTTCCTCTGAGACATTGTTACCGCAGAGAAGACTACGCAGCAGACAATACACTGTAACCACGAAGGTAACAGTAACTCCCTCGAAGATAACCGTTTCGAATGCACGGAAAAAAGGGAACTGTCATCGGCACGTCGGCGAGGACTTCTTATTGCCTGTATGACGTCAGACGGCGTCGCGTGGGCTAGAGTGACGTCCTCGTCGACGTGCAGAGACTAGTAAGAAGATTTCCGTCAAATGCTGGCGCCATGGGAGTATTCATGAGGTGAGGAATCCACAGGTAGTTGTATCCATCAGAAGCTCCCATTCAGAGCCCTAACAGCCATCCACCTCACACACACTCACTGTCCATGCACCTGCACCCAAGTCCAGCACATCTCCTCCCCCTACAACCACTCCCTCTACCTCCACTCCCATACCTCCTCCCACATCCCACCCCACTGGCCCTAAGAAGCTTTTCCTTTCCTGCCTTGACCTCTTCCCTCCCCCACCCTCCTGTCCTGCCCGTAAGAGGAAAGTCCCACTCCCCTAGTCCAGTACCTCCAGCTCCAAACCGACTCCTCTTCCTCCCCCTAAGTGTATTCCTGCCACTAAGATAAAGAAGGGTGGCACTCCAGCACACCGTCCCAAGGCCACTCCTCTGTCCCCAACACAGAAGGGCAAGGACCTGCCCCCTTCAAAACTCAAGCCCAAGGCACCCCCCTGCGAATAAGAAACTGCCACCAACACCCACACCCCCACCCACCCCTGAGGTGCCTGCCTACCGTTACCATGATGCCCCTACCCTGTGTAGTGACTGAGCTGTCAGGAGTCAAGTTGGGCCTTGGACATTGCCCTGTGGCTAATGGCTGACATTGGACTGGACAATGGCCCTTTGTATTTAGTTGCCTCAATTGTTGTGGGCGCAGGTCCTGCGAAATACAGAGGTTGTACCTAAGGTATGTGTCCTGGCTTTCTTTACTTCTGGCTGATGTTGCTGTTGTTGCTCTGCCGATTGTTCTGGGTGTGTGGTGTGTGTGTATGGTGTGTGTTGTGCTTCCAGCGTCATTTGAGAGGTACAGACCTCTTTTGCCCTTGCCCCGCATTTTCTCAAATGCTTGCTGAGAAGACTTAGGTTTTCTTGACCCATGAGAAGACTGTTGACCGAGCCTCTGAGATGCTGACGCTTTCCCTTTTTACTTACCTTTTGTCAACCTTTGTTAGCTTCATTTTGCCCCAGACGTCATTTTTTCAACTTTTTTGTCCTTTTTACTTTTTGTCCCTATGTTGTGTAGCCCAGCACAGGTCAATTAGTAACTTGTTACTTTGAAGGATTCCTCTTGCCTAGCTAGCTATTTTAGATTATTCCTAAATTTCCCAAATGTTTAGAAGAGTTAGTAGACGTTTGTTTTCCGAGCATCAGATTTTACTTCTGTTGTCCTGTATAGCTTTGATTGAATGCTTAGTTTGTCTGTTGTTGATCAGACTTAGATTTTTCCATAGGTCACCCATTAGAGATATTGTACCTTTATAGCATTGTTCTGAGAATGATTTACATTAACTTTAGAATAAGTTTGTACTAACTTTAATTTTATTTCCGATTTGGGTTTTTGTTGTGTGGCCAAATCGGTCATACTGAAAATGAAATGTCTGATTGTGTTGTTAATCGCTCTTACCCCCTGCTAGGGTGAAAAGATATGTCAACCTTGTTTAGGGCATACCTGAAATGCTCCACCATATGTTGATTGATAAAATGCATTTGGGGGCTGTAGGGCCTCTTCCATGGTCTCCACAGTGGTTCCTGAGCAGTATATTATGTGCATGTTCTGGCTAACTTCTGTTGTCACAGGGCCTACGATCGAACAACCGAGTTACTCCTTTTTTACACTTGATTCTCCAAGTGTTGCAGGGGGAAGCAGTCTAGGCTTATTTCCAAAAGGTGGTAGGTGTTTTGGAACTCGTATACCGCATGACACCTAAATATACTCTTCCATGAGGATCACACATGCTGGATGTATAATGTGAGCACTGCCTTTTCTCTTTCTCTGGGGTGATGAGGCTACCCAGAAGAAACCTAAGAAAGAGGAGGAAACCCTCTATCCCAGAATCAAGCTGGAAACTGTCCCCTCGACTTTGATAAGAAAAAAGGGTGGTCATTTAAGAACTATATTCAATATAATGGAATATAGATTTGGGGTATGAAAAATGCCTCCGTATCAAGAAGGAAAAGACTGGGAAATCTTTGCTATTCGTTCATCAAAGAAAGAGGCTATACACGGGCACTATATTGAACTAAATCTGGAAAACACCACTTACTTTAAAGCTTCATGTGTCCTGAGACTCGACTAGTTCACAATAACGATGCCAAATATGGCTTGAAGCAGATTAAACATTACTCCGCGTTGATTCCATAGCCCCTATGGTGACCCGCTGATTTATGCCATCCTGGTTCAGAACATCAACTTTCCGTACTGGATAGATGAATTATCTGTAATAATTTAGGGTCACAAGTATTATGGAAGTATTTATTTGTCCCTAATTTTGGAATTGTTTCTAAGGCCACTGCTTATATTTGTTCTAGATGTTTTGTTACCATTTAAATTAACATGTTTACTTGAGCTCTATGCAGTTTTATACTTGTGATTTTTGTATTCTCAGTTTTCAAAATATTCCAATAAACTCGCTACCATTATGTAATCATTTATTGATTGGCATACTTTTTTCTAAATACTTTCGATTGTAAATATTTGCAGGAACCATTGTTTTGACAATATACTAATAGCCAACATCAATTCAGAGGTGTATGTTTGAAAAACAAAAATGCTTTATTTGTGGGTAGGTAAAGTAGGGCTAATCAAATTAGGCACAGCACAAAAAAAACAGAAAATCCTTTCGCATTTTGGGGATGACGCGCTGTACTGAATGGTCAAGGGACCTTATGTTAATGTTAGTCTGTGGTAAGATATTTTAATGCTCATGGTAAACGTGGTGGCCTCTCAGGCTTCTGTGGGCTTCTTTACAAAATTCCAGTCGATGGGGCAGAGGAGATGTACAGGGTGCCAAGTTGGGTGTCGGCTGCTTGAGTTTCTCAGTAGCATCTGGTGCAAGGCAGGAAAATCAGTGTTTAGGCCGAAGAAGCTAATTTTTAGTAATAACAGTCCCACCACTGTGAGGGTAGGGGCTGACTCATAAAAAAAATAGTCATGTTGGCTTGGCGGAAAAAAGTCTGTAGACCTCTGTATTAGTGCCTCATAAAATACTCTAGAATTATTTTCAGATCTTCAGGTAAGGAAAGGCTGAGATTGCACAACCATCTGGTCGAGCAAGATCAAGGGGAGGACCTGTTGGTCATTTGTTTACACGAACATCAGAGCACTCCATATTACTGAAAAAATAGCTATTTGTTTCTAGGCGTTTTATTTGTTTTATAATTCGTGTTTTTTTCCAGATGCACTTACTTCGTGTCCGTGTTCGTGCCAGCACTGCACTTAATTCCTAACACCGGCATATATTTATGACAGTCGACCACATGGTGGCGCTGTCTGACTGGTTTTGAGCAGTGCACTCCAGTTTAATAATTCAATTTTCTTTTTTCAAAAATATACTCCAGGGGCTATTCTTAAAGATTTGGCTGTTCTTCAATAGTCCACATCGTAAAACTTGCAGGAGTGTGGCTAATAGGTAGCATTGGTACTGGCATTTGGCAGCGCTGGCAGGAGCACTGGGTAGTTCAAACTGTAGTGGCATCGTGAGCCATACTGCAGCCTCGGCACTAATTTTACAGGTTAAATAAAGCACTTGGTGCATTTTACCAATTGGTTCCATTGAGCTGAACCAAGGTCCTGTTTCCCAGATTGCAGTGATTTGTTAAATGAAAGCCGAGGACAGTCAAGAAAGCATCCCAGTGAAAAGGACTAAACTGCTGCTCTCGGGGCGGGTTACAACTGATTTCCATGCAGTTGGTCCATATCTGCAATAGCAGTGAACAATCACACAAGCATTGGTAAAGCCAATAGGTCTCACCCACGAAAGCTTCCTCAATGTTTTTAGGCATACAGTACAGCAGCGCGGCTGTGTGTCACAAGGCTGAATGTAAAAAAATAAATAAAAAAAAAACACTTCGACGCAGCAGCGCTCTCCGTCGCAGCGTGTTTTTTTTTTTTACATATCTGATCCATGTTGCACAACGCGGCTAAAAACATTAACAAAACCAAGAGCTCTCTTAGGCGAGACCTATTGGCTTTGCCAATACTTGGTATTGTGTGCTTAGTCAGGTACCCTCTTGATGCTTGCTCATTCTGCTTAGTCTCCGTGGAAGTGTTGGGCAAGCAGATCTAATGTGTTGCTAAAAAGTCAGGAATTGCTGGCTAAAAACGTCTCATAAGATTTGGGAAAATATATATGGCCGCTGTGTAGAGATTTTTTTTGGTAAAGTGTAAGAGTAATCCATACATGGTTTTGATTATTGCATTCTGTTACTCGTCATTTTGCTTTTCTCATTATAAATTGTGGAGTACAAATTCCAAAGGGTAAAGGCAAAAAATAGGACTAGGCGTGCAACTCAAACATGAGAAGTGGCAACTGAAGATATCCGATTAGAATGGAAATGCATCATTTTTTACATACACTACATCTCTGAAAAATGATCTAAAAAAACCTAAAAAACAGACATTGTATAGAAATAGAAACTGTCTTCAGACACAATCAGTGAGAAATCCCCAAGCCTCATTACCCAGAAAGGTAGCTCGGTGGGTTAGACTCTAACCGTTAGAGCATCTGCCAATCGATCCGTATACAACCTGTAGAGTTGATTTAATCTTGCATCTTCCTGAGGTCAATAAACTTAACCAGGTAAAAGAAACACCTGTTATTGACAGGACTGTGACATTTCAAGGCTTTGGCAGCAAGCACTACACAAACTCACGTTAATAGGAATAATTATTTTTTAGATGTGTCACAGCTACACCTTTATACATTTTTGTACTTTCCAAGTTCTCAAAATTCCCCGTGCAAAGTTTGAGAAGTTAAGCCAGTCCTTTGTTTAATGCAATGGCAGTTTGCCTTACCCTAGTTGTAGTTCTTGAATAATAATGGGAAGAGAATGGAAAGCGGGCTCAGCTAAAAATCTAGGACTGGCTACGTGTATCTCATCTCACATCTGACAACCCGAGAGCTCTTGAAAGGACAGCTCCCCACCTGGAAACCATAATCACGAAGGATTTTTTCCCAAAGCCTGGATGTTGCAAGGTATGTGAAACAGGCCTCAAAGCAAGGGCTGATGCGAGGTGCAGATTTTACTGTCTCCCGAAAACTAGTATCCGTTTCTCCCTTTCCATGCTGGGCCTGGCTGGTGGACTCCTAGTGTATGGCACCCCGGAGAAATGTTTACATCCTGTTTGCCATCATACCCTCAGGAGGCACTGCTTCCATGAAGAAAAGATGATCTCTTCTGCTTGACACGGTGAAAGGATAAAGCCACTGCTAACTGTTCACCCCACGTTTTTACTTACTCTGGCTAGCAGTCCCTAAGGCTCCAGATTTAATAGAAAAACTAGCCAGGAGAAAAGGGAAGGGAGTGGTAAAGCACATGCAGCCTTCCCTGCAGTGCTTTGGTGAGTGTGTGTAATATCTAAAAAAGGCGAAACTCAAATTCTCCTAAAACTATCTGTAGCAAGACTACCAAAAGTAAACCAACTGCCACTGACCAATGGAAAAAAAACAAGCACTGGCAAAGCCAATAGAGTTTGCGTATGTAAGAGCTATTGGATTTGCCAATGTGATTTTGCCACGTTGTACACAAGCGTGGCTGCTGTTCATGATGGCTAAATGTTGGTGGCATAGAGAAGAGTAGCGTGGAGTTGAGTGAAGTAGTGTGTAATAGAGTAGAGTTGTGTAGAATGGAGTAGAGTGGAGTGTCATAGAGTGGAGTACAGTATAGTGTGGCATACAGTGGCATAGACATTCATAGAGTGGAATAGCATGTTGTGAAGTCGGGTAGATTGGAGTGGCATTGAGTCGAGAGTCATAAAGAGCAGCAGTGTAGAGTGGAGTGGCTTAGAGTGGAGTATAGTATTGCAGAGTGGGCTAGGGTGGAGTGGCATAGAATGGAGTTGTGCAAGGGATGGAGTAAAGTACAGTGGAGTGGCGTTGAGTGGAGAATAGTATTGTAGAGTGGAATAGAGTGGAGAGGCATAGAGTGGAGTAAAGTGTTGTGGAGTGGTGTAGAGTGGAGTGGAGTTTCATAGAGTAAAGTGTTGCAGGGTGGAGCAGAGTGGCATAGCGTGGCGTTGAATATTTATCCTAGATCCCGGTTAACAGTGCTTTCTAGTGGCTTGCTCCTCTGCTACTCAGATACAACCAAGAAGTGGAACCTATTCAAAGTCTAGGATTCCAGGCAGTTCCACAGGCATCACTTTCTGTCACCGAGAGCTTACGTTTCCCAGGTCCAGCAGGTAAGGAACTCGTCCAGTGTAGGTTTCTGCTTTGCGATCTGGGAATTGCAATCCTGTTTATCCCAATATAAAACAAGGTCTACAAATTCCATAATGCAAAGCAACAACCTCGACTTAGTGAGGTACTCATGCGTGGACCGGGGGATCTAGAGAGCTCTGCTCACCATATTACATTACATTCCTTGGGTAAAACAGCATTATGATCACACGGAATAAGAAGCGCAGACGGCTTCTCATCAGGCATGGCTACAGAACGCTTCCCACACAGACCACTTTCATACTCTGCACCTTTTCAAACAGACACAACGAAATAGTGTAAAGCATATGCGTTTTATTCCCTCACTTCTCTTGTTACACTGTAACTCATCACTCTCCCATCCAAGCACCTATTTATTTGAGTGCTATAAACCACGAGTAGACATCTCAGAACGCGGTGGGATAGAAGGGGATAGAATAGGTCATAAAGAAGCACACAACAGAGCAACAATAAACACTACCCCAAGTAAAATCCAACAAGCTTAAGAAAGATGTCTGCAATTGGCAGAAAAGCCTTGAGGTAAAAATATACAATGTCAAACAGTCTTACGTGTCTGACTGGTGAGGAGGGGATAAAGAAGAATAAATGAAGTCAAATAGGAGATAGGTTGAAGTGTGCCCAATCCAAGCTTACCATAGGTTTGGAAAAGGTGCATGTTTAGTCCTCAACTGAACTTTAAAAAGTCTTTTACTATCAACAATGATTAGAGAAGGGAGTGCAATACAGAGAATCCCTGAAGGTGAAGAGACGTGCCTTCATATCTTTACAATTTAGATTGCTGCATAGCCAGCAGATTAGGAGAAAATGACCTGAGGCATCTGGATGGATGATAAGGCTGGAAGAGTTTTGTCAGATAAACGAGTAAAAGACCATGAATGGACCTGTGCACAATACACAGTGTGTTTGACATCTGATGGGAAGTCAATGTAGTGATCTATGTGTTGGGGTCGTGTAATCCTTACCACCCTGGCATCCCAATAGGACCAGTGTTGCATGCTACCTACCTGCTAATGTGCTTTGGTGCCCGGCCTGGGGTGTGAAACACTATACCAATGCAACTATAACAACAATGAAAGGTGCCTGTGTTCTACAGAGCTGAAATCTCTCTTTTTGCAGTTTCATGTGTGATTAGCCCGTCCAGACCATGTTTTTTTTGTTACATGGTGGGATTTCTAATCATGTTTACCCATATAAAACTAGGACTATAAGTCCCAAATCCTTCAATGAATCGACTACTCACACATGGACCCGGAAATTTGAAAACACTCTTATAGAGACATCAGGCCACATTATCAGTAACGACAAATCTACAAGTTTTACAATGCGATTCAACGTACCATGTATTCTTGTCCGGCTTTTGCTATATTTTTATCACTCTGGTTAGTCAATGTCACTAAATTAATTTTTATAAATATTCATCGATTTGTTTAAACTGGCAAGAACACTTGTTATGAAAAAGATATTAAAGCAAGAATAAATAGAAAAACAAGTTTATATATAGTGCTTTGCATATGACTGTACATTGCTCAGGGGTCTCAGGTTTCCTAGGTCCAAGTGTGAGTAGTTCATCCATTTCAGGTATATTCTTTTTATAAGCACGTTATTGTTTTTAGTGGCTTAACATGAGAGAGACATGATGCACACAGTAATGCATCATCAATACAAGTGGTCAATGTAGAAAAACAATACAGCACACAGTTATATAACACTTGCAGTACATGGGCACATCGGCAGCCCGATCGTATCATGACAGCCCATGCAACTCACACCACCTACCCCACCATATCTTAGCAAATTTCCAGGTCTGCCTTGACTCTTACAAATATCCCCCTCTGCTGGAATACAACAGTCCATATTCAAAAAGCAGTCCATAGCGCCATTCTGGACAAAGGCCTGCCTGATGCAAATCAGTACTGAACCTGCTCCCCATGAAAACAGGATATTCAGACAAAATATTGAGTTAAACTACCGAGGCACACAAATATCAAGCTTTTAATATTGTGGTACTTAATATCATGATGCAGGAAAACTCTTGAGAAAAACATTGATTCCCTGAAGTAAGTAATATCAATGTTAAAAATGTGTATGGGCCTCATTACGAGTCGGACCACCGCACTCCTGCCAGTCTGCCCACCAAATTATGATCCTGGTGGTCAGACCGCCAGGAGACTGCCACCACCACCACCAAGATCATGGACCCCAACAGGGTTGGCCGCAGTCTGACACGTGGTCAGCCACAGCGGTGCTGAGTTCGACACTGCGGTGCTGATCACAATTCCACTTATCGCCAGCCTTTTCACGGCTAGGTCCCTGCCATGAAAAGGCTGGCAGAAAGTCAGTGCTGGGGGCCACAAAAGGACCCCTGCACTACCCACGACTATGTCGTGGGCAATGGAGGGCCCCACCTGCCAGCACCCTCGGAACGTGCATTATCTGATATGCAGACAGTGCACATTCTGAGGGTGCTGGTGTGAGATGGCAAATGTAGTAATAGGATGTTTCTGCCGGCCAGCCCGGTGAAAACATCGTAATACGACTGGGGGTGAGGCCTTCGGCTTGACGACGGCCTCATCCCCGCAGGTTTGGCAGTCTGACTGTTGGACTGCCACACTCATAATCAGCCCGTATGTTCCTAATATAGTTTACAAAAAAATTGTTGTAAAGAATATCATTTTTGAATTATATTTATGTATTGGAGCATATGTTTTAATTGTATATCTTATACATTTTTGTATAATTATTGTTAACGTTTTTTAATATAGTTTGTACATTTTTAGTCATTTTGTAATTTAATTTATTTATTACATGTCATTTTTAATGTCATAGCAGGTTGTGGGGTTTGTAGGGGTACAGGGTGGGGAGTAAATTGATTATAATTAATTAACAATTCATTGTAATTATTATGAATTATTTAATTGATAATTAAGTAAATTGGGTAATTAATTAATTTTTTACGTTTTTTTTAGGTGCAGGTTGTAGGATTGTAGGGGAAAATGGTAGAAAATTAATTATTTACAATGAATTAATAATTAATTTTAATTATTAACTATTTAATTCATAAGTTTGTAAATTGTGTAATTAATTCATTTTTTAAGTTATGTTTTAGGGGCGGGTTGTGGGGTTTGTAAAGGCAAAGGGTGGGAAATTAGTTAATTACAAATAATAATTAATTTTACATTATTAATTATGTAATTGATAATTCTGTAAACTGTGTAATTGCTTTATTTTTATTTATGTTTTAGCTGCGAACTGTGGGGTTTGTAGGGGTAAAAGGTAAGAAAATTCCTAATGATAATTAATAATTCATTTTTAATTAATATTAATTAATTGATATTTCAGAATGTTAATTCTTTAATTAGGATTTTCTAAGTTATATTTCAGGTGCAAGTTGTCAGATTTGTGGGGTAAAGGGTGCAAAGTTAATTAAGAAATAATTTATTGATAATTATTTTATTTTTAATTATTTAATTTATCATTATGTTAATTGGAAAATTATTCTATTTGTTAGTTTATAGTTCAGGTGCATGTTTTTTAGTTTGTAGAGGAATAGGGTGAAAGTTATTTAAATAACTGTAAATTAAAAATGATTTATTCATTTAATAAAACATGTTTTTAACTACTTAGGGTCTGATTAGGAGTTCAGTGGATGGTTTTCACTGACTGCCAAACTTCCGACAGGGAGGTTGCTGACACACTAACTAACTCCCCGCCAGACCCATTAAGAGTTTCCCAATAGGCTGGCCGGCGTAAACCTAGGTTTCCGTCCGCCAGCCTAGCAAGAAAAAGGCTACAGCATTGTCTCCAGCTCGTAATCGAGCTGGCGGCAATGCTGTAGCCAGCAGGGTGCACTAGCACCCTCGCAATGTTCACTGTATCCAAAGCAGATAGTGAACATTGCAACGATGCTGGGCAGGGGGGCCCTCTGCACCTGTTCTCCGCTAGCCTTTTCATGGCAGTAACACCGTCATAAAACAGGCTGGCAGAGAACAAAGTTGTAATCCAGCCCTACCCTGGTGGATTAGGATCTCCGTCACTGTCAGTCCACCGGGATCCAAGATCCTGGTAGAGCTGGCGGTATTCTGGCTGTCGGCCCACCAGGGTTGTTGTAGGAAAATGGCTCTTTGTTGCAGTTACCCATCCCCCCCCCATCTTTTTGCCTGATTTAGATACTGACTTGACTAAGGAGTGTGCTGGGACCCTACTAACCAGGTCCGAGCACTAGTGTTCCTTCACTAAAAATGTACCATTGTTTCCACAATTGGCACACCAGGGAAGGTCGCTAAGGGCTGCAGCATGTGTTGTTCCACCCTAAGAGACCCCTCACCTAACACATGCACACTGCCATTGAAGATTGTGTGTGATGGTGGGCAGAAAAAGGCAAAGTCGACATGGCATCCCCCTCAGGCTGCCATGAACACACAACACTGCCTGTGGCATAGGTAAGTCACCCCTCTAGCACGCCTTAAAGCCCTAAGGCACTGTGCACTATACCACAGGTGAGAGCATAGCTGCATGAGCAATATGCCCTACAGTGCCTAAGTCCATTCTTAGGCACTGTAACTACAGGATGGCCATGTTAAGTATATGGTTTGGAAATTTGTCAAAACAAACTCTACAGCTCCATAATGGCTACACTGAATCCTGTGAAGTTTGGTATCAAACTTCTCAGAATAATAAACCCACACTGTAGGAAGTTGGCTCTGTATGCACTATTTCAAAGTAAGGAATCGTATGCACAGAGTCCAAGGGTTCCCCTTAGAGGTAAGATAGTGGCAAAAAGAGATAATACTAATGCTTTATTTTGTGGTAGTGTGGTCGAGCAGTAGGCTTATCAAAGGAGTAGTGTTAAGCATTTGTTGTACACACACAGGCAATAAATGAGGAACACACACTCAGAGACAATTCCAGGCCAATAGGTTTTTGTATAGAAAAATATATTTTCTTAGTTTATTTTAAGAACCACAGGTTCAAATTTTACATGTAATACTTTGAATGAAAGGAATTGCAGGTAAGTACTTTAGGAACTTTGAATAATCACAATAGCATATATACTTTTCAAATAAAACACATATAGCTATTTTAAAACTAGACACAGTGCAATTTTCACAGTTCCTAGGGGAGGTAAGTGATTGTTAGTTCTTGTAGGTAAGTAAACCACCTACGGGGTTCAAGTTTGGGTCCAAGATAGCCCACCGTTGGGGGTTCAGGGCAACCCCAAAGTTACCACACCAGCAGCTCAGGGCCGGTCAGGTGCAGAGTTCAAAGTGGTGCCCAAAACGCATAGGCTTCAATGAAGAAGGGGGTGCCCTGGTTCCAGTCTGCCAGCAGGTAAGTACCCGCGTCTTCGGAGGGCAGACCAGGGGGGTTTTGTAGGGCACCGGGGGGGACACAAGTTAGCACAGAAAGTACACCCTCAGCAGCACGGGGCGGCCGGGTGCAGTGTGCAAACACACGTCGGGTTTCCAATGTAAATCAATGGGAGACCAAGGGGTCTCTTCAGTGATGCAGGCAGGCAAGGGGGGGCTCCTCGGGGTAGCCACCACCTGGGCAAGGGAGAGGGCCTCCTGGGGGTCACTCCTGCACTGGAGTTCCGATCTTTCAGGTCCTGGGGGCTGCGGGTGCAGAGTCTTTTCCAGGCGTCGGGATCTGGGAGTCAGGCAGTCGCGGTCAGGGGGAGCCTCGGGATTCCCTCTGCAGGTGTCGCTGTGGGGGCTCAGGGGGGACAACTCTGGCTACTCACGGTCTCGTAGTCGCCGGGGAGTCCTCCCTGAAGTGTTGTTTCTCCACAAGTCGAGCCGGGGGCGTCGGGTGCAGAGTAGCAAGACTCACGCTTCCGGCGGGAAACGCAGTTGTCTTGAAGTTGCTTCTTTGGAAACAAAGTTGCAGTCTTGGGTGAACAGAGCCGCTGTCCTCAGGAGTTTCTTGGTCCTTCTAGAGCAGGGCAGTCCTCTGAGGCTTCAGAGGTCGCTGGTCCTGGGGAAAGCGTTGCTGGAGCTGTTTTCTTTCGAAGGGGGGGAGACAGGCCGGTAGAGCTGGGGCCAAAGCAGTTGGTGTCTCTGTCTTCTCTGCAGGGTTTTTCAGCTCAGCAGTCCTCTTCTTCTTAGGTTGCAGGAATCTGAGTTCCTAGGTTCAGGGGAGCCCCTAAATACCGAATTTAGGGGTGTGTTTAGGTCAGGGAGGGCAGTAGCCAATGGCTACTAGCCCTGAAGGTGGCTACACCCTCTTTGTGCGTCCTCCCATGGGGAGGGGGTCACATTCCTATCCCTATTGGGGGGATCCTCCATCTGCAAGATGGAGGATTCCTAAAAGTCAGAGTCACTTCAGCTCAGGTTGCCTTAGGGGCTGTCCTGACTGGTCAGTGACTCCTCCTTGTTTTTCTCATTATCTCCTCTGGCCTTGCCGCCAAAAGTGGGGCCGTGGCCGGAGGGGGCGGGCAACTCCACTAGCTGGAATGCCCTGTGGTGCTGTAACAAAGGGGGTGAGCCTTTGAGGCTCACCGCCAGGTGTTACAGTCCTGCAAGGTGGAGGTGATAAGCATCTCCACCCAGTACAGGCTTTGTTACTAGCCACAGAGTGACAAAGGCACTCTCCCCATGTGGCCAGCAACATGTCTCGAGTGTGGCAGGCTGCTAAAACCAGTCAGCCTACACGGGTAGTTGGTTAAGGTTTCAGGGGGCACCTCTAAGGTGCCCTCTGGGGTGTATTTTACAATAAAATGTACACTGGCATCAGTGTGCATTTAGTGTGCTGAGAAGTTTGATACCAAACGTCCCAGTTTTCAGTGTAGCCATTATGGTGCTGTGGAGTTCGTGTTTGACAGACTCCCAGACCATATACTCTTATGGCTACCCTGCACTTACAATGTCTAAGGTTTAGCTTAGACACTGTAGGGGCACAGAGCTCATGCACTGGTGCCCTCACCTATGGTATAGTGCACCCTGCCTTAGGGCTGTAAGGCCTGCTAGAGGGGTGACTTATCTATACTGCATAGGCAGTGTGAGGTTGGCATGGCACCCTGAGGGGAGTGCCATGTCGACTTACTCGTTTTGTCCTCACCAGCACACATAAGCTGCCAAGCAGTGTGTCTGTGCTGAGTGAGGGGTCCCCAGGGTGGCATAAGATATGCTGCAGCCCTTAGAGACCTTCCTTGGCATCAGGGCCCTTGGTACCAGGGGTACCAGTTACAAGGGACTTACCTGGATGCCAGGGTGTGCCAATTGTGAAAACAAAAGTACAGGTTAGGGAAAGAACACTGGTGCTGGGGCCTGGTTAGCAGGCCTCAGCACACTTTTAATTCAAAACATAGCATCAGCAAAGGCAAAAAGTCAGGGGGTAACCATACCAAGGAGGAATTTCCTTACACAACCCCCCCCCCCAAACGAAAGAGGATGAGACTAACCTTTCCCAAGAGAGTCTTCATTTTCTAAGTGGAAGAACCTGGAAAGGCCATCTGCATTGGCATGGGCAGTCCCAGGTCTGTGTTCCACTATAAAGTCCATTCCCTGTAGGGAGATGGACCACCTCAACAGTTTGGGATTTTCACCTTTCATTTGCATCAGCCATTTGAGAGGTCTGTGGTCAGTTTGAAGTACAAAGTGAGTACCAAAGAGGTATGGTCTCAGCTTCTTCAGGGACCAAACCACAGCAAAGGCCTCCCTCTCAATGGCACTCCAACGCTGCTCCCTGGGGAGTAACCTCCTGCTAATGAAAGCAACAGGCTGGTCAAGGCCATCATCATTTGTTTGGGACAAAACTGCCCCTATCCCATGTTCAGAGGCATCTGTCTGCACAATGAACTGCTTGGAGTAATCTGGAGCTTTTAGAACTGGTGCTGTGCACATTGCTTGTTTCAGGGTGTCAAAGGCCTGTTGGCATTCTACAGTCCAGTTTACCTTCTTGGGCATTTTCTTGGAGGTAAGTTCTGTGAGGGCTGTCACTACGGATCCATATCCCTTCACAAACCTCCTGTAATACCCAGTCAAGCCAAGGAATGCCCTGACTTGAGTCTGGGTTTTTGGAGCTGCCCAGTCCAGAATAGTCTGGATCTTAGGCTGGAGTGGCTGAACTTGGCCTCCACCTACAAGGTGTCCCAAGTAAACCACAGTTCCCTGCCCTATCTGGCATTTGGATGCCTTGATAGAGAGGCCTGCTGATTGCAGAGCCTTCAAAACCTTCTTCAGGTGGACCAGGTGATCCTGCCAGCTGGAGCTGAAGACAGCAATATCATCAAGATAAGCTGCACTAAAGGACTCCAAGCCAGCAGGGACTTGATTCACCAACCTTTGGAAGGTGGCAGGGGCATTCTTTAAACCAAAGGGCATAACAGTAAACTGATAATGCCCATCAGGTGTGGAGAATGCTGTCTTTTCTTTTGTTCCAGGTGCCATTTTGATTTGGCAGTACCCTGCTGTTAAGTCAAAGGTACTTAAGAATTTGGCAGCACCTAATTTGTCAATCAGTTCATCAGCCCTAGGAATGGGATGGGCATCTGTCTTGGTGACAGAATTAAGTCCTCTGTAGTCCACACAAAACCTCATCTCTCTCTTCCCATCTTTGGTGTGAGGTTTGGGGACTAAGACCACTGGGCTAGCCCAGGGGCTGTCAGAGTGCTCAATTACTCCCAATTCCAGCATCTTGTGGACTTCCACCTTGATGCTTTCCTTAACTTGGTCAGACTGTCTGAAAATTTTGTTTTTGACAGGCATGCTGTCTCCTGTGTCCACATCATGGGTACACAGGTGTGTCTGACCAGGGGTTAGGGAAAAGAGCTCAGCAAACTGTTGCAGGACCTTCCTACAATCAGATTGCTGTTGGCTAGAGAGGGTGTCTGAATAGATCACTCCATCTACTGAGCCATCTTTAGGATTTGATGAGAGGAGATCAGGGAGAGGCTCACTCTCAGCTTCCTGGTCCTCATCTGTTACCATCAACAGATTCACATCAGCCCTATCATGGAAGAGTTTTAGGCGGTTCACATGGATCACCCTCTTGGGGCTCCTGCTAGTGCCTAGGTCCACCAGGTAGGTGACCTGGCTCTTCTTCTCTAGTACTGGGTAAGGGCCACTCCATTTGTCCTGAAGTGCCCTGGGAGCCACAGGCTCCAAAACCCAGACTTTCTGCCCTGGTTGAAATTCAACCATTACAACCTTTTGGTCATACCAAAACGTCTGGAGCTGTTGGCTGGCCTCAAGGTTTTTACTTGCCTTTTCCATGTACTCTGCCATCCTTGAACGAAGGCCAAGTACATAGTCCACTATGTCTTGTTTAGGCTCATGAAGATGTCTCTCCCAGCCTTCTTTCACAAGAGCTAGTGGTCCCCTTACAGGGTGGCCAAACAGAAGTTCAAAGGGTGAGAACCCTACTCCCTTCTGAGGCACCTCTCTGTAAGCGAAAAGCAGACAGGGCAAGAGGACATCCCATCTCCTTTTGAGTTTTTCAGGGAGCCCAATGATCATGCCTTTTAATGTCTTGTTGAATCTCTCAACAAGGCCATTAGTTTGTGGATGATAGGGTGTAGAGAATTTATAAGTCACTCCACACTCATTCCACATGTGTTTCAGGTATGCTGACATGAAGTTGGTACCTCTGTCAGACACCACCTCCTTAGGGAAACCCACTCTGGTAAAGATACCAATGAGGACCTTGGCTACTGCAGGGGCAGTAGTCGACCTAAGGGGAATAGCTTCAGGGTACCTAGTAGCATGATCCACTACTACTAGTATGTACATATTCCCTGAGGCTGTGGGAGGTTCAAGTGGACCCACTATGTCCACACCCACTCTTTCAAAGGGGACCCCCACCACTGGAAGTGGAATGAGGAGGGCCTTTGGATGTGCACCTGTCTTACCACTGGCTTGACAGGTGGTACAGGAGACACAAAACTCCTTAACTTTCTGGGACATGTTGGGCCAGTAGAAGTGGTTGACTAGTCTCTCCCACGTCTAGGTTTGTCCCAAATGCCCAGCAAGGGGAATATCATGGGCTAAGGTCAGTATGAACTCTCTGAACTCCTGAGGCACTACCACTCTCCTAGTGGCACCAGGTTTGGGATCTCTTGCCTCGGTGTACAGGAGTCCATCTTCCCAATAGACCCTATGTGTTCCAGTTTTCTTGCCATTGGACTCTTCAGCAGCTTGCTGCCTAAGGCCTTCAAGAGAGGGACAGGTTTCTTGCCCCTTACACAACTGCTCCCTTGAGGGTCCCCCTGGGCCTAAGAGCTCAACCTGATAAGGTTCTAACTCCATAGGCTCAGTTCCCTCAGAGGGCAGAACTTCTTCCTGAGAAGAGAGGTTCTCTTTTTGTTGTTGTGTTGCAGCTGGTTTCCCGGTTGTCTTTCCTTTCCTCTTGGTAGGCTGGGCCCTTTTTCCAGACTCCAGCTCTACTTTTTCACCCTGAGCCTTGCACTGTGCCCTTGTCTTGACACACACCAGTTCAGGGATACCCAGCATTGCTGCATGGGTTTTCAGTTCTACCTCAGCCCATGCTGAGGACTCCAGGTCATTTCCAAGCAAACAATCTACTGGGATATTTGAGGAGACCACCACCTGTTTCAGGCCATTGACCCCTCCCCACTCTAAAGTTACCATAGCCATGGGATGTACTTTAGTTTGATTGTCAGCACTGGTGACTGGATAAGTTTGTCCAGCCAGGTATTGACCAGGGGAAACCAGTTTCTCTGTCACCATAGTGACACTGGCACCTGTATCCCTCAGGCCTTCTACAATTGTCCCATTAATTAAGAGCTGCTGCCTGTATTTTTGCATATTAGGAGGCCAGGCAGCCAGTGTGGCTAAATCCACCCCACCCTCAGAGACTAATGTAGCTTCAGTGTGACACCTGATTTGCTCTGGGCACACTGTTGATCCCACTTGGACACTAGCCATTCCAGTGTTAGCTCGAGTGGAGTTGGAAGTGGTATTTTTCTTGGGACAGGCCTTGTCTCCAGTTTGGTGTCCAGGCTGATTACAGCTACGACACCAGGCCTTTTTGGGATCAAAGTTTTTACCCTTGTACCCAAAATTGTTTTGTGAAGAGGCTCTGGGCCCACCCTCCTGTGCAGGTTTTTGGGGGCCTGAAGAAGACTCTTTACTATTTTTGTTTTTGGATGTCTCAACACTCTTCCCCTGGGGAGGCTTTGTGACCCCTTTCTTTTGGTCACCCCCTGTGGAAGTCTTGGTCACCCTAGTCTTGACCCAATGGTCCGCCTTCTTTCCCAATTCTTGGGGAGAAATTGGTCCTAGGTCTACCAGATGCTGATGCAGTTTATCATTTGAACAATTACTCAACAGGTGTTCTTTCACAAATAAATTGTACAGCCCCTCATAATCATTAACACCACTGCCTTGAATCCAACCATCCAGTGTTTTCACTGAGTAGTCCACAAAATCAACCCAGGTCTGGCTCGAGGTATTTTGAGCCCCCCTGAATCTAATTCTATACTCCTCAGTGGAGAATCCAAAGCCCTCAATCAGGGTTCCCTTCATGAGGTCATAAGATTCTGCATCTTTTCCAGAGAGTGTGAGGAGTCTATCCCTACACTTTCCAGTGAACATTTCCCAAAGGAGAGCACCCCAGTGAGATTTGCTTACTTTTCTGGTTACACAAGCCCTCTCAAAAGCTGTGAACCATTTGGTGATGTCATCACCATCTTCATATTTAGTTACAATCCCTTTAGGGATTTTCAACATGTCAGGAGAATCTCTGACCCTATTTATGTTGCTGCCACCATTGATGGGACCTAGGCCCATTTCTTGTCTTTCCCTTTCTATGGCTAGGATCTGTCTTTCCAAAGCCAATCTTTTGGCCATCCTGGCTAGCAGGAGGTCCTCTTCACTGAGGCTATCCTCAGTGTTTCCAGAGGTGCTGGTCCCTCCTGTGAGGGAAGCAGCATCTCTGACTATCACAGTTGGAATCAGGGATTGAGTGTCCCTGGGTTCCCTAGTTAGGACTGGAAGGTGGGAATTCTCCTCCAGGTCACTAACATCCTCCTCTGGGTTGTCATCCTCAGAGGGGTTGGCTTTTTCAAACTCTGCCAAAAGCTCCTGGAGCTGTAGTTTGGAGGGTCTTGAGCCAATTGTGATTTTCTTTAGGTTGCAGAGTGACCTTAGCTCCCTCATCTTAAGATGGAGGTAAGGTGTGAGGTCGAGTTCCTCCACATTCATCTCTGCACTAGACATTATGGGGGTCATTCCAACCCTGGCGGTCAATGACCGCCGGGTTGGAGGACCGCGGGAGCACCGCCGACAGGCCGGCGGTGCTCCCAAGGGCATTCCGACCGCGGCGGTAAAGCCGCGGTCGGACCGGCAACACTGGCGGTCTCCCGCCAGTGTACCGCCGCCCTTTGGAATCCTCTAAGGAGGCGCAGCTAGCTGCGCCGCCGAGGGGATTCCGACCCCCCCTACCGCCATCCAGTTCCCGGCGGTCCGCCCGCCGGGAACCGGATGGCGGTAGGGGGGGTCGCGGGGCCCCTGGGGGCCCCTGCAGTGCCCATGCCACTGGCATGGGCACTGCAGGGGCCCCCGTAAGAGGGCCCCTACAAGTATTTCACTGTCTGCTTGGCAGACAGTGAAATACGCGACGGGTGCAACAGCACCCGTCGCACCTTCCCACTCCGCCGGCTCGATTACGAGCCGGCATCCTCGTGGGAAGGGAGTTTTTCCCTGGGCTGGCGGGCGGTCTTTTGGCGACCGCCCGCCAGCCCAGGGAAAAACTTAGAATACCCTCCGCGGTCTTTCGACAGCGGAGCGGTATTTCGGAGGGGGGAAGTCTGGCGGGCGGCATCCGCCGCCCGCCAGACTTGGAATGACCCCCTATGTTTCTAAAAGTTGGAATACTTTTTAAGAATCTAAAACTAGTTCTAGAATCTAATTCAAACTTTTACAAAACGTTTAAACTCTAAAAGAAATGCTAACAGGGACTAACACAAGGCCCTAGCAGGACTTTTAAGAATTTAGAAAAATAGTTCAAATTGCAAAAATCTATTTCTAATGACAATTTTTGGAATTTGTCGTGTGATCAGGTATTGGCTGAGTAGTCCAGCAAATGCAAAGTCTTGTACCCCACCGCTGATCCACCAGTGTAGGAAGTTGGCTCTGTATGCACTATTTCAAAGTAAGGAATCGTATGCACAGAGTCCAAGGGTTCCCCTTAGAGGTAAGATAGTGGCAAAAAGAGATAATACTAATATTACTATATAACTCTATTTTGTGGTAGTGTGGTCGAGCAGTAGGCTTATCAAAGGAGTAGTGTTAAGCATTTTTTGTACACACACAGGCAATAAATGAGGAACACACACCCAGAGACAATTCCAGGCCAATAGGTTTTTGTATAGAAACAAATCTTTTATTAGTTTATTTTAAGAACCACAAGTTCAAATTTTACATGTAATACTTTGAATGAAAGGAATTGCAGGTAAGTACTTTTTGAATAATCACAATAGCATATATACTTTTCAAATAAAACACATATAGCTATTTTAAAACTAGACACTTAGTGCAATTTTCACAGTTCCTAGGGGAGGTAAGTAATTGTTAGTTCTTGTAGGTAAGTAAACCACCTACGGGGTTCAAGTTTGGGTCCAAGGTAGCCCACCGTTGGGGGTTCAGGGCAACCCCAAAGTTACCACACCAGCAGCTCAGGGCCGGTCAGGTGCAAAGTTCAAAGTGGTGCCCAAAACGCATAGGCTTCAATGGAGAAGGGGGTGCCCCGGTTCCAGTCTGCCAGCAGGTAAGTACCCGCGTCTTCAGAGGGCAGACCAGGGGGGTTTTGTAGGGCACCGGGGGGGACACAAGTTAGCACAGAAAGTACACCCTCAGCAGCACGGGGGCGGCCGGGTGCAGTGTGCAAACACACGTCGGGTTTCAAATGTAAATCAATGGGAGACCAAGGGGTCTCTTCAGCGATGCAGGCAGGCAAGGGGGGGCTCTTCGGGGTAGCCACCACCTGGGCAAGGGAGAGGGCCTCCTGGGGGTCACTCCTGCACTGGAGTTCCGATCTTTCAGGTCCTGGGGGCTGCGGGTGCAGAGTCTTTTCCAGGCGTCGGGATCTGGGAGTCAGGCAGTCGCGGTCAGGGGGAGCCTCGGGAATCCCTCTGCAGGCGTCGCTGTGGGGGTTCAGGGGGGACAACTCTGGCTACTCACGGTCTCGTAGTTGCCGGGGAGTCCTCCCTGAAGTGTTGTTTCTCCACAAGTCGAGCCGGGGGCGTCGGGTGCAGAGTAGCAAGTCTCACGCTTCCGGCGGGAAACGCAGTTGTCTTGAAGTTGCTTCTTTGGAAACAAAGTTGCAGTCTTGGGTGAACAGAGCCGCTGTCCTCTGGAGTTTCTTGGTCCTTCTAGAGCAGGGCAGTCCTCTGAGGCTTCAGAGGTCGCTGGTCCTGGGGAAAGCATCGCTGGAGCAGTTTTCTTCCGAAGGGGGGGAGACAGGCCGGTAGAGCTGGGGCCAAAGCAGTTGGGGGCATATTTATACTCCGTTTGCGCCGGAATTGCGTCGGTTTTTTTGACGCAATTTCGACGCAAAACTAACTCCATATTTATACTTTGGCGTTAGACGCGTCTAGCGCCAAAGTCCATGGAGTTAGCGTCATTTTTTAGCGTGGACACCTACTTTGCGTTAATTATATGCAAGGTAGGTGTTCCCGTCTAAAAAATCGACTCCGAGGCATGTGCGTCGGATTTATACTCCCGGGCAAAATTCACGCCCGGGAGTGGGCGGGTCAAAAAAAATGACGTACGGCCGCTTTTGCGCCGTTTTTTAGCGCCTGCAAAAGGAAGGCGTTAAGGGACCTGTGGGCTCTGAAGGAGCCCAGAGGTGCCCTCCCATGCCCCCAGGGACACCCCCTGTCACCCTTGCCCACCCCAGGAGGACACCCATGGGTGGAGGGACCCATCCCAGGGACATTAAGGTAAGTTCAGGTAAATGTTTTTTTTCATTTTTTTTTGTGGCATAGGGGGGCCTGATTTGTGCCCCCCTACATGCCACTATGCCCAATGACAATGCCCAGGGGACATAAGTCCCCTGGGCATGGCCATTGGGCAAGGGGGCATGACTCCTGTCTTTGCTAAGACAGGAGTCATTTCTATGGGGGTTGGGAGTCGAAAGAAATGGCGCAAATCGGGTTGAGGCGAAAAAATTGCCTCAACCTGACTTGCCCCATTTCTTGACGCCCAAGCCCCATATCCCCCTACGCCGGCGCTGCCTGGTGTACGTCGTTTTTTTACACGCACACCAGGCAGCGCCGGCGGCTAACGCCGGCGGCTAACGTCATTGATTAAATACGGCGCCCACATGGTGCTTCAGAATGGCGTTAGCCGGCGCAAATTTTTTTGACGCAAAACTGCGTTAGCGCAGTTTTGCGTCAAAAAGTATAAATATGGCCCTTGGTGTCTCCGTCTTCTCTGCAGGGTTTTTCAGCTCAGCAGTCCTCTTCTTCTTAGGTTGCAGGAATCTGAGTTCCTAGGTTCAGGGGAGCCCCTAAATACAGAATTTAGGGGTGTGTTTAGGTCAGGGAGGGCAGTAGCCAATGGCTACTAGCCCTGAGGGTGGCTACACCCTCTTTGTGCCTCCTCCCAAGGGGAGGGGGTCACATTCCTTTCCCTATTGGGGGGATCCTCCATCTGCAAGATGGAGGATTCCTAAAAGTCAGAGTCACTTCAGCTCAGGTTGCCTTAGGGGCTGTCCTGACTGGTCAGTGACTCCTCCTTGTTTTTCTCATTATCTCCTCCGGCCTTGCCGCCAAAAGTGGGGCCGTGGCCGGAGGGGGCGGGCAACTCAACTAGCTGGAATGCCCTGTGGTGCTGTAACAAAGGGGGTGAGCCTTTGAGGCTCACCACCAGGTGTTACAGTCCTGCAAGGGGGAGGTGATAAGCATCTCCACCCAGTACAGGCTTTGTTACTAGCCAGCCACAGAGTGACAAAGGCACTCTCCCCATGTGGCCAGCAACATGTCTCGAGTGTGGCAGGCTGCTAAAACCAGTCAGCCTACACAGTTAGTTGGTTAAGGTTTCAGGGGGCACCTCTAAGGTGCCCTCTGGGGTGTATTTTACAATAAAATGTACACTGGCATCAGTGTGCATTTATTGTGCTGAGAAGTTTGATACCAAACTTCCCAGTTTTCAGTGTAGCCATTATGGTGCTGTGGAGTTCGTGTTTGACAGACTCCCAGACCATATACTCTTATGGCTACCCTGCACTTACAATGTCTACGGTTTAGCTTAAACACTGTAGGGGCACAGTGCTCATGCACTGGTGCCCTCACCTATGGTATAGTGCACCCTGCCTTAGGGCTGTAAGGCCTGCTAGAGGGGTGACTTATCTATACTGCATAGGCAGTGTGAGGTTGGCATGGCACCCTGAGGGGAGTGCCATGTCGACTTACTCGTTTTGTCCTCACCAGCACACACAAGCTGCCAAGCAGTGTGTCTGTGCTGAGTGAGGGGTCCCCAGGGTGGCATAAGATATGCTGCAGCCCTTAGAGACCTTCCCTGGCATCCGGGCCCTTGGTACCAGGGGTACCAGTTACAAGGGACTTACCTGGATGCCAGGGTGTGCCAATTGTGAAAACAAAAGTACAGGTTAGGGAAAGAACACTGGTGCTGGGGCCTGGTTAGTAGGCCTCAGCACACTTTCAATTCAAAACATAGCATCAGCAAAGGCAAAAAGTCAGGGGGTAACCATGCCAAGGAGGCATTTCCTTACACACACTGATGACAGTGTTGGATGTATTAAAATATGCACACAGAGGGCATCTTAGAGATGCCCTCTGTATTTTACCCAATCCTTCAGGGCAGGCCTGACTGGTCTGTACCAGCCTGTCACTGAGAGACAAGTTTCTGACCCCCTGGGATGAGAGCCTTTGTGCTCTCTGGGGCCAGAAACAAAGCCTGCACTGTGTGGAGGTGCTTCACACCTCCCCCCTGCAGGAACGGTAACACCCAGCAGTGGGCCTCAAAGGCTCAGGCTTCGTGTTACAATGCCCCAGGGCACTCCAGCTAGTGGAGATGCCCGCCCCCCGGACACAGCCCCCACTTTTGGCTGCAAGTCTGGGGAGATAATGGGAAAAAAAGGAGGAGTCACCTCCTCAGCCAGGTCCACCCCTAAGGTGACCAGAGCTGAAGTGACCCCCTCCTTGGAAAATCCTCCATCTTGTTTTGGAGGAATTAGCCCAATAGGGATAGAGATGTGCTCCCCTCCCCCAAAGCGAGGGAGCACAAGGAGGGTGTAGCCACCCTCAAGGACAGTAGCCATTTGGCTACTGTCCTCTAGTCCTAACACACCCCTACATTTAGTATTTAGGGGTGACCCTCAACCCAGGAAATCAGATTCCTGACGACCTGAAACAAGAAGAAGGACTGCTGACCTGAAAGCCCCGCAGAGACAACGGAGACAACTGACTTGGCCCCTGTCCTGCCAGCCTGTCTCCAGACTCAAAGAACCTGCAACAGCGACGTATCCAGCGGGACCAGCGACCTCTGCCTACTCAGACAACTGCCCTGCAACCCAAAGGACCAAGAAACTCCAGTGGACAGCGGTTCTGTCTAATCTACAAAGAAGAAACCATCTTTAAAGGGACTCCAGACTCACTCTAGAAGCGTGGGTCTCCAACACTCTGCACCCAACGCCCCCGGCTCATGTCCAGATAAACCAACACTGCAGCGAGGACCCCCAGGCAACTCCCACAACGTGGACACCCTGAGATGACCTCCCTGCATCCCCACAGAGACGCCTGCAGAGAGAATCCAGAGGCTCCCCCTGACCATGACTGCCCGGTAACAAAGAACCCAACGCCTAGAAGAAACACGGCAACCGAAGACCCCAAGCCCAAGAGAAACCAACTACAGGTGCAGGAGTGACCAACAGGCGGCCCTCATGGTTGCTCATTCGGTGGCTGGCCCCAGGAGCTCCCCTGTGCCCTGCCTGCATCACCAGAGTGACAGCCGGGTCCCTCCATTGATTCCTATCTAAAACCCGACACCTACTTTGCACACTGCACCCGGCCGCCCCTGTGCCGCTGAGGGTGTATTCTGTGTGCCTGTTTGTGACCCCCCCCAGGGCTCTACAAAACCCTTCTGGTCTGCTCCCTGAGGATGCAGGTACTTACCTGCTAGCAGACTGGAACCAGAGCACCCCTAGTCTCCATAAGCGCCTATGTTATTTGGGCCCTACTTTGACCTCTGCACCTGACTGGCCTTTTGTTGCTGGTGCTGGGTGTTTGGGGTTGACTTGTACCCCCAACGGTGGGCTGCCTATACCTCGCAAACTGAACTTGTAAGTGCTTTACTTACCTGATAAACTAACTTGTACTTACCTCCCCAGGAACTGTTGATTTTTGCACAGTGTTCACTTTGATAATAGCGTATTGCCATTTTTGACAAAACTGTGTACAGTATTGTTTTAATTCAAAGTTCCATATTTACCTATGCCAAGTACCTTACAATTTATGTACCTACTGAATTTTGTGGTTCTAAAATAAAGAAAATAATATTTTTCTCTATAAAAAACTATTGGCCTGGAGTTAAGTCTTTGTTGTTCTCATTTATTGCCTGTGTGTGTACAACAAATGCTTAACACTACCCTACTGCTCGACCATACTACCACAAAATAGAGCATTAGTATTATCTGATTTTGCCACCATCAACCTCTAAGGGGAACCCTTGGACTCTGTGCACACAATCACTTTGAGATAGTATATACAGATCCAAATTCCTACAGTTGTTATGTGGAGGTCATAAGACCGCCACCCTCCTATTGAGGCCCTTAATGTTAATTGTGTTTTACTTTTTTATTTCCATTACATACTATTAATCATATTTGTTTTAATTGATAATAATTATTATACATTGTAATAATTATGCAACTTCTTTTATTTTTGTTAAAATGTAGACATAATGGCCCTCATTACAACCCTGGCAGTAAATGCCGCCGACCGCCATGCTGACGACCGCCAACATACCGTGACCGCGGCAGTATACCGTTACGGGTATTATGACCCACACAAAGAAATCCACCCCTATACAGACACCCACACAAGTCCGACAGCCCAAAAGTCAGTGATAAACTGGTGGTAGCAAAACCCAAACCGTTACGCCAACAGAAATACGCCTACAGCATCATGACCCACGAATCACAGCGGCACTCAAAATACACACACACTAAAAAAACTACACCACATTGGACAATTCAAACTATACACACCTGACACACATAAACACACCACACACACACACACCCAATCCAATATAAAACACAAACCCACAATCCCTTACAATGAAAAAAAATATTGCCAACTGAGAGAGAGACAAGCCAGGAGCACCCACTGAATCTAAGCCACATAACACCATCACCCATACACCATCCACGCACCTCACAGCACACATCCCACACACCCTCACACATACCACTTACACTACACCCACGGCACCACAAAGACACCCCAGGTTCTCTGAGGAGGAGCTAAGGGTCATGGTGGAGGAAATGATCTGGATAGAGGCACAGCTATTCGGATCACAGGTGCAGCAGACGTCCATTGCAAGGAAGATGGAGCTATGGCGGAGAGTCGTGGACAGGGTCAACGCCGTGGGACAGCACCCCAGAACAAGGGATGACATCAGGAACAGGTGGAATGACCTATGGGGGAAGGTGTGTTCCGTGGTAGCAAGACACCAGGTAGCCGTACAGAGGACTGGTGGTGGTCCCTCACCTCCTCCCCCATAACTGACAACATGGGAGGAGCAAGTCTTGGCAATCATGCATCCTGAGGGCCTCGCGGGAGTAGCAGGAGGACTGGACTCTGGTAAGTCAAATCTTTACTACTATATCCCCCACCCTACCTGCATGCCATCACAAACTCCTAACCCTACCCTCACCCCCATCACTCCACCACCTCAAATATACCCCACTATTACAACTCACCCATCCGAATACCAAGCCCTGCATGCAACACCAATGCCTGGACACGCATCACAGACCTGCATGGACACCCATCACGACAGCATGCACACTAGTGACAATCACTTAGCCAAACCAATCACAACTCACACAACCCAAAGGTGCCTTGCTAATAACAACCATAGAGGGAAACATATCCATGCACAAGATGGCACACGCAGATAGAATAACACTGCATTTACATCCCCACAGGACCCCCACTCAACGTCACCGGAGAAGAGGTGTCACCAACATCCAGTCCCCCCACAGAAGAGGCCCACATTGATAACAGCAGCTCTGCACGCCTGGATCACGATGACCAACCTGGCCCATCAGGGACCTATGGACAGTTGGTTACCTTGCCACAGTCCCAACCCACCACAGAGCCTACCCCTCAGGAAACACCAGCACAGCCCCCACCCAGTGGGCCCATCCCTCTGTCCCCAGGACACGTCAATCAGCAGTGTGTCCACCACTACAGGCACCCCAGGTAACCCCACAAACCCAAGACAATCAGAGACCTGGGGTCAGTGGCAGTGGGCACACGGTTCAGGGGACAGAGGCACAGGACAACAGGAAAGCTGGGAGGATTGCTGTGCGACAGGGCGAGGACAGGCACAGGGAACCCACTCTCCACGAGGCACTTGCAGGGATCCTGGGAGCATACCACCATTTCCTGGAGACCTTGGGCCAGATACTGTACAAGTTGCAGGAGATCCAGCGGCTCCAGGAGGACAGTACCTGGGCATCAGGGAGGACCTCAAACACATCCACACCACCATGGTCACCATTGCAGGGGTGCTGGCTGACATGGCCAACACCATGAGGGAGGCAGTGGCACACCAACGGGCCCCTGACACTAGCCACACCGAAGAACTCCCCTCCACCTCTTCTGGCACTAGTGGACAGGAGGCCCTGCCAGAGGACCAACAGGCCACCAGCACCCCACCCCCTGCAGAAGGAGAACCACCCCGAAAATGGTCCCTGCGATCCAGGCAGAAGCCAGAGAACATTGCCAAGACCCCTGCCAGGAAAAAAAGACTCTCCTGAATGTCAGCCTTGTGTCCTACTCTGTCACCCTGTCCACCTTGTACTGCCATTGCTCCCCTTCCTATGCCCCCTTGGACAATGCACCTCCAATACAAATTGACTGGACTCTATCCTGGACATTCCTCCACCATCACCCCAGCCCATTGCATATCCCCCTCTACTTATTAGCACTTAAACACCCTTGGAACAAATACAAGTATGGAGTCTGTCAAATGATTTAAATATGTATTAGTTTAACAAGCTGTAAACATTGCAATTCAAATGTACAGTTATATATACATAGGTATGACCTGTAGTGGGCAGCAGTAAACACACCAGGAGCCAGAGTGGGGTACAGCTATCTGAAAATAGACATGCCAAAGGGTACAGTAAGTGGCCATAGACATAGGGAAATCAGGCTGCCATGTCCAATGTCTAACACAAAACTGCAACGGAAAGTGAAGTTACAGTGTCTTACCTGTGTGTCACTGGAAGTACTGTTGAATGAGTGAACTTCTGTTGTCCACATCTTCTTCCTCTGCCTCCTCTTCATCACTGCCCACAGGCTCCACGGCTGCCACAAGACCATCTCCAGGCTCATCCTCCTGCAGAAAAGCCACCTGGTATCTCAAGACCAGGTTGTGCAACATGCAATGATGATCTGGCTCACCTTCCTGGGTGAGTAGTGCAGGGATCCACCTGTCAGATGAAGGCACCGGAATCTGGCCTTCAGGAGGCCAAAGGCCCTCTCATTTATCCTCCTTGTTCGCCCATGTGCCTCATTGTAACATTTCTCTGCCCTTGTCCTGGCATTCCTCACTTGGGTCAGTAGCCATGAGAGGTTGGGGTAACCAGAGTCACCTGCAAATATCGAAGGATACCTGTTAGACACACAGTCACCCTTAGGGACAACCCCACACCCATTTACCTACATCAACTGGGTGGGGACCATGGGCTCACCTATTAGCCACACCCGGTGCCTCTGGAGTTGAGACATCACATATGGAATGCTGCTATTCCTCAAGATAAAGGCATCATGCACAGAGCCAGGATACTTGGCATTCACATGGGAGATGTACTGGTCCGACAAACACACCATCTGCACATTCAGAGAGTGAAAGCTTTTTCTATTCCTGAACACTTGTTTATTTCTCCAGGGGGAGGGAAAAATGCTATATGTGTACCATCAATGGCACCAATGATGATGGGGATATGTCCCAGGACATAAAAGTCAGCCTTCACTGTGGCCAAATCCTCCACCTGGGGGAATATGATGTAGCTGCGCATCTGTTTCAGCAGGGCAGACAACACTCTGGTCAACACGTTGGAGAACATAGGCTGAGACATCCCTGATGCCATGGCCACTGTTGCTTGGAAAGAACCACTTGTCAGGAAATGGAGCACTGACAGGACCTGCACTAGAGTGGGGATACCTGTGGGCTGGCGGATAGCTGAAATCAGGTCTGGCTCCAATTGGGCACACAGTTCTTGGATTGTGGCCCTATCAAGTCTGCAGGTAAGGATAATGTGTCTGTCCTCCATTGTCACCAGGTCCACCAGGGGTCTGGACACGGGGGGATGTCTCCATCTCCTATTCATCCTCAGCGGTTGAACTCTAGGGTGGAAAACGGTGAGCAGAGGGTCATATTCACACATACGTGAAATTAAAAAAAAAAATTCCCTTTACAGAAACAGCATGTGAATACGAAAGTCAGTTGATGTGCCAATGTCTGCTGTGACGCCCATGAAATGGCAGCTGCCTGACCTATGAGGAGAGACAAGTAGAAATGAGGTAATTCCGCTGGTGTGTGCGCAACTTCACATTGGTTATCATTGGGCCCTATGGGTTCCAGGAGCCAATGGCGATGTACGCTGGCGGTGACGGTACACACTGCTGCGGATGTGACCGCCATTTTCTATCTGTTCACTCACTTGCTACCTGACCTTCAACAGGAGAGGACCTACACTGCAAGTGCTGCTGTGACCTGTGTCTGGAAGCTCCAATGGCTCAAGTGTCTGGGGAAAGGGCCCCCACCTTCACTTCGGAGGAGTTGGAGAGACTGGTGGATGGGGTCCTACCCCAGTACACTTTACTCTATGGTACTCCAGACAAACAGGTGAGTACACTGTGAGCATGATGCGTGGGCCATGAATGTATGGATTGCTGTGTGTGTAAGCCTTGTGTAGGGGGTGGGGCTGAGGGGTCCTAGACAGAGTGCTGCATGTCTGGTGGTCAATGTCTGTGCGTAAGGGGATGGTAGGGAGATTGTGGGCCATGAGTGTAACAGTCCGGATGGTATGACTAATCCCTTTTTTCTATGCATATTTTCCTGCAGGTCAGCGGCCATCAGAAAAAGGAGATTTGGTGTGCCATCGCCAAGGAGGTGCGGACCCTGGGGGTCTTTGACAGGCGGAAAACCCACTGGGAGGACCTGCGCTGCTGGGCATGGAAGACGGCGGAGGCCCAGCTGAGGCTGGCCTCCCAACAGGGAAGGGGTGCCCGTCGTACCCTGACCCCCCTGATGTTCCGCATCCTGGCAGTGGCCCATCCGAGTTGGATGGGTGCTTGAAGGCATCACAGCAGCCACAAGGGGGTGAGTACAGATTTTGAATCATGACTTTGCGCGCGTTAAGGTTGTGCCTGGGTGGGGGATGTGGGCTGTGGGTTCCCGTAGGTCAGGGCGAACTGGCAGGGTAGGTCCCTTGTCGGGCAGGCTCTGAAGCACTCCAACCCCAATAGTGTTAGTGGGCATCTACTACTGGGCAGGGTCCTGTTGGTTTCAGGTGTGCAGCCAATGGCGTTGGGCAATGTGCCCCATGGGCTGGTGACTAGCATTGTAACTGGTTGTGCATGGCCTAGTGCATAGGGCTGATTCCTGCGTGTTGTGTATGCCAACGGTAGTGTTGTTGCTGGCACTGACCAAGTGTATCCTCTGTCTCTCCCCCCCTTCTTGTTTTGTCACCCTGTCCTTGTGTGCATTAGCATCATTTGGCAGAGGAGCAGAGGCACCAGCGACGGAGGGAGCTGCATCCCACATGGGCCTGGAGGCCGAATCCACCGACGTTGAGGGCACCAGTGGAACGGAGGGCCAGGGGAGCATCAAGACGGAGACAGGAGGGGACACTACAGACAGTGACTCCTCCTACGATGGAAGCTCCCTGGCAGTGGCAGACACCTCTGTGCCCACCCCAACAAGAGGTACAGCCGCCACCCCGTACCAGCACTGCCCTCCCAGCAGCCCCTCAGCGTGTTTCCCGTGCCCGCTCACTCAGGAGGGTGGGCATCTTCTTTGCCCCAGGCACCTCAGGCCCTGCCCCAGTCAGCCCTGCTGCCCTCAGTGAGGAGGCCATTGACCTCCTGAGATCCCTCACTGTTGGGCAGTCAACCATACTGAATGCCACCCAGGGTGTCAAAAGACATTTGCAACAAACAAATGCATACCTGGAGGGCATTCACTCTGGCGTGGCGGCCCAACAGAGAGCATTTCAGGCTCTGGCCTCCGCATTGATGGCAGCCATTGTCCCCGCCTCCAATTTCCTCTACCCAGTCCCAATCCCCTCAACCCCAACCTATCCCAAGCCCACCTTCAGACTAGCAATCACCCAAATCAACACATAGAAGTAGCTCAGGCAAACACAAGCACCACACTCCATCTCAGAGGCACTCACACAAGAACCATCCCCATGCAGACACACCAACATCCACAGCCTCCACTGTGTCCCCCTCCTCCTCCTCCTCATCCACCTCCCTCCTAGTAGCACCTCCACTCACACCTGCATGCACTACATCCTCATCCACTACCTCCATCACTACACGCCCCTCACTGGCAGTCACCATCCCCACATCCATGCACACGTCCCCTGTGTCCTCTCCCACTGTGTCTGTGACCCCTCCTCCAAAAGTACACAAACGCAAACACATACACACCCAACAGCCATCCACCTCACAACAGCATCCAGCTCATGCACCTGCAAACAAACACAGCAGACTGACACCTCCTACAAGCACTCTCTCTTCCTCCACTCCCAAACCTTCACCCTCTTCCTGCCCCAATGTCCCTAAAAAGCTTTTCCTAGCCAACATTGACCTCTTCTCTACCCCTCCCCCTGTCCTTCACCTCGGGCCAGGGTGGCCAGAACCCAGCCCAGCACCTCAGCCACCAAGTCCACACCCAATGTGGTTTCTGCAGCTGTGAGAGGCTCTTAGGAGGCACCCGTCAGCCCAGCCAGTGTGCCACCAACACCTGCCAAGGCCAAGAAGGTTCCGCCATCTGGCAAGGGCAAAAATGGGACAGCATGCAGCAAGGAGAAGGAGGCACAACCAGCCAGCAAGGCCAAGTCAGAGACTCCAGTTGGCAGAAGCAAGGAGGCAAGACCATCTACCAAGGGCAGGAAGGGGCACAGAACACCAGCCGGGGCACTTCGGCTGTCCGAGGTTGCAGGTGAAGGCCTGGAGGCTACCACCACAACCGCCAGCACCACCGCAAGCACTGCCACCTGCACTGCCGCAAGCACCGCCACCTGCACCGCCGCAAGCAGCACCACTGGCAGCAGCCCCAGTGGGCAGCCGTCCGTGGTTACAGAGAAAGGGCTGGAGCCTCCCCCTCCACTGGCAGCACTGCAGCCAGCACCGCCACCTGCACCGCCGCCAGCAGCACCACTGGCAGCAGCAGCAGCCCCAGTGGGCAGCCTTCCGAGGCTGCAGGGGTAGGGCTGGAGCCTCCCCCCATCACTGGCAGCACCAACACCAGCACCGGCACTGCCACCACTGTACAGCCGTCCCCGCCAGCGGATGGTCTGTAGTCCTGCCTCCATGGAGTGCCATGCATCCTGCCCACAGAAAATCGTGTGGGTCTGACACCCAGGTGAGTGACTGTGACCTTGCACTCCCCATGTGCTGCATCACAGGGCACAAAGCAACCTCCAGAACCAGTGGAAGAAAGCATCCACTCACCCTATCCTTGCCAGGATGAAGCACACTGGGCACAAAGCCCCCTCCAGAACCAGTGGAAGAAGGCATCCACTCACCCTATCCTTGCCAGGATGAAGTACACTGGGCACAAAGCCCCCTCCAGAACCAGTGGAGAAGCCATACACTTGAGAGACTGTGGCTTTGCACTCCCCAGGACCAAGCAGTGGTCAAACCACCCACTTGAGAGACTGTGGCTTTGCACTGCCCTGGACCAAGCAGTGGGCAAACCACCCACTTGAGAGACTGTGGCTTTGCACTCCCCAGGACCAAGCGGTGGGCAACCCACCCACTAGAGAGACTGTGGCCTTGCACTCCCAAGGACCAAGCAGTGGTCAAACCACCCACTTGAGAGACTGTGGCTGTACACTCCCCAGGACCAAGCAGTGGTCAACCCACCCACTGGAGAGACTGCGGCTTTGCACTCCCCAGGACCAAGCAGTGGTCAAACCACCCACTTGAGAGACTGTGGCCTTGCACTCCCCAGGACCAAGCAGTGGGCATGAAGCCCCCTCCAGGAGCAGTGGCGTTGTACCATCTTCCGGCTGAGGTGCCCCCCCCTTTCCCGTCCCCCTGAGGTGCCTGTGTGTTTTTGACCTGATGCCCCTGTAGTGTTCTCTCCCTATTGAGGCAGGAGTCAAGTGTGGGCTTGGCCTATGTGTTTTGGCCCAGTGGGCCACGGACAATTTTTGAGTGGGCATTGTCCCGCCTTTTGTATATATTGTGTATATTGTAAATACTGTTTTTAATTTCTGAACGTATTTCTAAGGATTTCTAATATTACACTCATTTGACTCCATTCCTTTTGTCCTTGCGTTATTCCAGAGCGTTACGGTGTGTATATGTAATGTTGTTGCATGTGTTTGTGTGTATGGTGTTGGGGGTGAGGGTGGGGTGGGGGTGTTGCATGTGTGTGTGTTGCTCTCTTTTTCCTCCCCCCTCCCTTGTGTGCTAGGTGCAGTACTCACTGTGGTCGTTGTCGCTGGCGTTGGTGCTCCTGGTGTATGAGCAGATACACCAGCATGGGGAAGACCTGCAGCTTGGGCTCCATGGCGTCCTGGTTCTTCCTTGAGTGTCAAGAGGTGAGTCGTTCACCATCAAAACACTGTTTCCGCCGTGCTTTTGATGGCATTGGTAAAGCTCCGGAAAAGGTGCAGATAGGCCTCTTGTAATACAGTGGGTGGAACCTTGTCTTCCGCCTGGCTGTTGGCAGTTACCACTGCGGTGTTTGTTGCTACCGCCGTGGCGGTCAGAGTGTCAAAGTGGCTGTATGTGTTAGCGGTTTCCGCTGTGGTCATGATTAATTTTACTGCCGGCCTGTTGGCGATGTTACTGCTGCTTTAACACCGACCGCCAGGGTTATAATGAGGGCCATAACTTTTATTTTTAGAATTTTATATTTTTTGGTATTTAATAGAGTTGTTAAAATGTGTTATTTGTTTTAGGTGAATTACTCTCTCTTTACTGTTGCACTGAATGGAGTGGGAATAGCACATTTTAACACCCTCCTGAGTCCAACTCTTTCCCTACTGTTGCACTGAATGGAGTGGGAATAGTAAATTGTACTCTTCCTGAGTCCAACACGTTCCCTACTGTTGCACACACTGGAGTGGGAATAGTTCATTTTACCTTTCCAGTTTCCAATGCTTTCCCTACTGTTGCACCAACTGGAGTGGGGATAGTATATTTTACCTCTCCTGAGTCCAACATGCTTCCTACTGTTGCACACACTGGAGTGGGAATAGTACATTTTATCCCTCCTGAGTCCAACGTTTTCCCTACTGTTGCACCGACTGGAGTGGGAACAGTCAACTTTACCCCAAGTCCAACACTTTCCCTACTGTTGCACCTACTGGAGTGAGATTAGTACAATTTACCCCTCTTAAGTCCAACACTTTCCCTATTGTTGACCACACTGGAGTGGGAATAGTACATTTTACCACTCTGTTGTCCAACCCTTTCTCTACTGTTGCACTGACTGGAGTGGGAATAGTAAATTTCACCTCTCCTGAGTCCAATGCTGTCCCTACTGTTGCACTGACTGGAGTGGGAATAGTAAATTTTACCCCTCCTAAATCCAACGCTTTCCCTAGAGTGGGAATAGTATATTTTACCGCTCCGGTGTCCAACACTTTCCCTACTGTTGCACCAATTGTAGTGGGAATACTAAATTTTAGCCCTCATGATGCCAGTGCTTTCCCTATTGTTGCACCTACTGGAGTGGCAATAGTAAATTTTACCCTTTCTGAGTCCAACGCTTTTCTACAGTTACAAACATTGGAGTGGGAATAGTAAATTTTTTATATATATACTGTATATATACAAATATATGTTTATATGTGTGTGTGTATATATATATATATATATGTGTGTGTGTGTGTACTTATGTTAGAATATTTAAAAATATAGAAAATTATAATATCAATCCAAATATGTTTCATAGTATTCTTACATTAAATATATGTATATAAACATTCATGTGTTTGTTTAAATACGTATATATTAATATATATTTTAAATATTATTTAAGCATACTTAATGTACAATATATTAATGTTAGATGTCAGACTATTTAGGCGTTACTGTTTTTAACTATATATAGCTTAACAAAATGATATTTTTGTATATATGTTTCCATATTGGTGTAAAATTTCCATATTAGTGTATTATTTCCATATTAGTGTAATATTTTTTTACATTTCTGTACTTACCTGTGTATGTATAGGAAAACAATATTTTTATGATTGATATTTTTGACACTATTTTTGTAACAAGATATTGCTGGTGTTGATATTATGTCACTTAACCGGAAGCAGTCCATCATGAGCTGGCAGGTGAAGTGGGAAGGCCAGATGAGGCCCCATCCAGATGGTGTGTGATTGATGTTTCTAGGTCATCCTCACTTTTTGCCTTGGTACTGAATGCTTTTCGACTTAACTTGCACTAGGTCTCTGCTAACCAGGCCCCCAGAGCCAGTGCTCTTTACATAAAATAAGATAATCATCTATTTTAACCCAATTGGCAAGGACTTAAGCACCCTTGTAAGCCTAGTAAATGGTACTCACATTACCTACCGCCTGGGTGCGAAAGAGGGTCCCTAAGAGCTGCAACATGTATTATGCCACCCTAAGGGACCACAATCAAATTGCATGCAGAGGGCATCGCAGAATGTGTGAAAGGGTGCAAATTATTTTGAAACACAACATTGCACACTCCCTGTTTGCTATGTCCATGACCACTGCATGTAATATATATGGTGTTCCTGCAGCAGGCCTTAGAACCCTAAGGCAGGGTGCAATATATTACATGTGGAGGCACATCTGCATGAGCAGATGTACCCCTGTGATGCCTAGTTCAATTGCTAGACACTGCAAGTGTTCAGACAGCTATGTTTAGGACATGTACTGGGCACTGATCATTACGAGTTACCCAGCTACATGATGGCTAAACTGACAGATCTGATCAAGCACATCATCCTAATAAATCCATACTGATGCCATTATCAGTGCCCCCTTAAAACCTACTAGTCTGTTAGTGCGTTGGCTGACTGGTATCGACCAGCCTGCTACCACAGACAAGTTTCTGACCCCCTTTATGTGACAGCCCATACTCTGAGGCAAGAAACAATACCTGCTCCAGGGGAAGGTGTTATCACCTCCTCCAGCAGGATGGTTAGCAATTTAGCATATCTGTGCTGGAGGCTTCAAAGCCTCTGCCGCCCTGTGATATGTGACTCTGGCTTCCCCTAGACATGGGGAATGCCACCTTCTGCCCTTCTGGCACCAGAGCAGGTTAGAAATGAGTTATTTAGCAGGCATGTTTCACTTCTAGCCTAGTCACTCCCTAAGGTGGGCTACCTGAAGTGAACACTCAAAGATGGGTTCCACCAGCTTGATTTGAGTGGAACTAGAAACTTTGGGTCAGGAAAATGCCCACTCTCCCAAGAAGTGGTCATCGAGACGGTGTAATCACCCCAAGAGTAAGCAGCCCATTGGCAACTACCTTACACTCCCCTAAATGTTTCTAAATTCAGTATTTAGAGATCCCCCTGACCCCAGGACTTTAGATTTGCCTTTCTGGAATAAGAAGAAGATGGACAACAAAGAGCCAAAGATGTGAGAACTGTGGGCAAGCACCGAAATTGGCACAAAACCCTGCCTGGCTGCTGCTGTTCCGAAAGTCACAGAGGCCGACTCATACGAAACCAGATCAGCCTCCCCAAACCCTTGTAGGTCTGGTCAGCACTTCATCAATCCAGCAACATCTCCCTACGTATGGAGGAACCACTTCCCTGCACCAGCAGTCACCAACCGCAACTGTACGGTTCCCTGTTTTGCTGACCATCGTGTCCACCAAGGGAGCATCTCACCAGGAAGAGGCCCCTGAGTGTCCAGGGTATCAGCCCCATCGATCCATCCGGACTTCGAGACAGTGAGCCTGCCCAGAGCTGCTCTGCACCAATACCCAGACTAACCAAGACAGCTGCAAACACCAAGGCTTGTTTGCATTCAGACGGAACACCACTGCTACCAAAACTTACCTGCACATCAAGAGACTTGGAGAGAGGCCAGCTCCACACTAACTGAGGCCCTGATGTGTTTCTTTTCCCTCTTTGCTGGTACACCAAGAACCGTGAGAGCCTCTAACTCATTGACCTGCAGGGCAAAACAACTCTGCACCGGAGCTCGAGTAAACCAACGGTATCTCTGTGGTCCTGAGACCCTCAACAGCCGAGCCCCCTCTTGGGTTCTGCTGGACTGGGACCCCCAGTCTACACTTGCAGCCTTTCTCTTATGGGTACCTTTTCCATTAACTTAAATGTGTAGCAATCCAGGATTCCACCGTGTTCAGCACCTAGGCACCCAGACACCCCAGGGCAGGTAAACTTGAACTCCTGGTGATTTCTTGGACCATGGCCCCTACTTACCTCAAATCCAGAAGAACAGACCTGTAGGCCATCTGTAAGTGTATGTATGCAGTGAATGACAGTGTTCGAGGCTCACACCTCAAATCTAACAGCTGTGGTTTTCTACTGTTTTCCTGTGAAAATCTATAATGTCTATACCACTTACCTGATTCCAATTATCTTGGTGCCTTAAATTATATCAAAATATGTGTTATTTTTATAAATTAGTCTTAAGATTCTTCTTGAGAGTGTGTCTCAATTATTGACTCTCTGTGTACAATAAGTGCTTAACAGTGGCCTCCGATAACCCTAAACTGCTCCTCCACACTACTACAAAGAGAGCATTTGGGATTATTAATTTAAGCCCTGTAAACCAATAAGAGTTGTCTGGATGTTCTACATAGTGAACCTAATTTTGGTGCACTACATAGAAACTAGCTTCCTACATTGGTGGATCAGCAGTGGAGTAAAAGACTTTGGGCCTCGTTACAAGTTTACTGGGTCGAACCACCAGACCGCCATGCCGGGGGTCTTTCAGACCGCTCTATTACGAGTTACACAGGCAGGATCGCTGACTGCCAAGCAAAAATGGCAGACCACCAGTGGTGCGCCAGCCTGGAAATGGGCAGTCCGACCACCAGTGCCATCATCACTGCGACCAACCACTGAGAATATTACAAGCTCACAGTCACCGTGGCAGTTCCTTTTTGGCAGTCAGACAATAGCAGTCCAAACCACAGTGGTTCCCAGTCAGCAAAGTAACAGACAACTGCACAATGAATGAATTAAAAAAACAACACAGCTGACGCACATTGCCACAGTGGTCACACCTGCAAAGGGCAGTATAAAACACAACCTTTCACGGATCACAATCCTATGCATTTTCACTGCACAACTAAGAAAACTGACCACAATTTTCCCATTCTTCCATATTATAGGCGTCCCTATTTTTTTATCACCATCCCATGGAACACCCTGCATACACTTTTGTCCACTCACATCCTTTTGCACTTCCCCTGTTTAGTAAGTCACTGTCATCTGGCTTTTTAACACCATGTCACGTTCTAAAAGTCCACATTTTTCAGAAGATGAGTTAAGGGTTATGGTGGATGAAACCGTAAGAGTACAGCCACAATTGTTTAAAGCACAAGTCCACCATACTCCTCTCAGTAGGAGAATAGAAATGCGGGACAGGATCTTTGAGAGAGTGAAAGTTGTAGGCACCACCCTCAGCACAAAGGAGGACATCAGGAAGAGGTGGAACGGCCTGAGGGGCAAGGTGCATTCCCTGGTCTCCAGGTGCCAGCTGCAGACCAAGAAGACTGGTGGTGGCCCTCCCAGTGCCACATTACATCTCTTTCCCTGGTAGGAGAAGGTCTTGGCCATCCTGCATCCTGGAGGCTTGAAAGGAATACCTGGAGGAGTGGACTCTTGTAAATCACAACACAAACAAATTCACCCAAATGCCATGTCCTGCATGGTCATAACTCACCTTTTGCCACTGGTTTGTTCATGTACCCCACCAACATAGGACCCAGAGTACCTGGGTGTTGACACTGTCAATCTGTATTATTGGACCCAATACCACAGCTACTAAGGCCCATCACTTGCCAGTGGTCCAAATGGGAACTGTAAGTCTTTAAATAGATAACAACATTCCCAGGACTCATGGTATGTCTCAAGGTAAATGTATGCCAAACCTAAATGCAGTTTGTATACAGATATGCAATACCCAACATGTGTATAGTGTTTGTGGCAGAGTTACCTGACTGCAACTCCCAGGAGGCACTGTTTTCCTAACTCCAGACACCAGACCAGAGTTCACTTGTAAAAATGCCCCTGTGTCTTAACTCTCAATTGAAGTTTACTCACCTAGGAGGATACCATGTGTATAGGGTGTGTAGTATAGAGAGTGACATGACTGCAACTCCCAAGAAGCACTGTTTCTGTAACTTCAAACACCAGACCAGGGTACACTTGTCCAAATACCCTTGTTTGGCAACTCCCCATTGATGTTTACTCACCTGGGAGGACATATTTGTCAAGTGTGTGGAGTAGAGGGACTGACCTGACTGCAACTCCTAGCAGGCCCTGTTTCTGTTACTACAAACACCAGACCAGTGTTCACTTGCCCAGATACACTTGTTTGGCAACTCCCAATTGGGGTTTACTCACCTGGGAGGATACTATTTGTCAGGTGTGTGAAGTAGGGGGACTGACCTGACTGCAAACCCCAGCAGGCCCTGTGTCTTGTTTCTACAAACACCACACCAGTGTTCACTTGCCAAAATACACTTGTTTGGAAACTCCCAGTTGAAGTGTACTCACCTAGAAGGATACCATTTGTCAAGTGTGTGAAGTAGAGGGACTGACTTGACTGCAACTCCCAGCAGGTCCGGTGTCTGTTACTACAAACATCAGACTAGTGTTCACTTGCCCAAAGACCCCTGTACCTTAACTCTCAATTGAAGTGTATTCACCTGGGAGGATACAATTTGCCAAGTGTTTTGGGAGGTAGAGGGAGTGGCCTGACTACAACTTCCAGGAGACCTTGTTACTCTTACTCCAACCACCAACATAGTAGTCACTTGTCCAAATACCCTTGTTTGTCAACTCTCAAATGAAGCATACTCTCCTGGGAGTGATAAAGCACAGATCATTCCCACATCAGAGACGTATCTGTCAACATGGTCCCATCTTGACTTGCTTACCCCAAGCGGAAATGTTTGAGGACAGGAATGACACCTTACCCAGTGTGAATAACAAGTATTCATAAGGCCTCAAGATGCCTCATTAGATTGATATTGGCAGCAGACACATTCACACTGCACTGTGCACATCATGACTCCAGTCACATATACAACAAAGTCCTGGGTTTGCCTGTATCACACTCAACTAGGCCTCCAGATGGTTAAAGCCATATTTTGCCCAGCCACTGTTTTGACTGAACCAGTAGCAAGACGTCATTTAAAGGCCATCCTCCAAAGTGCAAATGATCTGCACAGTTCAGCAGTTGCTTTAGTCAAAATGAATTGGGAAGCTTCACACGTCATGTCAATACACCGAATACCATGTTTACTTGGCACAATAGGATTATCTGCAACTTAACTTTGTACAAAGGCTCTTATTATGAGTGTGGTGGTCTTAAGATCGCTGCAGACCCGTGGTAAAGACCACCGCATTACGAGTCTGACGGTTTGGCCAAAGCCAAACCTACACAACTCCGCCAGTACTGCCAGGGCGGTTAGACCGATGGTGGTATTACGACTCAGCAAACCGCCATGCCTTCTGCAGCAGTCATCCCGCCACAAAAACCCTGGCGGTAACACACCTGGCAACAGGAATCCACATTCCTGTCGCTGGCACATGTACCCCACACGTCCACATACCTGCAAAACCCCCCACTCATCCACACACTTGCAGACACACACCCCTACACTTGCAGACACACACCCCCAGCCGCACGCATACATCCAGACACCCCCACTCACTCGCACCTCCACTCCAATCAATCAATCAGGCATTGATTATATAGTGCAGCTACTCACCCGTACGGGTCTCAAAGCACTGGGGGAGGGGGAGGGAGTTGCGTAGCTACCGTCAGTGATGTGGTTCTCCAAAAAGCCATGTCTTCAGCTCCTTTGTGAAGTTGAGGAGGGAGGTAGTTTGTCTGAGGTGAAGCGGGAGGGTGTTCCAGGCCGTGGCTGCGATGTGGGAGAAAGAGCGTCCCCCTGTTCTTGATTTCCTGATGCGGGGTACCTTGGCGAGGGAGAGTTGGGCTGATTGGGGAGTCCTGTGGGGTACGTGGAAGTTTAGTCGGCTGGTCCGGTGTCGTGGAGGGCTTTGTGGGCGTGGATGAGGATCTTGAAGGTGATTCTTTTTTCTATTGGAAGCCAGTGAAGTGTTCACAGGTGCTGAGAGATGTGTCAGTATTGGGGCAGGTCGAGGTCCTGCTGGCGGTGGCGTTCTGCATGTTCTGTAGTCTGCGGGTGAGCTTCTTGTTGATCCCGGCATAGAGTGCGTTGCCATAGTCCAGTCTGCTGGTGATAAGGGCGTGTGTGATGATCTTTCTGTGTTCCAGGGTGATCCATTTGACGGTCTTGCGTAGGAGGTGGAGGGTGTGGAAGCAGGTGGATGTGACTGAGCTGATTTGGTGGTCCATGTTGAGTTTCGGGCTTGGTTAGTGGGGTAGGGTGGGTTTCCGAGGATGGGTGGCTGTAAGGAAATGCCTCCTTGGCATGGTTACCCCCTGACTTTTTGCCTTTGCTGATGCTAAGTTTTGATTTGAAAGTGTGCTGAGGCCTGCTAACCAGGCCCCAGCACCAGTGTTCTTTCCCTAACCTGTACTTTTGTTTCCACAATTGGCACACCCTGGCATCCAGGTAAGTCCCTTGTAACTGGTACCCCTGGTACCAAGGGCCCTGATGCCAGGGAAGGTCTCTAAGGGATGCAGCATGTCTTATGCCACCCTGGGGACCCCTCACTCAGCACAGACACACTGCTTGCCAGCTTGTGTATACTGGTGAGGACAAAACGAGTAAGTCGACATGGCACTCCCCTCAGGGTGCCATGCCAACCTCACGCTGCCTATGCAGTATAGATAAGTCACCCCTCTAGCAGGCCTTACAGCCCTAAGGCAGGGTGCACTATACCATAGGTGAGGGCACAAGTGCATGAGCACTGTGCCCCTACAGTGTCTAAGCAAAACCTTAGACATTCTAAGTGCAGGGTAGCCATAAGAGTATATGGTCTGGGAGTCTGTCATGCACAAACTCCACAGCACCATAATGGCTACACTGAAAACTGTGAAGTTTGGTATCAAACTTCTCAGCACAATAAATGCACACTGATGCCAGTGTACATTTTATTGTAACATACACCCCAGAGGGCACCTTAGAGGTGCCCCCTGAAACCTAAACCGACTATCTGTGTGGGCTGACTAGTTTAAGCAGCCTGCCACACACCAGACATGTGGCTGGCCACATGGGGAGAGTGCCTTTGTCACTCTGTGTTTAGTAACAAAGCCTGTACTGGGTGGAGGTGCTTCACACCTCCCCCTGCAGGAACTGTAACACCTGGCGGTGAGCCTCAAAGGCTCACCCCCTTTGTTACAGCACCACAGGGCACTCCAGCTAGTGGAGTTGCCCGCCCCCTCCGGCCACGGCCCCACTTTTGGCGGCAAGGCCGGAGGAGATAATGAGAAAAACAAGGAGGAGTCACTGGCCAGTCAGGACAGCCCCTAAGGTGTCCTGAGCTGAGGTGACTCTGACTTTTAGAAATCCTCCATCTTGCAGATGGAGGATTCCCCCAATATGGATAGGAATGTGACCCCCTTCCCTTGGGAGGAGACACAAAGAGGGTGTACCCACCCTCAGGGCTAGTAGCCATTGGCTACTAACCCCCCAGACCTAAACACGCCCTTAAATTTAGTATTTAAGGGCTCCCCTGAACCTAGGAACTCAGATTCCTGCAACCTAAGAAGAAGAGGACTGCTAAGCTGAAAAACCCTGCAGAGAAGACGGAGACACCAACTGCTTTGGCCCCACCTCTACCGGCCTGTCTCCCCACTTCTAAAAGACACTGCTCCAGCGACGCTTTCCCCAGGACCAGAGACCTCTGAATCCTCAGAGGACTGCCCTGCTCTAGAAGGACCAAGAAACTCCTGAGGACAGCGGCTCTGTGCACCCAAGACTGCAACTTTGTTTCCAAAGAAGCAACTTCAAGACAACTGCGTTTCCCGCCGGAAGCGTGAGACTTGCTACTCTGCACCCGACGCCCCCAGCTCGACTTGTGGAGAAACAACACTTCAGGGAGGACTCCCCGGCGACTACGAGACCGTGAGTAGCCAGAGTTGCCCCCCCTGAGCCCCCACAGCGACGCCTGCAGAGGGAATCCCAAAGCTCCCCCTGACCGCAACTGCCTGACTTCCAGATCCCAACACCTGGAAAAGACTCTGCACCCGCAGTCCCCAGGACCTGAAAGATCGGAACTCCAGTGCAGGAGGGACCCCCAGGAGGCCCTCTCCCTTGCTCAGGTGGTGGCGACCCCGAGGAGCCCCCCCCTTGCCTGCCTGCATCGCTGAAGAGACCCCTTGGTCTCCCATTGATTTCAATTACAAACCTGACGTGTGTTTGCACACTGCACCCGGCCGCCCCCGTGCTGCTGAGGGTGTACTTCCTGTGCTAACTCGTGTCCCCCCCGGTGCCCTACAAAACCCCCCTGGTCTGCCCTCCGAAGACACGGGTACTTACCTGCTGGCAGACTGGAACCGGGGCACCCCCTTCTCCATTGAAGCCTATGCGTTTTGGGCACCACGTTGAACTCTGCACCTGACCAGCCCTGAGCTGCTGGTGTGGTAACTTTGGGGTTGCTCTGAACCCACAACGGTGGGCTACCTTGGACCCAAACTTGAACCCCGTAGGTGGTTTACTTACCTGCAAGAACTAACAAACTCTTACTCCCCCTAGGAACTGTGAAAATTGCACTGTCTAGTTTTAAAATAGCTATATGTGATTTATTTGAAAAGTATATATGCTATTGTAATTATTCAAAGTTCCTAAAGTACCTACCTGCAATACCTTTCATTTAAAGTATTACATGTAAAATTTGAACCTGTGTTTCTTAAAATAAACTAAGAAAATATATTTTTCTATATAAAAACCTACTGGCCTGGAATTGTCTTTGAGTGTGTGTTCCTCATTTATTGTTTGTGTGTGTACAACAAATGCTTAACACTACTCCTTTGATAAGCCTACTGCTCGACCACACTACCACAAAATAGAGCATTAGTATTATCTCTTTTTGCCACTATCTTACCTCTAAGGGGAACCCTTGGACTCTGTGCATACTATTCCTTCCTTTGAAATAGTGCATACAGAGCCAACTTCCTACAGTGGCCATCATAAGTCATTCCATGCGTTGGTTTGTGGACCCATAATGAGAACATCTGTCTTGTTTGCGTTGAGTTGGAGGCAGCTGTTTTTCATCCAGTTGGCTACTGCACCCATGCCTTCGCGGAAGTTGTGTCTGGCTGTGTTGGGTACGTTGGATAGGGAGAGGATGAGTTGGGTGTCGTCGGCGTAGGTGACAATGTTGATTCCGTAGCTCCTGATGATGGCGGGCAGTGGGGTTATGTAGATGGTGAACAGATTAGGGCCGAGTGAGGATCCCTAGGGGAATCCACAGTGGTGTGGGGTCCGAGATGAAGGGGGCGAGCCTCAGTCGTCGTGTTCTGTCTGAGAGTATCCAGTTAGGGGCCTGGTCTCTAATGCCGGCTTCGTGAAGTCTGTGTATCAGGGTGTGGTGGGAGACTATGTCAAAGGCCGCCGATAGGTCTAGCAGGATGAGTGCTGCCGTCTCTCCCTTGTCCAGCAGGGAGCGGGTGTCGTCAGTTGCAGCCAGGAGGGCTGTTTCGGTGCTGTGGTTTTTTCTGAATCCAGATTGGGAGGTGTCAAGGATGTTAGCTGTTGATGGCTTTCTTGATGACTTTCGCTGGGAATGGGAGCAGTGAGATGGGCATGAAGTTTTTGAGGTTGGTGGGGTCTGACGAGGGTTTCTTGAGGAGGGGGTTGATCTTGGCATCTTTCCATCAATTCAACTTCATACACGCACCCCCACTCATCAACACACTCCCTGAAATACACCCCCACTCGCACGCACCCATACAAACAACCCTACTCGCATGCATCCCAATACACACACCTACTCACTCGCACCCTGACACCCCACTTCCCTCCACTTCTATTCAGACACACACACCCTCCACGCACAAATACATACACACATGCACTCACGCAAACCCGTACCGCTACACATACATGGACACACCACACACATGCACACAATACCCCTGACCACAACTGGCAGTCTTTTGGTGCCCGTGATTTTGGCAGTCTTCCCAAAAGACCACCAAAGTCGTAATGAGGGCCAAAGTCTCTGCTTACTATAAGTCTAAACCGTTGGAGGTAGATGTCACAATAGAACCAGTAACATTATTTATTTTACATTAACAGTTGGAGCTGCCCCTGGGCACACAGAGGCCACAGAAGACTGCCACTACACCCCTGGATGAAGCCCTCAGTGAAGAAGACACTCCTGGATCCTGAGTTGCAGGCTGGAGCGCAACACTTCCAACTCTGAGGGTTTAGGAACAAGTTGGAGAGGGCACCTTGTGGCAAGGGCACAGGCAGGTGTGGGTAGGGTCAGAGGGAAGGAGTCTGTGGGCCAGCTGGGTGAGGCAACTGGGGCTACTGTTGGCCAGGACACCATCAGCCATGCCTTGGGGGTCTATCAGAACTCCCAAGGTGTGATGAGCAGGTGTTGACCTAACTCCAGGAAATCAAGCAGCTACAGAGGGCCATGTACAGAGACATACAGGAACAGATGGAAATCCACAATAACAAAATGGTCTCCCTAACAGAGGTGCTGAGGGACATTCATACCACCCTGAGCAGGCCTTTTCAACATCAGTCTACCCCTTTCTTTTGCTCATCAACACCAGGCACATCAACGTTGGTGCCAGCCACTGGAAGGGAGGCCCTGCCAGAGGAAGAATCATCCCCAGACACCCCTGCCTCTGTAGCAGCAGATCCCCACTCCCCGCAAGCGGGGATGTCCAGCAAAGAATCCAGGAGGTGCGGATGGCAAGACATCCATCACTGCCAGCAAGTGACCTCTTCCTAAAGGACCTTGTTTGTGTGCCACACATTCACTCTGTGGACTGATTCTGAACCACCTACCAGTTCCAATGGGAGTAGTAGTATGGACTTTGGACTCCCAGTAGCATGGCATCTACTCCAATGATTTTATTCACCAGCACTGACCCCTTCACTTTACATTTTTGTTTCTTTCTGTCCAAGATGTAGTTTCTGTATTATCATTGTAGTAAATTCAGCCATCAAAAAATCATCGTCTGCTTGCTTACATTTCTCATTTAGCTATGTAAAGATGTAAGACCATGTGAACCATACGATGAAGATACAAGCTCCTTGTGCAAGCAGGGATATGTTACAGATACACAGTGTCCAGCTCAGGATTACTGTCATTACACAACAATACATTAGGACATGTGTCTGGTCAAACCAAAATATTTATTACAGTGTTCATCACATAGACTTTCAATATGTCTGGACTATTGTAAATCAAGAATGAGTGACTCATACTGTGTAAATGAACGTATCTACAGGTACAGACACCCAGACCAACGAAGGAAGGGATGTGCCAGACATCGTCCTGTAGAACAGGCAAACATTAAAGTGGTTGATGTCAGCAGCTTTACCCTTATCACATACCACACAAAAGTAATCCAACCTCACATAATCCAAGACAAAGACAGATGGTATTACAACAATCCCTGATCACAGGGACATCATAATCCAGATCCCATACATCTTGTGATATGACCCAAAAATATGTCAGTGTTGTGGCACAGGGCACTGTGGCTTGCAATGATGAAACACATCTACAGCTATATACAGGTCATACAAAAAGAGTGTTTAGCCAATGTGAAGAAAAAATTACTTGGTCAAAATTTAGGACTACATATTGTCTTACCACATGATAACATACATGATGCATCAGGTCCACCACAACATCCCAAACAAGTGCAATGGGCACTCCTGTACCTCCACTGTGTACACTGTCTTGGTACATGTCTCATAATCCAAATTCTGCGACCTACATTACCTGGAACAGTCCATGTCCACTTTGTATGTCAGAACAGCATCAGATACCTGCCAATGTCACAAATCTGAAATGGCCACATGAAGATGTCATCGTGAAAGTACCTGTACAAAGACAAAACAAGAAGTATATGCTTGAAACCATACCTATGACACAAGTCACATAGCAAGCAATTGGCAAACAAAGTACATTGCAAGGAAATGGACACAAACAAAGCAACATCATCAAGGTGGGGATGTGTCAAAGGCTATCTCATTAAGCAGCCTTTGGCTGAATATTGCAGAATATCAGCTCCCTAGCTGTTTCCAAAACGCTTATCCCCCACACATTCTTACAACTACAGTTCATTGTACATTCACAGTCATTACATACACTCATGCAAAGTAGCTGTTGATGAGATCTTCCCGCAAGTCAGCTCCTTTCTCTTCACCAGTATCATCCTCACTTGGTATTTCAGGAGTCACACTGGGTGGCACTGCAGGCTCCCCCTCCTTTGGGATGTATGGGATATTCCTCCGCAGGGAGATGTTGTGGAGCATGCAACAGTGTTCTGACACTTTCCCGGTTGAGTAGAGGAGGGCTCCACCAGTCCTGTCCAGACACTGAAATCTGGTCTTCAAGAGCCCAAAAGTCCGCTCCACTGGCCGCCGTGTTCTTCCATGGGACTCATTGAAGCGGACTTCCCCGGCCGTAGTTGGATTCCTCACCGGCATCAACAACCAAGGACGGTTTGAATATGCAGAGTCTCCTTTTAAGGAATGGGACATAAGTGCAAGAATGAGTCACTCACTTCATGATTGTAGCACCTGACATTGCACACACAAAATCAGGACAGATGTGACTTACCAACCAGCCAGGCCCTCTCTGTGTGTGGTTGTGACACCAGCTGGGGTATGGTGCTGTTCCGCATTGTGAAGGAATCCTGGGTTGATTCTGGATAACGGGCACAGACATGTGTGATGTAGAGATCCGCCAAAAAGACAACTTGCACGTTGATGGAATGGAAGTACTTTCTGTTGTGATAGACTTGTTCAGTGGCCTGTGGTGGCACCAAGCCAACATGTGTGCCATCAATGGTCCCCACCACATGTGGGAGGCGGCCAAAATCATAAAAGTCAGCCTTCACATTGGCTAAATCCTCACGTCGGAAGAACCTGATATAGCTGTCAATGTATTTCAACATTGCTGAGAGGAAATCCTTCAACACCAGACTGAACATATGTTAGGACATATTAGCAGATAGTGCCACTGTATTTTGGAAGGACCCTGTGGCCAGGAAGTGCGAAACTGACATGACTTGAACAATGGGTGGTATAAAGGTTGGATACCAATAGCTGGCATCAGCTCTGGCTCCAACTGACAGCATAGGTCCACTATCGCTTCCCTATCCAGGTGGTATTGTGTAATCACATTATATGTTGTTGCTCCATGTTCTGAAGGTTTGGCAATAGACGGTAGACAGGAGGTAGACGCATCCTCCCTCTCTCAAGGTATCTATGTGTGACAAGACATGATTTGTAATATTAGTCAGTGTGTCCACAGCAACATACATTATGAGTGCCAATAATATCATCTGACATAGCATTTAGTATTGGATAGACATGACACCCAGTACATTTCACAGCTGGCAACTACACAAGGGTCATATGTGACCCCCATGGTTGTCAACACGTGTCCACAACATGGATTTGTATGAAACTCAAAGATGTGCTACACAATTTTCCCTCGAAATGTGACTGTATATTCAGTCCGCCAAAATGATCGTCGGCGGTAGTGGACTGTGCACTGCTGTCAAATGCCATCTATGCCCTGCAACACATTATACTGGTGATTGTGTAAAAGGACTAATATCGCTAGACAGAATGAGGATGTGTGCAAAGCCACAACACATATTGTAGGTGTGTCACTGTTTACAAAGCCAAATACAGAATTTCAGGCCGCCAAAATTTGCAGATGCCTGACCTACTCCGCTGTACATTAGGAACCACCCCGACTGCCGGTGGAAGACGTCAGTGCGGTAGGCAGTTCCAACCGCAACAGACACAGCCAAAGGCTAACATTGATGCCTTTGGTGGTCGCGGCCCAATGGCTGTGTCCGCCAGCGGTGATGGCCGTGTACATGGCAGATGTGACCGCCATGCTGTGCATATTCACTCACTTGACTCCTGAGACTGCTGCCAGCAACACCCCCACTACCTGTGTGCTGCCTCTGGGAGCAATGATGCCACATCCAGCAGGTGATAGGGACCCTGCCTTTTGTCCAGAGGCGCTTGATAGGCTTGTTGATGAGGTCCTATCCCTGTATGAACAGCTCTATGGCTCACCAGAGAAGCAGGTAAGATCCTCATAGGCACAATTGATTCTGTTCCACAACATCCTCCCCCTCCTCACAGGCTACAATGTGCCCCTGTGTGCCAGAAAGACTTATGGTGTGCCTGTTGTTGCAGTCCGTGTGGCATCAATGAGATGTACATTGTGCAGGTATTGGTGGCCAGTATATGTTAAGTTCAGTCACATTGTGTTGTGTGAGGTTTTTGAGGTCCTAGATCCTCCTTGTGTTGGATGCATACATCTAGTTAAGGAGACTTTACTGCCATGCAATGACATCTCCTTCTTCATGATTGTTCTAAATGTTGGACAACATGCATGTACATGACAGCACAAGCCATGTATGCATCATGTATGAGTCATCTGAGGACTTTGTAAGCAATGTGTACAGTACCACAGATCGTCCAACCCACATCTGGCCTTGACAAACTGTTGTCTGCAATCCACATCCTGACTCACTCTGCCCTTCAGGTTGCCACACAAACCACATGCCAAATTGCTGATGGCCACATGATGTACTGTCATGCACGCAAGTGATGGAGAAGTAAGTGTTATGTAGGTTCTGTATGCTCAGTCTGCAGAGACCATGGCCTGTCAGTTGTATTTTCCAGTATTGGACCTAGTCCAGGCTGTGGGAGAGTCACTGTGGCTATGCAACTGTGCCCACTCCCTGTACACCATGGCATCATATTGACCACATGGCATGTGGACAATATGATGCTCTAGTGGCAAAACTTGCCCTGAAAGCCTCAGTCCGTTGACTACGTTAGGAATGGGTACTGAGGTACATCCCAGAAGTAGCCCATGTGTGCATTTTTCATAATTATCAATATGTGTCTTAGACTTATGACAGGTCCCTTACTCCCACAGCTCTGTTGTCACCTTCACAGAAGTTATATTTGTCCTGTAGAGGCTAACTGCACTAATGACAGTCCCCTAGTGCAGACAGTGTGTTGTTTCTTGGGAGGCCATGATATATGAGTCAGTCCCTTGGTCACATAGCAGAAATACTACAATTTAAACCTTTGTGTGTTGAATGCCATTTCTGTAGGATAGACATATATGTCCAAATGAGTGTTCTGTGGTCCAGGTACATACCACAGAACCTAAGCCCTGAAGTTGCATGAGTCTGCATTTGGTAGGCCACATGACTACACATGCACAAGGATTGCACTTTCTATACCTACCGTGCAACCCCTTCATTGTCACTCAAGCATAATGGTGAAGTTCGTACTATGGAAGTGGCCTTCAGGCACTTATGCAGTGAGTCAATCCTCATCATCAGATGATTCAACCTCCAGTGGCCACTCCCTAGTGGTGGCGAACCCATCGGTACATACTTTTGTACCATCTTTGTCTGCCACCCACAGTTCTATTGCCACCCTCTCTGTTGCTCCCCACCCAGTTGGTCATGCCCGCTCACCCACAGTGAGCATAGGGCCCATGTCTGGGCATGACCTTCCCACTTAGGGCCACAAAAGCAAAAAGAACTGATGATGGACAGAATGCAGAACAAATCAAACATTCACCCCAGTCACAGATCTGGGTTTACTCCATCAATGTTTTTGTTCACCATGCCACACCAGTTTGGACCCAGCCATGTGCAAATCAGTCTTGACCCTCCTCCCCATGGGAACAGTTCAGTCCAAACTGCCAGGCCAGGTCGCCCCTGGACCAGAAACAACCATCCTGGGACCGGTTTTGTGGGTCCCGTGCTACCCATGCCACTGTAGTTGAGCAAGTCTGTCTGATGAGGGGTGATGCCCCGAAACCAGTCCCAGGATGCTTTTTCCAGTCTAGGGAGGACCTGGCCTGGCAGTTTGGGCTGCACTGATCCCATGGGGTGCAGGGTCAAGACTGATTTGAATATGGCTGAGTCTAAACTGGAATGGCATGGGTAGCAAAAAACAATGGATTTAGGCCCAGATCTCTGTACTGGGGGTGAATATTTGATATTGTTCAGCATTCCATCCATCACTTGTTCTTTTTGCATTTGCTGCCCTAAGTGGGACGGGTATGCCCAGACGTGAGTCCCATGCTATTCATGCCACTGGAGTCAAGCAAGCCTGGCTGATGAGGGGTGATATCCTGAAACCGGTCCCAAGATGCTTTTTTCCAGTACAGGGAGGACCTGGCCTGGTAGATCAGGTTGGACTATTCCCATGGGGTGCAGGGTCAACACTGATTTGCAAATGGCTGGGTTCAAACTGGAATGGCATGGCTAGCACAAAACGATGGATTAAGGCCCAGATCTTGGTACTGGGGTCAATATTTGACATTGTTCAGCATTCCATCCATCACTTGTTTTTTTTTTTTTTGCATTTGTTACCCAAAGTGGGACGGGTACGCCCAGACGTGGGTACCATGCTACCCATGCCACTGGACTCAAGCTAGCCTACCTGATGGGGGAACATACCCCAAACCCGGTCCCAGGATATTTTTTTCCAGTCCAGGGAGGACCTGGCCTGGAAGTTCGGGATGGACTTTTCCCATGGGGGGCAGGGTCAAGACTGATTTGCATATGGCTTGGTCCAAACTGGAATGGACGCAAAAAATGATGGATTTAGGCCCAGATCTCTGTACTGGTGGTGAATGTTTGACACTGTTCAACATACTGCACATCACTTGTTCTTTCTGCATTATTTAAATTGCTAGACATTGCAAGTGTTCAGGCAGCCATGATGAGGACATGTACTGGGCACTGGTCATTACAAGTTACCCAGCTACATGATGGCTGCACTGAAAATACTGGTGTTTGGTATCAAACACCTCATCTTAATAAATCCACACTGATGCCAGTATCAGATTTATTATGACATGCAGCAGGAGGGCACCTTACAAGTGCCCTCTGAAAACCTACAAATCTCTTACGCCCTCATTACAACATTGGTTGTAAAAGCCGCTTACTGCCGTGCAGAAGACCACCAACACACCGCTGCGGAAATCCGCCACGGCCATCATGACCCACAGCTCGGAATCCGCCAAAATTGAGACACCCACACAAGTCCGCCACACCAAAGGTCAGTGATAAACTGGTGATAACAAAACCTCCACCGTCACGCCAACAGGAATACGCCCACACTAACACGACCCACAAATCCACATGGCAGTCTTTCAACCGCGGTATTCCACTGGCGGTACACACCGCCGTGCTCAAAATACACACATCCACATTGGACAATTCCAAATACACACACCTGATACACATACACACACCACTCCCACAAACCCCTACGACCAAAATCCCGAAAGAAGGCCAGATAGAGACACTACAATCTACAACCAAGCACCCACAGGCACACAACACCATCACCCACATAACATCCACGCACCCCACACAACACACCACTAAATATCACCCCACATATCACAACACACACCACCCCCACATCACCCACACCACCCCATGGCATGGCAAAGACACCCAAGGTTCTCTGAGGAGGAGCTCAGGGTCATGGTGGAGGAAATCATCCGGATAGAGCCACAGCTATTCGGATCACAGGTGCAGCACACCTCCATAGCTAGAAAGATGGAGCTATGGTGCAGAATAGTGGACAGGGTCAACACAGTGGGCCAGCAGCCAAGAAATAGGGATGACATCAGGAAGAGGTGGAACAACCTACGGGGGAAGGTGCGTTCCGTGGTCTCCAGACACCACCTTGCGGTTCAGAGGACTGGCGGCGGATCCCCATCTCCTCCCCCACAACTAACAACATGGGAGGAGCAAGTCTTGGCGATTCTGCATCCTGAGGGCCTCGAAGGAGTAGCTGGAGGAATGGACTCTGGTAAGTCAAACCTTAACTACTATATCCCCACCCTACCTGCATGCCATCACATACCCCCACCCTCACCCCCATCACTCCTACTCCTCACAAATGTCCCAATATCACAAACCACACATCCCAACACCAAGCCCTGCATGCAACAACAAAGCATGGACACCCATCACCAATGCATGGCCACAGCACATACCCATACACCACCCTAAATCATCATCACACAAGGTCCCACATAGGAATGCAAGCACTGGGGTACACGGTCACCCACCCATTGCACACCATGGTACACCCAGATGCAATAATCATGCTTTTACACCCCTGCAAGACCCCTACCCAACGTCACCGCACAGGAGGGTCTACACATGTCCACACCACCAACAGAAGAGGCCCACAGTGAAGACAGCAGCTCTGCCCACTGGAACTAGACGATCAGCCCGGCCCATCTGGGACCTCAGGACAGTCGGTTCTCCTCACAGTCACAGGCCACCACAGAGCTTCCCTCCTCTGGACACACCAGCACAGCACCCACCCAGTGGGCCCATACCTCTGTCCCCAGGACACGTCAATCAGCAGTGTGTCCACCACTACAGGGAACCTAGGCTAACCCACCACCCCAACAACAACAGGGACCTAGGGGCAGTGGCAGTGGGCACACCGTTCAGGGGACAGAGGCCCAGGGACACAGGGGAACTGGGAGGGCTGCTATGCGACAGGGGGAGGACAGGCCCAGGGAACCCACTCTCCACAAGGCCCTCTCCAACATCATGGGAGCATACCATCATTCCCAGGAGATGTTGGCAACAGTACTGGCCAAGTTTCAGGAGACCCAGCGGCTGCAGGAGGAACAGTATTTGGGCTTTAGGGAGGGACTCAGATCCATCAATTCCACCCTGGGCACCATCATAGGGATGCTGAAGGAAGTCCTCAAAACCATGAGGGACACTGTGGCACAACAAGGGGCCCCTGACAATAGCCTGGACGATGAACTGCCCACCACCTCTGCCGGCGATAGTGGACAGGAGGCACCGCCACAGGACCACCACACCAGCACCCCACCCTCTTCAGATGGAGAACCACCCCGCAAACGGTCCCTGAGATCCAGGACAAAGACAGAGAATTATGCCAAGACCCCCGCCAAGAAATGAGACCGCCCTGAATGTCATCCTTTTGTCCCACCTCGTCACTCTGTCCATTCTCAAACTGCCCCAGCTCCACTTCCTATGCCCCTTTGGGCAATGCACCTGTGAGACTAATAGACTGGACTCTGCCATGGACATTCCTCCACCATCACCCCTCACCATTTTACAGCACTCTCCAATATTGAGCACTTAAATAAACACCCTTAAAGCACAAAACAATCTGGAGTCTGTCTGTGATTTCGAAATAGTGTATTAGCAATTACAGTGACAAAATGCTCTTTCAATTGTAATGTCAACATACCTATGTCACACAGCTCTAGTCCATGAGGAAACAAAGCAGATGTCACACAGTGGGACCCACATCTGTGAAATCATAAGGGAAAGTGACAACTCAGTGACCACACACTGGGTGAAAAGGACAGACAGTAGAGAGGTAGTAGTGTTAAAGTACATGTAGTAGGCAGTTTTGTCTTCTTACCTGTGTCAAACTGGAAGTATTGCAGGATCACCGAGTTCCTATTGTCGATGTCCTCTTCTTCTGCTTCCTCGTCTTCACTGTCCACAGGCTCCACAGCTGCCACAACACCTCCATCTGGACCATCCTCCTGCAGAAAAGGCACCTGTCGTCGCAAAGCTAAGTTGTGAAGCATACAGCAGGACACGATGATCTGGCACACCTTCTTTGGTGAGTAGAATAGGGAACCACCTGTCATATGGAGGCACCGGAACCTGGACTTCAGGAGGCCGAAGGTCCGCTCTATAATCCTCCTAGTTCGCCCATGGGCCTCATTGTAGCGTTCCTCTGCCCTTGTCCTGGGATTCCTCACTGGGGTCAGTAGCCATGACAGGTTGGGGTAACCAGAGTCACCTAAAAATGGCGAGGGACAAATGTTAGACACACACTAACCTGTAGGGATATCCCCAGACCCAGACAACTATTCCCACTGACTTGCTTCCAGGTGCTCACCTAATAGCCACACACGGTGCCTTTGGAGTTGACCCATCACATAAGGGATGCTGCTATTCCGCAGGATGTAAGCGCCATGCACTGAGCCAGGGAATTTGGCATTAACATGGGAGATGTACTGGTCTGCCAAACACACCATCTGCACATTCATCGAATGATAACTCTTCCGGTTTCTGTACACCTGTTCACTCCTACGTGGGGGGACCAAGGCCACATGTGTCCCATCAATGGCACCTATGATGTTGGGGATATGTCCCAGGGCATAGAAGTCACCTTTCACTGTAGGCAAATCCTCCACCTGAGAGAAAACGATGTAGCTGCGCATGTGTTTCAGCAGGGCAGACAACACTCTGGACAACACGTTGGAAAACATAGGCTGGGACATCCCTGATGCTATGGCCACTGTAGTTTGAAAAGACCCACTTGCACGGAAATGGAGTACTGACAGCACCTGCACTTGAGGGGGGATTCCTGTGGGATGGCGGATAGCTGACATCAGGTCTGGCTCCAACTGGGCACACAGTTCATGGATTGTGGCACGATCAAGCCTGTAGCTGATGATCACATGTCTTTCTTCCATTGTCGACAGGTCCACCAGCGGTCTGTACACCGGAGGATGCAGCCATCTCCTCACATGTCCCAGCGGACGGTGCCTATGAAGGACAACAGCGAACACAGAGTCAACCAACTCAGAGGTACGTAAACACAGATTACTCAGAAAACCATTCATAACCCGAATTTTGCCTGTACGAGTGTTGAGGCAAAGCCTAGGTATGTGTGACGCAGTTAAAATAAAGCCATGTGGGCCCCTGAAATGGCGGCTGCCTGACCTGTAAAGTGGGACAATGGGATGTGAGGTAACTGCGCTGGCGTTGTACACCGTCGTGGTAGGCGGTCGAAGACCGCGGCGCAGTTCTGCATTGGTTAACATTGGACCCTATGGGTCCCAGGAGCCAATGACGATGTACGCCGGCGGTGACGGTACGCACCGCCGCGGACGTGACCGCCATTTTCTCTCTGTTCAATCACTCGATACCTGATCTTCGACAGGAGAGGACCTACACTGCAAGTGCTGCTGTGACCTCAGTCTGGAAGAGACAATGGGTCGTGCGTCTGGGGAAAGGGCCCCTGCCTTCAGCACGGAGGAGTTGGAGAAGCTCGTGGATGGGGTCCTTCCCCAGTACACTCTACTCTATGGTCCTCCAGACAAACAGGTAAGTACACTGGGAGCATGCTGTATGGGCAATGCCTGTGTGGAGTGGTGCGGATGAAAGATAGGGGTGGGGAGAATGAGGCGTGCATGAAACGACGGAGAGTGCATGTGCCATATGGCAAGGATAGGGATGCAGGCCAATGACTGTGACGGTGCAGTTGGTAATAACTTCTCTTTTTCCCCTGTACAATTCATGTAGGTCAGCGCCCACCAGAAGAAGGATATTTGGCGTGCCATCACCAAGGACGTCCGGACCCTGGGGGTCTATCACAGACGGAGCACCCACTGCCGTAAGAGATGGGAGGACATTCGCCGCTGGAGCAAGAAGATGGTGGAGGCCCTGCTGGGGATGGTCTCCCAACGTGGGAGGGGTGCCCGTCGCACCATGACCCCACTGATGTTCAGGAGCCTGGCGGTGGCGTACCCGGAGTTGGATGGGCGCTTGAGGGCATCACAGCCGCAACAAGGGGGTGAGTACACACTCATTCTGCTGATTCAGTGTGCAGTGGAGGTGTCTGGGTGGGGGAGGTGGGCTGTGTGTTTCACTCGGCCAGGGTGAGTGTGCTAGTTAAGTCCCCTTTTTCAGGCTGACCCTGTGGCACCCCACCCCACCTGGGTACAGTGCCAACTACACCTAGTCAGGCTCCTGTGACATCCATGTGTGCAGATATCGGCCATAGCCATGTAGGCCATGTCCCAGGGATTGTATAGTGGACCCCAAGTGCGCGGCGTAGTGCAGGGGGCTTCTATGTCTGTCGTGTCCGCCAACGGTAGCGGTAATGCATGCACTGAACATGTTTTTCTTCTGTCTTCCCCCCCCTTTTTGTGGTCTCCCTGTACATGTGTGCATTAGCATCATCAGGCGGAAGAGCAGTGGCACCGGAGCAGGAGGGAGCTGCATCCCACATGGCCCTGGAGGGCGAAACAACGGAGTCTGATTTCACCAGTGGGACGGAGAGCGAGGGGAGCTCCTCGGCGGGGACAGGAGCTGACACCAGTGATACGGACTCGTCCTCTGATGGGAGCTCCCTTGTGGTGGCGGCCCCATCTGAGCCCCCCGCATCTACAGGTACAGCCACCACCCCCCTCCAGCACTGCCCTCCCAGCAGCCCCTCAGCCTTTGCCCCGTGCCCGCTCACCCAGGAGGATGGGCATCTCCTTCGCCCCAGGCACCTCAGTCCCTGCCCCAGTCACCCCTGCTGCCCTAAGTGAGGAGGCCATTGACCTCCTCAGGTCCCTCACTGTTGGGCAGTCTACCATTTTGAATGCCATTCAGGGTGTAGAGAGGCAGTTGCAACAAACAAATGCATTCCTGGAGGGCATTCATTCTGGTCAGGCAGCCCTTCAGTGAGCTTTTCAGACTCTGGCCTCAGCACTGATGGCAGCCATTGTCCCTGTCTCTAGCCTCCCCCCTCCAACTTCTTCCACCCAGACCCAATCCCCTGTACCTCAGCCTATGAGAAAATGTACATAAAGTTAATCATACACCATAGCTGCTAGGCATTTGTTTATCTTTATTATGTTGCCATGTGCTCGACAAACCTCCTGAACTTTGATGATTGACCTTGTGCTCGCAGCCTTGGGCTGCAGTCTGCTTATTGCTGTAATTTACTTGTTCTAACCGTAGTTCCGAGAATTTTTGTGCTTAATCAGTAATTGCCAGAACAGGTTTGTACAGGTCGTTGCCACCTCCTGCCAGCTGCATCTGTACCTTCTCCCACCACACGTGTATCCCTGAAATATTCTGAAGGCCGCAGATGACCTTGAATACGCTAGGGGTGGAGTTGTCCTCTGACTAAGCAGTTTTGTGTGTATATAAGGTTGGGTGCCCCAGAGTGAAGGGACAGCCTCCGTAGGATAGTCACTTGACTGTCCTGGGACTCTGTATTAGCTCGAGCTATAATCCATGTAATAAACTTCTCTTTATTCCTCCAGTTGGTGACTCCGCTTGATTTGTGTACTCTCTGCTAAACTGACCCTGAGGACTAGGGTGTCCCTCCACCGCTGGGAAGGAGACCCCGGGTGGGGATTCTATCTTTCCTGGTTCCTCAGTTGGCGCCCGAACAGGGACCCGAGTCAGGCATCCAGGGGAACGACCAGGTGACGGAGGACTCACGATTGGACTTCCAAGGGAGGCGCCCCACACCAGACTCTGAGCTTCGTTCTCTGTCGTGGACCTGCGGATCTCCACTGTTTGTCTTCCAGCCGGCTCGACTTCTCCTGGCGCTGTCTGAATTCGGGTCTCTGTTTTCCTGAACTAGTCCCCAACTGTTTGACTATAACAGAAGTGTCAGGTAAGGACGGGAGTTGAAAGATTCCTGTCTAAAAATAGGTCTGTGAGTACTGTACCGTTTCTATCGCTCTTTGCAAAGATCGACGTCAGTGGTAAGACTGACCTCAGTTGTCATTTAAGTATATAGGGAGCAAAGGGCATATTTGCCACTCATTTGGTGTATTCAAACCACTGGTGTAAGAATATATATATTTTTTAAAATACTGGAAGAATGCCAGCGTTCAGTTGTTTTAGGAAATTGTGTTGTTGTCTTTGCAGTACGGGCTCCCGCCTGGAGGAAACATGCCCCGCTCCTCCGGCCGGGACTCGGAATCATGATATATGTTAAATATGGCATAGGTCCGATTATCTGGTCTGATATATGGAGAAAAAGAACCAAAGATAGTTCTGATTTACAATGGCCTATTCACGGGACATTTGATAAAGATAAATTAGACTATTTACAGGAACGTTTGTTTGTGACAAAAAGTATACCAGGGATGTTTGATTCACTACGGACTTGGCAGAAAGAAGCAGACCAAAGACGTAGGAAGGCAGAGAAAGAATTACAGAGACACAAGACCAGGACGATGACTGAAAAGGTATATGACTCTGACGTAGCTGAACATCAACAGAAAAGTTTAGAACATGACCGAAGGCTTCACTTACAAACTGATAAGTGTTACCCTTCCAGGACAGTAGTGGGTAAGCCACAAGAGGAAGACCCCCTTTTAAACTATATGTTAGATAAACCCCCGTTATATACTCCACCAATATATCCTACACTACATCCTCTACCTGCACCAGGTGACCCTACTGTGCCACCCCCGGTTGGATCTCAGGCGAGTGCTCCGCCACCCACCACCACCCCTCCTGTCACCAGACCTATAGAGGATACACCCTGCCCGACTGTACCCAGCCCTTGACTGGCCCCCGTTTGGCCCACCCCTGACTCCTGTTTAGACACCACATATACCTCCTGTCCCAAGACCCCACGAAAGCGCACCCTCCACGGACACTTGTTCTCTGATTCACAAGAAGAAGATGTCATTGAAGAAATGACACGGAGGTGGATGACTAATTGGAATGACTATGGGGTCAGGGACATTGTCCACACTATGAAACAATGGGATAGTTTAGTTCAGTTACATGCAGCTACCCTTATGTGCAACATTATAATACAAGAATATGAGGATGATGGTTCCTCAGCTCCCGCGGGACTGGTGGACCTCCGAAAACGCACCTCTACTGGACTGCCGTTTGGTTCTGGTCTACATGATTATGTTGTTACTCTTCTCGTATATAGGGACCGCCTGTGGACATGTAGCCCTTCTATAAGGGCATCCATGTTTCCCATGAGAGAGGTTCTGCCGGTTTGGCGAGAGCCGATGATGGATAACGCAGAACAAATTATTACCGCAGGGCATTTTGAACAAATGTGGGTACACACCCCATGGAAAAGATCTGAAACATATACCCTAAAAGCCGCCTTACCTGACCCCGTAAGAATCCTGCAGGATATTATAAAGAACTGCAACAAATTCTTGAATCCTGTACTATGACGTTGTCCGATATTGACATATTAATGGCAGCATTAGTCCCGCAGGAAGTATGGTCAAAAGTACGGAGGCACGACCATGCTGAACTAGGGGGCACGTGGGACAAATTGCAAGCAGCAGAAAGGGACAGGGTTGGGGGAGCGAAACCAGACCCACTTATATTGGCTCTCCCACTGCGGTTTTGGGATTTAATGAAGACCATACTTGCACCACACAGGATAAATTGGGATAAATTGGCCGCCTGTAAACAGAAAAAGGACGAGGGTGTTTCGGACTTTTATACAAGGTTTGAGGGTGTCTTTTCTGATTAAAGCGGCCAAGACATGGCTACTGAATGGGGGATAAGACTTTTTGTTGACAAATTTGAGGACAATTTATTACCAGACATAAAGGGAAAATTGAAATTGTGTGAAAGTACGTGGCCAGTCTCTACTGCCACTGGAATACTGACAATGGCCCAATATTATGAGAACAGGGAGATAGAAGAACAAGAAAAGAACGAGAAAAATACGAAGGAGTAGAAAACGAAGGTGTTATTTCAGCAGGCCTACCCTCAGCCCCGTCAACAGCAGTCCAGATCAAGGTCACAAGGACCTCCCAATGACAGAAGGCAGTCCCAACGCCCTCCCCGTTCTTCCCTCTCCTACAATCAGTGCGCCTATTGCAAGCAGGAGGGCCACTGGAAGAATGACTGCCCCAATAAGGACAACTCCACAGGCCGCCCCATGCCCCCACCGCAACAGGACAACAGACCACGCAGTAGGTCTGGTCCTGCAGACAGACCCCGCCAGCAGGCCCCTTCACGGTCCCACAGTACCCCCCGCCCGAATTATTTTGATGCTTCATCCCAGCGTCAATATTTTAATGACTAGGATGCGTATGAAGGTCAGGGGTCCTCCTTTGACTAGGACAGCCTTCGACAGAGGGGGGTGGGACCAGTTTCTATTCCTGTTAGGCAGAATGGCCCTCACATTGAGGTACAATTAGACGGTACTCCACATGATTTTTTGGTAGATACTGGGGCCACCAAAAGTTCTGTTAAACAGGAAGAGGTCCAAGGGGTCCCTCTATCTAGCAATATTAACGTCTCTATGGGTTTTTCTGGTGTTCCGGTGGCTAACCCCGTCTCCCAGCCGCTGCATGTTGCTATAGGTCCTTACACCATTAGCTCCCCTCTCATTCTTACTTCGGCCTGTAGTGAGAATTTATTGGGTTTGGACCTATTAAACAAATTGTACGCCACCATTTATTGCTCTCCGGATGGAGTTAATGTCACTTTAGGTCCAAATATTTCCCCGTCACAATTTTTGTCAAAACCACTTCCACCCGAACTTCGAGATTTGCCAGACATTTTATGGGCCACACATAAGGACGATGTTGGATGTCTGGACATACCACCGTATGTCATACGCTTGAAAGCCAATGCCAAATTACCTTGTCTTCCCCAATACAAATTATCCCAACACATTGAACAACAACTCAAAAAATATTGTGACCCAGTTGATTGATTTAGGTGTCATTGAAGAAACGCGTGGTAATGATTGTAACAGTCCTGTCCTTCCTGTTCATAAAAAATTATCTGATGGCACCGCGTCTCCAGGACTCCGATTTGTTATTGATTTACGGGCGGTCAATAAGATTGTAGTACCCCAGTTCCCTGTTGTTCCTGACATTACGACATTATTTACAATGATACCTGCCTCCGCTACTTGGTTCTCTGTTATCGATCTTAAGAATGCATTCTTTAGCATTCCCATTCATCCAGATAGCAGACACATCTTTGGGTTTTCACTGGGTGGTCGCAGTTTCCGGTTCTGTCGCGCTCCACAAGGCTCTACTGAATCGCCTAACATTTTTAGCCAGGCCCTCAAGGGTCAATTAGATACCCTTGTTTTTCCTTTCTCCTCGACGCTGGTTCAATATGTGGATGACCTTTTAATAGCATCCACTTCAGAACAAAATTGTAAAACAGATACTGTAGCCTTATTGAAACATCTTGCACACCATCACCATAAGGTCTCCCTGTCCAAATTGCAATATTGTAGACAGGAAGTTATATACCTAGGACACCTCCTGTCTAAGGAGGGACGTACGTTGACGCCTGAGAGAATACAAGTTATACAAGACATACCGGTTCCAAGGACACAGAGAGAGGTTAGGGCCTTTATAGGTATTACCTCCTGTCGTCAATGGATTCCTAATTATTCTCTTTTGATGAAACTGTTTTTGCATCTCACCCACAAAGATTGTCCTGAAACAATTGAATGGAATGACGATTTTCAGTTTGGTTTTGATGAATTGAAAAATACACTCTGCACAGCACCTGTACTGGGTACGCCTGATTATCGTAAAGATTTTCAGTTATATGTGAGCGAGAGAAATGGATGTTCACTATCAGTGTTAACCCAAGAGCATGGCGCAAACAACATCCCTGTGCTTATTTTTCGGCCCTACTGGATTCAGTGGCCCGTACACTCCCAAGTTGTCTACGGGCTGTAGCCACTGCAGCGGTCGCAGTGCGCCAGTCGGCCGGGATAGTCATGGATTCAACCCTCAACCTGTTGGTCCCACACACTGTTGACGCACTATTAAACAAAACAAAAACACAGCATCTTACTAATGCATGATTAACTACTTATGAACTGACACTTTTAGCTAGTCATATAACATTAAAAAGGTGCAACACGCTCAATCCTGCCACTTTATTGCCAATTACTGAAAAAACTGAAGATTCTTATGCTGACATACATGACTGCATTCTCCGGACGGAGGATGTAACAAAAGGGAGAGTGGACTTACAGGACACTCCACTGAAAGACCCTGATGGCATATTATACGTAGATGGCTCATGCATCAAGCTACCCGATGGCACTACCTCTGCAGCCTATGCAGTTACAACAGCTACCACTGTAGTTGAAACAGCTAGAATACCACATAACTCTGCTAAGGCTGCAGAATTAATAGCTCTAACACGAGCCTGTGAGTTAAGTAAAGGACTTAATGTGAATGTTTACACGGACAGTCAGTATGCATTTGGCGTAGCACACAATTTTGATCGCTTGTGGGCAGAACGAGGATTGCTCACCTCACATGGGGCACGTATTCAACATGGGACCCTTATAACTAACTTACTTTCTGCCCTGGCATTGCCCAAAACAATGGCTATCATGAAGTGTAGTGCACACAAAAAGGTGACAGATGAAACTGGACGGGGCAACGCCCTAGCCGATCAGACAGCAATAGATACAGCATATGCAAAGACAGGACACATGTATATGGTAGATAGTACAGAGAAGGTTCGACCCCATGAAATATTTGGGAACACGGTAGAGAGTGTCAGGAAGATACAGGATGAGGCAACTGAACAGGAGAAAAAGGAATGGGAAGAAGGGAAGGCCAAGTTAGATGAAAATACGCTGTGCTGGACAGATCTGTCACAGAGGGAAAGATGGATGTTACCCGATGCATTCGTTCTGCCAGTAGTGACTATGGCCCATGGTCCTGCACACGTTAGTGCGAAAAGCATCTGTAATTTGCTTGATCCGGTTTGGTCTAATAAAAATATCAGAAGAGTAGCTGACCAACTGGTTCAATCCTGCATGATTTGTTTACAACATAACATAGGGAAGGGTGCCTCAGTCCCCGCTGGGCATTTTTCACCACCAACGTATCCCTTTGAGGTACTACAAATGGATTATATTGAGATGGAAAGGTGTAACAACTTGAAATATGTCCTAGTTGTGGTCTGTATGTTTAGTAAGTGGGTAGAAGCTTACCCTACTAAAGATAATACTGCCCTTACTACCGCAAAGGTACTTCTGAAGGAGTTCTTCCCACGGTTTGGGGTCCCAAGGTGTGTCTGGTCAGATAATGGGAGTCATTTTGTAGGGCAGGTGATGAAAAAGGTGTGTGAAGGTTCGGGCCTCCGCCAGAAGTTTCATGCAGCTAACCACCCCCAGTCAGCAGGACTAGTTAAAAAATATAATGGCACACTTATATTGAAGATGTCAAAGATATGCGCAGAACTCGGTATACGGTGGCCAGACGCGTTGCCCCTGGCTTTAATGTCTGTCAGGATGACGCCTCACTCTAGATCAGGGTTGTCACCCCATGAGATAGTGATGGGAAGGCCAGCAAATGTCTGGGGGGGTCCCTCGACCTCACAAGTACTCAGAACTAGAACATCCTGTTTTGATGGACTATTTAAATTAACTCACTAATTCTTTGCGTTCTATTCACCAACAGGTGTGTGAAGCACTCCCATCTGTATCCACTGATCCAGGTCACAAGATACTACCTGGCGACTGGGTTCTCACAAAGAATTTCCAGCAGAAAAAGAGTCTCGAACCTCGATGGAAAGGTCCGCGACAGTTCCTTCTTGCTACTCGAACAGCAGTTAAAGTCGAGGGAGCTAAGAATTGGATACATGCATCCCACTGTAAGAAAGTACCCCTACTCGTACCCTCTGATGAAATAAAAAGTGGTGACCACCCGACGACTGAGGACCATTTTAGCAACACTACGCGGAGTGATAAAAAACATAACGACAGTGTGCTGCAGGAGGTTCCCTCAGATTTTGGTCACACTGAACAATTGTTTCCTGACCATACCATACCACAGTCCACAAGATACGATTTCCACCCACGAAAATAAGAAAATGAACAATGAACAATGAGCTGATTGCTTGTCCTCTGTACTAAGTCTGATGATAGCTGCAGGGCCGTGAGTTTGTCTGTCGGGGCGGACCAGAGTGTGTCAATAGGACTGCTGGTATCACCTCCACAGTGAAGCAACCACCAGTCACGGGCAGCACTTAGGTCGGACTGAACTGCTAGTGGGACAAGCAATAAAGAGAAATGGGTGTTATACAAGAAGACAAGAGGAAAAAGAAGAAAATAAGTAATTTAAAAAGACTATTAGGCCCACGTATCGCTTGTCTCACCATAACAATACTATTTTTGGTACTTCTGTCCTGCATTGGGTGGGTAATACATGATTCTGATTCAGAGGTCTCACCAACTACGCCACCGCCTTCAGAACACAGCCATGTTTCCTTACCACCCCATGAGGAAGGACGACGTAAGGAATATGAAAACAATACCTTCATATCTATGTTACATCAACATCAGCTGGCTGTAAATAGAACAAATTGTTGGATATGTGGCTTGCTACCGAGTTCTGTGCAAAGAAGGTTGCCATATATTTAATTCCCTTTTGCTTTTGATGGCTCCTGCAGCGCCTGGTATGAACTATCAGCCATTTGGGCTACCTCAATGGATGCTACTAATTCTGGACTATTGGTCACCCACCTATACCGGTTATGCTGGCCCACTGGAACGAGAGTTTATGGAACAAAGGAAGAAAAGTCAGAATATGCTGACTGACGAAATAGGTCTACTGACATATATTTTTTATCCTTTAATACCACACCCCGGATTGGCCGAAGTTTTTTTGTAACACAGGTCAAGGCTCCACTTTGTTTTCAGAAAAGTGGTAATAGAAGTGTAGGTGCCAGTAACTGTAATGCTACAGTAATATTGAATGGAACTAATTGGCCTACCATGATACCATCACAAAACTTGTATTTTGTTTGTGGAAATAATGCCTACACCTCCTTGGTACCCACCTGGACCGGCACGTGTTACATTGCTTGGTTACTACCAACAACTTACACAGCTGGCCCTCAACACCACATGACTCGGAGAGGGGTAATATCTGGAGAAGATACCTCAGCACAAGAAGCATTGGACTACTTTAAAGGAGTCCTTCCATTTTGGGGCCCTATGATGAACAGTAGGGATATCAGACATCTCACACGAGTCGTGGAAGAAACAATAAATGAAACAACAGGAGCTCTGAGTAACATCACTGCAGAGCTCGCTGCTGACCGCCTTGTTACTCTTCAAAACAGAATGGTTCTTGACATCATCTTGGTGGACCGTGGTGGAGTTTGTACTTTGATCGGATCGAGCTGCTGCGTTTATATACCAGACAATGCCCCTTCAGTGTATAAAGCTATTCAAAGGTTGCATACAATAGCTTCCACAATACACCAAGACGAAGGAACATGGTCTTTAACCGACTGGTTTTGGGGCTTGATTTCCCAATGGGGCTGGAAGATACTAATATTCCTTTTTGTGCTTGCTGCTGTATTCCTCACCTGTTGTCTTTGAGTGCAGTGCCTATCTGCTTTGTGCGGTTGCTGTATGGCATCCCTTGCCCCCTGGCCTGTTCGCCCTCCTCAACACACGGCTATGCTGTCCCTTGAGCAGGAGATAAAAGACCTTATGTCCATTAACATAGACACTGAATGACGTTCAAACTGGCCTCACAATGGCAAAAGGAGGGATTGAGAAAATTTACATAAAGTTAATCATACACCATAGCTGCTAGGCATCTGTTTATCTTTATTATGTTGCCATGTGCTCGACAAACCTCCTGAACTTTGATGATTGACCTTGTGCTCGCAGCCTTGGGCTGCAATCTGCTTATCGCTGTAATTTACTTGTTCTAACCGTAGTTCAGAGAATTTTTGTGCTTAATCAGTAGCTGCCAGAACAGGTTTGTACAGGTCGTTGCCACCTCCTGCCAGCTGCATCTGTACCTTCTCCCACCACATGTGTATCCCTGAAATATTCTGAAGGCCGCAGAGGACCTTGAATACGCTAGGGGTGGAGTTCTCCTCTGACTAAGCAGTTTTGTGTGTATATAACGTTGGGTGCCCCAGAGTGAAGGGGCAGCCTCCGTAGGATAGTCACTTGACTGTCCTGGGACTCTGTATTAGCTCGAGCTATAATCCATGTAATAAACTTCTCTTTATTCCTCCAATTGGTGTCTCCGCTTGATTTGTGTACTCTCTGCTAAACTGACCCTGAGGATTAGGGTGTCCCTCCACCGCTGGGAAGGAGACCCCAGGTGGGGATTCTATCTTTCCTGGTTCCTCACCTAACCCAAGCACACCATCAGACCAGTATGCTCACACCTCAACACACAAAGGAAGCTCAGGCAAACATAAGCACCACACATCCCACAGGCACTCACGCAAGCATCACACACATGCAGACATAGCAACATCCACTGCCTTCACTGTGTCCCCCTCCTCGTCTCCCTCCTCCCTTCCAGTCTCGTCTCCACTCACACCTGCATGCACTACATCTACAGCCACTACTTCCATCACCAGCACACCCACCACCACACTCCGGTCACGTGCAGTCACCACCCCCACTACAATTCACACATCCCCTGTGTCCTCTCCCAGTATGTCTGTGACGCCACCTCCCAAGGTATACAAACACAGGCACACACCCACCCAACAGCCATCCACCTCACAACAGCCTCCAGCGCATGCACCTTCCCCCAAAGTCACCAAACGACACCTCCTACAACCACAACCTCTTCCTCCACTCCCAGACCCCCTCCAGCTACCCGTCCCAGTGTTCCTAAGAAACTTTTCCTGGCCACCCTTGACCTCTTTCCCTCACCTCCCCCACCCCGTCAGTCTCCTAGGGCCCGACTCTCCAGGTCCCAACCTAGCACCTCAGCCACAACATCGGCGGGACCAGTGGTGCCAGTAGTCACCGGATTCTGGAGTGCACCAGGCAGCAGGGCAGCCAGTGTGGCCAGGAGGCGACCGCCAGCACCAGCCCCGCAGGCCGAAACAGGACCGCCAGCACCAGCCCCGCAGGCCGAGACAGGACCGCCAGCAGCAGCCCCGCAGGCCCAGACAGGACCGCCAGCACCAGCCCCGCTGGCCCAGACAGGAGTGCCAGCACCAGCCCCGATGGCCAGGAGTCGACCGCCAGCACCAGCCCCGCAGGCCCAGACAGGACCGCCAGCACCAGCCCCGCAGGCCCAGACAGGACCGCCAAGTAGCTGAGTCGCTGCCAAGCACACCGCCGCAACCAGCACTGCTGAACAGGCCACCTCCGTCACCAGCACAGCTGAACCGCTGAACCGCTGAACAGGACACCGCCGCCACAAGCACCGCTGCCAAGGACACCGCCACCACCAGCACCGCTGAACAGGACACCGCCGCCACCAGCACCGCTGCTAAGGACACCATCAGCACCGCTGAACAGGACACCGCCGCAACAAGCACCGCTGAACAGGACACCACTGCCACAAGCACCTCTGCCAAGGACACCGCCGCCACCAGCACCGCTGGCCAATGAGCGCCAAGAGCACTGACGCTACTGAGTCCGCCACGAGCAGGATGAAGCACTCTGGGCACAAAGCTCCCTCCACAACCAGTGGAGGAAGACATCCACTACCTCTGTCCTTGGCAGGATGAAGCACTCTGGGCACAAAGCCCCCTCCAGAACCAGTGGAGAAAGACATCCACTACCTCTGTCCTTGGCAGGATGAAGCACTCTGGGCACAAAGCCCCCTCCAGAACCAGTGGAGATTCACATCCACTACCTCTGTCCTTGGCAGGATGAAGCACTCTGGGCACAAAGCCCCCGCCAGAATCAGCGGAGATTTATATCCACTACCTCTGTCCTTGGCAGGATGAAGCACTCTGGGCACAAAGCCCCCTCCAGAACCAGTGGAGACTGTTATCCACTTGTGAGACTGTGGCTTTGCACTCCCCAGGATGAAGCAGTGGGCAAACCACCCACTGGAGAGACTGTGGCTTTGCACTCCCCAGGATTGAACAATGGGCAAACCTACCACTGTAGAGACTTGTGAGACTGTGGCTTTGCACTCCCCAGGATTGAACAGTGGGCAAACCACCCACTGTAGAGACTTGTGAGACCGTGGCTTTGCACTCCCCAGGATTGAACAGTGGGCAAACCACCCACTGTAGAGACTTGTGAGACCGTGGCTTTGCACTCCCCAGGATTGAACAGTGGGCAAACCACCCACTGTAGAGACTTGTGAAACTGTGGCTTTGCACTCCCCAGGATTGAACAGTGGGCAAACCACCCACTGTAGAGACCTGTGAGACTGTGGCTTTGCACTCCCCAGGACTGAACAGTGGGCATGTGGCCCCCTCGTAGATTTGCGTTGTGCACTCAACCGGCTGATGTGCCCCCCTTTCCCTTCCCCCTGAGGTGCCTGTTTTATTTCTATCTGATGCCCCTGCAGTGTTCTCTCCGTCATGTTCGGGTATCTTGTGTGGGCCTCGCCCATGCAGTGTGGGCCCAGTGTTCCACGGACTTAAATGGTGCAATACCTGGTCTTCTATTATTGGTGTACATATTTGTTTATAGTGTATATATATTTTTGCATACTGGATTTTAATAGATTACAATGGTTACACTCATTTTCTTTTGTCTTTGCATTCTTCCGGGGGGTTGGGGGTGTAACTTTAATGTATCATGCTGTATTGGTGTGTGTGTGTTGTCGTGGGTGAGGGTGGGGGTGGGGGTGTTGCGTATTTCGTGTATGTGTCCCAGTTTTTTCCCTTTCCTGTGTCGTAGGTGCAGTACTCACCGTGGTCTTCGCCACTGGCATCCGTGCTCCTGGTAGAGGAGCAAGAAGATAAAGGCTGGAAAAATGTGAAGCTCTGGTTCCATGGCGTCCTGGTTCCTCGTGGGGTGTGTAGAGGTGAGCGTTTTCCCTTCGAAGTCCAGTTTCCGCCGTGTTTTTGTATGCGGTGAATCCGCCCCGGAAAAGGTGGTGGATTGGTAGGTTGTGATAGTGTGGGCGGTACATTGTCTCCCGCCTGTCTGTTGGCGGTGACCGCCGCGCTGTTTGTTTGTGCTGCCGTGGCGGTCGGAGTGTTAAAGTGGCTGTCTTTGTTGGCTGTTTCCGCCACAGTCGTGAATCAATTTTTTTTCCCGCCGGCCTGTTGGCGGTCTTACCGCCGCTTTAACACAGACCGCCAGGGTTGTAATGACCCCCTTAGTGTGTTGGCTGACTTTTATTGATCAGCCTGCCACCACAGACATGTTTCTTACCCCCGGTAGATGAGAGCCTGCGCTCTCAGGGGCCAAAAACAATGCCTGCTCCAGAGGAAGGTGTTATCACTTCCTCCAGCAGGATGGTTAGCAATTTAGCATTACTGGGCTGGAAGCTTCAAAGCATCTACTGCCCTTTGATATGTGATCCTGGATTCCTCCATACCTGGGGAATACCACCCCCTGCCCTGAGGCCCATCTGGCACCAGAGGAGGTGAGAAATTATTCAGGAGACGTGTTTTACTTCTAGGCTAGTCAGACCCTTAAGGTGGCTACCTGAAGTGAACATCTGAGGAAGTGTTCCATCATATTGGTTAGAGTGGAATTGGTAATTCTGGGTCAGGAAAATGCCCACTCTTCCTAGGAAGTGGTTACCTAGGGGGTGTAGTCACCCTAGAGTAAGTAGCCCATTGGCTACTACCATAAACTCCCCTAACCACCGCTAAAATAAGTATTTAGGGGTCTCCCTAACACCAGGACTTCAGATTTGTCTGCCTGAATGAAGAACAAGGACAAAAAAGAGCCAAAGACATGTGAAATGTTGACTAACACAGAACTTGTTGCAAAACCTTGCCTGGCTGCTTCTGTCCTGACAATCAAAAAGCAGATGAGCCTCCCTAAACTCTTGGAGGTCTGCCCAGAATTTTATTGATCCTGCAACATCTCTCAGTCTCCTAGATGCCAAGCCTGCCTGCATCCACTCTGCACTAATACCCAGGGTACCCGAGACAGTTGCAAGCACCAAGGCTTGTTTGTGTTCAGTTAGGATGTCACCACTGCCAAAACGTACCTGCAAATCGAGGCACTTCAAGAGAGGCCAGCTCCACACTGAGAGTGGCCCTGTTGTGGTTATTTTCCCTCTTCTGCAGGTACACCAAGAACCATGAGAGCCTCTAACTTACCGACCTGCCGGGCAAAACACCTCTGCACCTGTTGGCGGTGACCGCCGCGCTGTTTGTTTGTGCTGCCGTGGCGGTCGGAGTGTTAAAGTGGCTGTCTTTGTTGGCAGTTTCCGCCACGGTCGTGATTCAATTTTTTTTTCCGCTGGCCTGTTGGCGGTCTTACCGCCGCTTTAACACGGACCGCCAGGGTTGTAATGACCCCCTTAGTGTGTTGGCTGACTTTTATTGATCAGCCTGCCACCACAGACATGTTTCTTACCCCCGGTAGATGAGAGCCTGCGCTCTCAGAGGCCAAAAACAATGCCTGCTCCAGAGGAAGGTGTTATCACTTCCTCCAGCAGGATGGTTAGCAATTTAGCATTACTGGGCTGGAAGCTTCAAAGCATCTACTGCCCTTTGATATGTGATCCTGGATTCCTCCATACCTGGGGAATACCACCCCCTGCCCTGAGGCCCATCTGGCACCAGAGGAGGTGAGAAATTATTCAGGAGACGTATTTTACTTCTAGGCTAGTCAGACCCTTAAGGTGGCTACCTGAAGTGAACATCTGAGGAAGTGTTCCATCATATTGGTTAGAGTGGAATTGGTAATTCTGGGTCAGGAAAATGCCCACTCTCCCTAGGAAGTGGTTACCTAGGGGGTGTAGTCACCCTAGAGTAAGTAGCCCATTGGCTACTACCATAAACTCCCCTAACCACCGCTAAAATAAGTATTTAGGGGTCTCCCTGACACCAGGACTCCAGATTTGTCTGCCTGAATGAAAAACAAGGACAAAAAAGAGCCAAAGACATGTGAAATGTGGACCAACACAGAACTTGTTGCAAAACCTTGCCTGGCTGCTTCTGTCCTGACAATCAAAAAGCAGATGAGCCTCCCTAAACTCTTGGAGGTCTGCCCAGAATTTTATTGATCCTGCAACATCTCTCAGTCTCCTAGATGCCAAGCCTGCCCGCATCCACTCTGCACTAATACCCAGGGTACCCGAGACAGTTGCAAGCACCAAGGCTTGTTTGTGTTCAGTTGGGATATCACCACTGCCAAAACGTACCTGCAAATCGAGGCATTTCAAGAGAGGCCAGCTCCACACGGAGAGTGGCCCTGTTGTGGTTATTTTCCCTCTTCTGCAGGTACACCAAGAACCATGAGAGCCTCTAACTTACCGACCTGCCGGGCAAAACACCTCTGCACCTGATCCTCCCAGCCCATGCTCGGGTAAACCAATGGTGTCTCTGTGGTCCTGAGACACTCAAGAACCAAGCACCCCCTACTTAGAGCCTTTTTCTTGCAGGTTCCTTTCCCTTTGACTTTAAAGTGTAGAGTTTGAGGCTACCACTAGGTACAGCCCCTCTGAACCAGGACACCACAGGGAAGGTAGACTTTAACCACTGGTGCTTTCTTTGTCCTTGGTCCAGAAGACCAGCCCTACAAGTCATCTGTAAGTGTACCTTTGGGGTGAATGTTTCGTTCATAGGATAACATTATAGTGTTCAAGGCTCCGGCCTCAAATGTGACAGCTGGGATTTTCTATTGTTTTCCTGTAAAAATCTGTAATGTCTATAGTATTTACCTGATTCCGATGATCTTGGTGTCTAAAATTATATAAAAATCTGTTATTTTTATAAATTGGTCTTGATTTTCTTCTTGAGGGTCATTTATTGACTTCATATAGACAGCAAATGATTGACACCGCCATCGGATAAGCCTAAACTGCTTGCACACACTGGCACAGAGAAAGCGTTTGAGATTATTAACTTAAACCCTGTAAGCCAATAAGGGTTTTCTGGACTTTCTACAGTGTACCTCATTTTGGTGCACTCCATAAAAAGCCAGCTTTCTACAATGTTGCACTCTAAGTGACCATGGGTATACTCAGATGAGGTCCCTTGATCACTTTGCTGTAGGATCTAAACTATACCCCCCTAACGAGGCCTTACAAGGCTGAAACTAGTTTGGGGTTGCTTGTGTTGCTTTCTGGAGGGGCCCTCATCTGTCAGTTCAGGACAAAATACTAAAAACCAGTGCTAACCCACTTATGTTCATAAAATTACCTGAAAGAACCTGACAGAGAGTGAGTGTGGATTTAATTTCACCCATAAACAAGTTACCTGCTTCCATGCCCCATGTCGTAGTCATGTAGGACTACTAAAGCAAATGAACTAGCATGGAATTCCTGAAACACCCCACTTCTGGGAAGGTCTTCCATTTTTCAAAGAAATGTTCTCTGAAGCAAGCTTCTCCCAAGCAAATTCTTAGTAGCAATGGCACCCAATACATTTTTTTTGCCGTTCCCACAGTCCTATCGACTAATGGAATCTCACAGCAAGGCATCCCTATACCACTCACAAAGTAATAAGGTAGCTTTTTGGTCAGAAAGCCCATACAATTAGCACTCAAAGGGGGCTTGTAAGTAATGAGTGCATTGAGAACTTGACTTCATGAAATGAATATGTCTTGCCAACTCAATTACACGCAGTTTGTGCACAGGCTTTCAAAGCCAAGCAAGGCACTTGGCTTCTCTCTCCCTGTTAATGCGTGGCTTGCCCATCTTTATTTCTGAGTCATCCCAAACGTCTACCACCTTGGAGATGCCCATCATATCCCATTGTCAAAACCCCCGGAAGCAACCCAAAATCCCTCAGGATGTAGTTGTCCCACAAGGGGGCCCCGTCCGGATAATGTTATGCGACCCTATTGTTGTTTTCCATGCAGTCCATTCATATGCCTGGGAGCTAAGCTGCTAGCCTGGATAGTTATAAACAACTTTGCAAATGTTCTCTACGAAGAATATAAAACACTGAGGTATGAGAACAAATCAATTACTCAAAAATAACAATTTGCAAATACTTTACTCAAAAATAATAATTGGTGTGAACTAGTTGTACATACACCTTCAAAGCTGTATCATACAGATAAAAAACATTATATATGAGACAAAGTTTCAGGACAACTGCGATATATAAAAACACAAGAATAAAAAACACAAATACTGATTAGAAATGTATATAAAATGTGTAGAAACCCTGCCTATCCTACATATTGCTTCAAAGCTGTGCCATCCAGAGAGAAACATAATCAGTATGTTTGACAAACTTGTATGACAGCCGTGGATACCGGCCTATTAAACACTGAATCAAGGCCTTCCTGTAAGTTCTCATGTGCAAGATATTTAAATACTTGTGCAAAAAGTGTCTACATGTGTTAATCAATTTGGGGCAAAGACAAAGGGAATATATTTTATTGTTTGTACCAAAGACAACAGTTTTCAGCTGGCCAATAGTGCTTCCAGCTTGGGGTCATGTCTTTTGTGGGAAAGTTGCCCATCCTTTAGCTTTATATAAGGTGAATAAAGTACCTACAGATGTCTGGGAATGCAGTTCCAACAAATAAGCACAGTCAAAGTATATTCTTTAAATTCTGGGTCTTGTAGTCATGTTTTTATAGAGGTGAAATATGATGACAAATCCAGAATGCATATAAACAAAATCTGAAAGTGTGCTTTCTGCATGAGAGCCTAAAAAACCCCAGCTTACTGGCCATACTTATGTAGTTTTAATTTAGAGCTATCAACGCACGCCCGCAGATTGAACATGGGTGGTCCGAAAAGTTGCTGCTTTAGAAGCCTGTTTTGACCACAAGGGGCACACAGACGTTTGCTCAGACTACTCTTTTCCTTTTTTTAAGTCTAAGCTTACCACACTGCGCAGTAGTCTGGTTGCGAAAAGAACCTTGAGGACATTCTGAAAGATTCCCTGGGAATTTATTCTGTCCACTGCTTACCATTGGATTTTCGGTTGGTAACTCACATTTTCTGGCATTCTATTTGCTGGCTTTATTTGTTTTAGGCTCTCTAGCATGCCTTTGTCACTCTTGTCAAGCAAACCTTGTTCACCATCGCTCCTTGTATTCTTCCATGAGTCCTCGCTTTCTGTAAACAGGCCTTTAAATTTTGTTCTTATCACCCCTGCTGTACATTCAAAGACAGAGGAAAAATGTCAGGCTCTGCCATCCGAGGGACCTTTATGTTTACTTTTTGTTCTATGAGTTCAGAGTGAGACGATTTATGTGACAATGCTGTTGGTTACTGGGAAAGAAAAGTTTTTTTCTAGCACACAACAAAATTCAAATGTCTGTAAATAAACTGTGCACATATTTCAGAATATATTAGAATTATGTTAGCACAAATGAAGCACATTTTTTGCAATTCAGAAGCGTGGGGGAAACAAATATTTTAATACAATTTAAACAAATAGAATTCTAGGTGCATTATTTTTAATGGCAGTGCACTACAGCACCATGCATACTCCATACTACACCACTCCATTCTACTCCACTTTGCAACACTCTATTCCACTCAATGCCATTCTATTCTACTCTACTCCACTTCACAGTAGGCCACTCTATGACACTCCATGTCACTCTACTTCATTTTCTGCCACTCTGCTACTCCACTCTACGGCACTTCATGCCATTCCATTCTACTCCTCTGTGCGACACTTAATTCTGAGCCCCTCCACAATATGCCCTTCCACTTTATGCCACTCCACTCCAGGCCAAGACAAACAACAAAGATACTTTGAGGTCGCTTTCATGATTTCGGCCCTTGAATGGTCAGACAAGTTTGAGTTAAATTTCTGGTTTTTGAGCCTGCGAAAATGAGTTGGTGTGTGGTGATCCGGGTCAGGCGGATTATGGAAGATGCTTTAGTTGCATAGACTGCCCATGTAGGCTAGCAAAAGAGCAGAATAGATTTAATCCTATTCTTTTCTTTCAGTTTTATTTATTCATTTGCGATTTTATATAGCGCGGACATGGCCCAAATGTATCAGAGCGCTTTACAATCAATCAATCAATCAGTCACATTTATAAAGCGCGCTACTCACCCGTAAGGGTCTCAAGGCGCTGTGGGGGGGGGGGGGGTCAATGCTCGAAGAGCCAGGTCTTGAGCTGCCGTCTGAAGTGAAGGTGGTCTTGTATGGCGCGAAGGTGGCTGGGAAGGGAGTTCCAGGTCTTCGCTGCTAGGTAAGAGAAGGACCTGCCTCCGGCAGTGGCTTTGCGAATGCGTGGTACGGCTGCCAGGGCTTGTCCGGTCGAGCGTAGGGTGCGAGGAGGAGTGTAGAAGGAGATGCGGTGGTTGATGAGTTCTGGTCCGCGGTTGTGCAGGGCTTTGTGTGCGTGGGTGAGGAGTCTGAAGGTTATCCTCTTGTTGACTGGGAGCCAGTGGAGTTTCCTCAGGTGTCCGGAGATGTGGTTGTGGCGGGGTATGTTCAGGATAAGTCGTGCAGCAGCGTTCTGGATTCGTTGAAGTTTCTTCTGCAGCTTGATGGTGATGCCGGCGTACAGAGCGTTCCCATAGTCCAAGCGACTGGTGACGAGGGCGTGGGTGACGGTCTTCCTGGTGTCTGTGGGGATCCAGCGGAAGATCTTGCGGAGCATGCGGAGGGTGTTGAAGCATGCTGAGGTCACCGAGTTGACCTGTCTGGTCATGGAGAGGGAAGAGTACAGGATGAAACCGAGGTTGCGTGCGTGGTCGGTGGGTTGGGGTGTGCTGCCTAGGGCGGGAGGCCACCAGGAGTCGTCCCAGGCGGTAGGTGTAGGGCCGAGGATGAGGACCTCCGTTTTCTCTGTATTCAGTTTAAGCCGGCTGTCTGTCATCCAGTTTGCTACTTCCTTCATGCCTTCGTGTAGTCTGGTTCTTGCTGAGGTGGGGTCGTTGGTGAGGGATAGGATGAGCTGGGTGTCGTCTGCGTAGGATATGAGGTTGAGTCCGTGTTTGCGTGCGATGTTCGCCAGGGGGGTCATGTAGATGTTGAAGAGGGTGGGGCTGAGGGAGGATCCCTGGGGGACGCCGCAGATGATCTCCGTAGCCGTGGATCTGAAGGGGGGGAGGCGGACTCTCTGAGTTCTTCCGGAGAGGAAGGAGGTGATCCATTCCAGGGCCTTGCCTCTGATGCCGGCGTTGCTTAGGCGACGTATCAGGGTGCGGTGGCAGACCGTGTCGAATGCTGCAGAGAGGTCCAGGAGTATGAGGGCCACGGTTCCTCCTTTGTCGGTCAGGGATCTGATGTCGTCCGTGGCTGCGATGAGGGCGGTCTCGGTGCTGTGGTTAGCTCTGAAGCCGAACTGTGAGGGGTCGAGTGAGTCGTTGGTTTCCAGGGCGGTGGTGAGTTGAGCGTTGACGATTTTCTCGATCACTTTGGCGGGGAACGGTAGGAGCGAGATGGGCTGGAAGTTTTTGAGTTCGGTGGGGTCTGCTGTTGGTTTCTTTAGGAGGGCGTTCAGTTCAGCGTGCTTCCAGTTCTCCGGGAAGGTGGCGGTGGAAAAAGATGTGTTGATGACGTCTCGGAGGTGGGGTGCGATGATGTTGTCGGCTTTGTTGAAGATGTGGTGCGGACAGGGGTCGGATGGTGATCCTGAGTGGATGGAGTTCATGACGCGGGTGGTTTCCTCAGAGGAGGTTGGGTTCCAGGTGTGGATGGTGGTGTTGTCGGTGGCGGGTTCCGGTGGAGGGTTCGAGTTGGTTGTGGTGAAGCTGTTGTAGATGTCGGTGATCTTGTGGTGGAAGAAAGCTGCGAGGGAGTCGCAGAGGTCCTGTGAGGGAGGGATGGAGTTGTTTTCGGCGTCGGGGTTGGAGAGCTCTTTGACGATGCCAAATAGTTCCTTGCTGTTGTGGGCGTTGCTGTCTAGTCTGTTCTGGAAGGCTGATTTTCGTGCTGTGCGGAGGAGTTGGTGGTGTTTGCGGGTGGCGTTTTTGAGAGCAGACATGTTTTCGTCGGTCTGGTTGAGGCGCCAAGTCTTCTCGAGGGTGCGGCATTCTTTTTTGGAGTCCTTGAGGTCGGGGGTAAACCAGGAATTTTTCTTGTGGCTGTTTCTGTTTGCTTGGGTCTTCAGGGGGGCCAGGAGGTTGGCGCAGTCTGAGATCCAGCTCGTGAGGTTGTTGGCGGCTTCGTTGGGGTCAACACATAGGATACAGTGTAACGGCAGATTACAATAACAGTAGTTAAACTCGGACGTGCCGAAGCAGATATGCTAATTAGAAAATTATTAATGATGTTTATGTGCTTTAAATAATGAAAAGTTTGTAGAGAAATTAATCGTAGAGAAAATAATGTGCACATTGGAAAATGTGCCCTCAGGGCATGTCAGCCATTTATACGAGATTGTACTAATATAACTTAAACCCAGTGAAATAATGAAAAATGTATAAGAATAATGTAGTAATATGTAATCTCGAAATGTGTAACCTATGTTTTGCATTGAATTGTAGTGCTAACCTAGCTGAAATTAAGGCCTAGTCTTCCTAGGCCTGGCAAACGAAGAGCTGAAATACTAAACGCGCTGCAAGAAGCTGGATGCATGACCTGTCCTTGACTCACCCGATGTTAAAGTTGCTTAGCTAGAATTTTCTGCAATGTACCGGCGGACAGGAGATGATGAAGACAATTTGATACAATTATGTGTAGAGTAGGCTAAATGTACTTTCCCAGGACTTGAACAATGGAGGCACTGACTGAAGAGGAACATGCAACTATTTTGATACCTGAAGAGTCGGATGATGAGGGCATCGTAAAGTGGACCAATCCGCGTCTTGTAAAAGGACTAATATTAAAATTTGTAGATTTGGTAAACAAATACTTAAAGTCATATCTGCTGACTGACTGACTAATTGGGAATTTAGGGGATGGACTGGGAGACCCTAATAAAAAGTCATGACCAGGGGCTAAAATTTCAGACGCGGAAGAATTTAGGCAGATGCAAGGGGAGACGTTGATGACCTCAGGAGACGCTGTTCTAGATTCGGTCGTTGGGTTCATACTCTTGAGAGCCTGGTGTGTAGCTGATCGATTGATGACCTGAAGACGAAGACTGACTCTGTTGCTGATCCATTCTGTGGATAGGTAGCTATGAAAATGTGACTGAATAATTTGTGCCTTTTCTTCTAGGTACCAACTGCACTGATTATAGATTCTTGCTTAGAAAGATGTTTTCCAAATTCATTTTTTCTCTAAATTGTTTTGCATGAAGTCCCACATGCTATTGCTAATCTTGGTTAGCTAGGTTTTTAAGGGTGACGTTGACAGTGACAGATGACTGACGGGCTATCTGCTGAGCTCTGCTATTGATGCTAGAAATCTTCTCTTGGCTTATGTAGGTGTGCTCAAGTATATGTTTTCTTTAAGTTCTGATTTGATTATGATATTGACATTCCATTAATGAACTAATAATGGAGCTGATTGAATAAAGTTTGATCTAACAGACGATTTAGTCTTGTAATCAATAGGAACATAAAATTGTTTAACTCTTTACCGAGTTGTGGTTATTCATGAATAGATGGTTTTTAGATGTTGTCAATTATATATTGATGGTTGGTTATGCTGATTATTGTTTTTATTGGTCACTCCATTATTAGGATACACCATGCGATCCAAAATGTTCATCGACCTATTCGCGTCCCCTTGTAAGTTTACTTACTAAGGATCAGGCGCGCTAACAGTTTTTGGTAGCACCTTGATGGTTAGTTTCCTTGGAGGACTGGTTATGTGGTGATTACTAGTTATGGGGGTAGTTAAAGTTAGGGTTAGTTGTTTGTATTTTTATGAGGTTTGAATTTTGTTTTTCTGAAATGGCAATTGTAGCAAGGATGATGTCCCTTTAAGCCCAGAAATGACTTTCCCAGATCCTGGATCTCGCTAATAAAGATGGGTATGTTCTCGGCGTTCATGTGAAAGTGTGAAAGTGGTAGGTTGCGCTTGCAGAGGCTTAAGCAAATCGCAGGTGAATAGTGATGTATGCGAGGTAAAGTAGGGAGTTTGCGTACTCCAGTTGAGGTTAGTAGGAGTGTGTGTACTCCGCAGTATGTGAGTAGGGAGGTCATCAAACTTCATATGTGTGTGGTGCTTTGTGCTCAAAAATTGTCCACGTGGTTGTTGGTGATGTATGGACCCTGCGTGGTCTAAGACTCCGGAGTATATTAGCAAGTGTAGGAGACACTATGTTATATGTTGTAATCTGTCTGGTTTAGTAGGTTGATCGGGTGTGGTCAACAAGTCGGTGTGTGAGCAAAAAGAGTAAGAGAATTTTCGACTGAGATTTGGCGAGTCCTACGTGCACCAGGACAGACCCATTGATCAGTTGAGAGTGAAATTCACGGGCCGAATTTTGCTTGCGGATGTGGGAGACTGAGAAAGAGGAATAGCTATATGAGCGAAAGGTCCATTAGGGAAAATCTGTAAGATCTCTGAAGCGATTGTGTACCTTCCTGTAGTAAAACAGCTGATTTGTTTTGGTTATTGTTTTTTGGTTAACTGCTTGCAATATTTTGCATTAGTTTCGTGTGAGTTGAAGTCTAGGAGGACAAGCCGCACGACTTTGTCAGCCGCAATGTGTGAGTGTGATGTCAGTGTGTGCTGCGCTGGGATAGGTTGGTTACTAAGAAGAGTCGTGAGCGGATTGGCAGCCGTCCGTAAGAAACAATTGGTTGAGGAAGCAGGTGAAAGGAATCTTGGGAGTAAAAGTCATTTCATTGTTGAATCAAAATAAATACAATAGATAAAATTACGTTTTTCAAAGCATTTAGAAGTGCCATGAAGGGTGATTCTCACATTAAAGCGTCAGTGGGGGAGCCAACCCCACCGGAAAATTCTCCGGCATATATTGTAATGGAGGAGGGAGGTGTTGCACCGTGTCTTTGATTGAAACAGTGGTGCAAGATGACAAAGAAGTTGGGAGCTTTTGCATTTTTCAGAGCATGGGACGTTTAATTTGAGAATTTTGGACGAATTGCAAATTACATTATATGAGACAAAACCATTACCAAGACCAGCACACTTTGAGGCTTTAGCGGTTTGGGAGCTAGTGGCCAGACAGCAACAAGTGTTGAAATTTCAGAGGAGAATAAGGAAGGTGGAAAAGTCCTTGGCAGAAGCCAGGTGGGAATGGGAGTCGAAAAGCTGGAGAACAAAGACTCAACAGGGAATTAAATTATTTCCTGCAACTGCCAAAGGAGATGAGTCAGAAAAAGAAGATACTGCTAAGGGTGTTGAGAGTACAGGGACAAAGAAAAAGAAAATGTTGAGGATCTTATTACACAGTTGTTGAGGGATCAACCTCCGCCCTATACAACCCATGCAGGGGGTCCAAGTACTAGTTCTGCTCCACCTGCTCCAGCACAAGCATTGGGGGCAGTGGGACCAGTGCAGACAGATAATGGACAGGTACAAGGGGTAGCACAGAGTACTCCTAATGCAGGGACAACTTCTGTGGTCCAAGCTCAGATACATCCACCATCGATACAGAAAATGTATCCAGATGTACCAGTTCTTGAGACGATCTCGAACTTAGTGGTGCCATCGAAGCAAGTGCTCCCGAGGTCAACGCTAGTTCAGACTGAGCCGACTCCAATGTTATTGCCTCCGGCACAGCCACAGGGTTTGCCGAAGTTTTTACAGATAACAGGAACACAGTCAGATGTCACACCAGTGATGAATCAAGCTATGGGGGTAACTTTTCCACAAGGTACGAGTGTCTGGGCAGCCCCAGATGCGATATCGCTACCAATTACTGTTGGTCCAGCGGTACCTCTATTTGCACAAAAGAAAGCGAGTGCAGGAGATCAGAGTGAAATGTCACAGAGCCTCGTGAGGAGGGGAGTGAGTGATTCTGTGCAGATGATGTCATCTTTGGGTCAGACCTTTAATGGATCTAGACCGTTAATGGATCTTAGTCCACTTGTAGCACTTACAGATGCAGTAAATGTCCCAAGTGCGATTCTAAATTTGATACTTTTGACGCAGCAAACTCCAGGTGCAGCAATGCCACAGGTACCAGTACCAAATGCAAGTAACATCTTGTTACAGGGATTGACAGCTCAGCAATTGACTGAATGGTTGGACAGTTTAAATACACCTCCAATTACATCCAAGGGTGAAGAGCGGATAAATCGTGTAAGGTTAACTACAGAAGTAACAGAGCTAGTTGAGGGGACGATGGGAGTGAACAGGTTAGAATCCTACACAGAAGAAGAGCTGAGGTACTTGTGCCCAAGAATTACAAGGGAAATGAGTAAGATACATCAGAAATTGTCTGAGCTGGCAGAAAAACATGATATTGAGAATGAGAAAACAAAACATTTGAAACAAAGTTACAGGTTAGATTTTGAAGCAAAGGACTTTGAGCACATGAGGTCAGCAGGAATGAAGGCTCATCTAAAAGAATTGTTGCAGAGTGCTCAGAACTGGGGAGCATTGGAGAAGTGGGAAGGTAGATGGGCAAGAAGAAGGATAAGCGGAAACGAGATTCACAAGAAGGGTCTGAAGGTGTTCAGAAAGAAAAGGATCCCGTAAAAATGCATCCAATGAGAGAAATTCCAGGAGGGCAGTTTGTTCATGTCCCATGGCATAGGAGTGATATATTGTCATTCACAAATGATTACCCGAAACTGAGAGAGAAACCAGTTGAGTGGTATCAGCAGACAGACAGGTTCGTGAAACTCTCTAAATGTCTGTGGGAAGACTTAAATACATTGTTGGAGATAGTGGTTCCGGCTGATTTGTGGGTCGAATGTAAAAGAGCAGTGGATTGGCCGACAAGTGAGCCAGAAAGGGATAGAGTTACAGGTGCACCCTCACCTGAGGTGATGAAAAATTATTATAAGGTGACTGAGTTCCTGAAGACAAGAATTTCTCCTAAAAATATTGATTGGCAAAGAATTTACAGAACAGTGCAAAAGGCTAAGGAGTCGATACATACCTACTATGAGAGATTGCTGAAAGCATTTAAAGAGTACAGTGGTAAGGAAGCAATTGAGCCAAAAGACATGCTGCAATATGTGTTCCGATTCGTCGAAGCGTTGAGACCAGAAGTAGGACAGATGATTAAAAGTCATTGATTTGTTGGCAAGCAGAGCCGATTGATGAGGTGTTGCAGTATGCAAACTACTGTAGTATTGAAATTGAAGCAGAAAAATCTGAAGGAAAGAGCAATGGTAATGCAAATAAAGGCAGCTCAGACAGGAGTGCAAGGAGCTTGAGTACAATCGATGCCGACGCAGCAGAGAACTATTATGTTCCAGCCTCAGATGAGAGGTAGAGGTCGTGGAATTGACATGACACGTGGTCTAAATTTGGGTACTGTAGTAATCCAGAATGACATGCAGGAAATGAAAAAGATGTTTCTGTGTCATTTTGCAGAAATGTGGGACACTGGATGTAGAAGTGTCCGTTGATGGCGCAGGATGGTGTTGTTCAGCAAGGTGGTGATGTCAGTACATTTCAAACTGTGAAAGTCCCAAAGATGAGAGGCTTTATTCCTAATGTTCAGAACCGAGTGCAGAATATCCCACCCATGCAGCAGATGCAAGTGCCGCGTGCACAACCAATACAGCAGCAGGCTCCCATGGTACCTAGACAGCAAATTCAGATACCTCAAGCCCAGATGGAACAGCAACAGATGATGCTTACTCAGCAGGTCACAGGTCAGAGACAAGACAGAAGTCATGACACAGTACACCAATTCCAATTTCATAGTGAGGATGAAATAAACGATGAATGGATGAGTGACAGTTCGGATGAAGGACCGTGTCTGCTTGCAGCATCCATAGAAGTAGATCAGAGAGGACCTTTAGTGAAAGGGAAGGTGATGGGTTACAAGATCTACAGCAAGAAGTGCAGAAGTTCCAAATTTACCTTTTTCAGGCCGAACAGTTCAGGTTGTGGGAGTGGAGAATGGACAGTTAACAAATCCAATCACAGATCCAGTGCAGGTTGAGATTGGTAACTTCCAGGGTCTGCACGGGTTTGTAGTCTGCGACTCAAGTCCAGTATCCCTACTGGGAAGGGACTTACTGTGCAAGACAAAATGCTCCATTAGTTGTTCAAACAGTGGGATAGAGGTACAAACTAATAGTGATGATGAAGAAGAAAAGGTGTCTGAGACGATGATCAACAATGCTAATGAGGAATACCCATTGATTGAGTTTTTCCCCATGTTTACTGTGAAAGAATTGCATGCGGATTTACAGGGAACAGTAGAAGAAAATGTGTGGGACCTGATACGTAAAGAAGTAGGGTTGGTTAAGGGAGTGGAACCAATTAAGATCACTTTGAAACCAAACATAGTATTCCCGCAACTTCCACAGTATAACATGGCACAGGATGTCCTAATGAAGGTGCCGCAAATAATTGGAGGTTTTCTGAAACAACGGGTTTTGAAAGAAGTGTTGAGTAGTCCATGTAATTCACCGATAATGGTCTTAAAAAAGCCGTGTGAGAAAGTGCGCATTGTGCAGGACTTGCGAAAAGTGAACGACATGGTGGTCAAGTGTTGTCCTGTGGTGCCAAATCCAGCAGTGATACTGTTTCAGATTCCTTACGATGCAGAGTGGGTCACAGTGGTTGACTTGTCAAAAACATTCTTTTCTGTGCCTCTTCATGAGGATAGTCAGTTTCTTCTTAGTTTAAAATTCCTAGACAGAGTCTACAGCTGGTGCAGGCTTCCACAAGGGTATACTGATCACCATCACTGTTTAATCAGATCCTGAAAAAGAATCTGGAGTCGTTGGAATTACCATACCAATTGACTCTAGTGCAATACATTGATGATTTTCTCATCACAACAAGGACAAGGGACGAGTGCAAGTACGACTTGATTGCCCTGTTGAATCATTTGGGAAAATTCGGACACAAGGTGTCACCTAAAAAACTGCAGTATTATCAGAAATCAGTGAAATACCTGGGACACCAGATTGAGAAGGAGTCAAGGAGAATCTCCAGGGAAAGAATTACCATGATTTTGCAGAGAAGTCCCCCGACTTCACAAAGAGATGTCAGAATGTTCCTGGGAATGGTAGGGTATTGTCGACAATGGATTCCAAATTTTGCTGAGATTGCCAAACCATTACAGCAGCTGACTCATAAGGAAGTTACAGATACCATTACCATAGATGAGATTCAGATAAAAGCGTTCACTGAACTGAGAGAGTTTGCGCAGAGCTCCAGCATTGGGAATGCCTGATTACACAAAACCATTCATATTGTTTTGCCATGAACTTTGTTCTTTGTCTGTTTTGACACAGGTCCATGGAGATGCTTATCGCCCAGTAGCCTATTTTTCAACTACCTTTGACCCAGTCGCAGCAGCTTTACCAGGTTGTCTGTGCGCAGTGGCCGCGTTTGGTCAAAGTTTTTCTCAATGTGAGGGAGTAGTCATGGGATACCCTTTTACGGTAATGGTACCACACTCCGTTGAGATCTTACTGACAAGGATAAAAACGCAGTACTTGACTGGTGCAAGACTGATGAGGTATGTGACGAGCATATTGGGTGCTCTAAATGTGACATTGAAAAGATGTAGTGTTGAATACAGCAACGTTGCTTCCAAGTGATACTGTCGAAATTGAAAAGGAGGAAGACATCGAACATGATTGTAATGAGGTAACTGAACTGTGTACAAAACCAAGGCCTGATATTTGAGACACACGATTGGAGGAAAATTACCAAATTGTCTTTTTTGATGGTTCATGTCTCTGAGATGGGACAGTGACATTGAGAGCAGGATATGCAGTATGTACAATTACAGGCACATTAGAAGGTTCCTGGCTTCGAGCTTGTGTATTCTTCACAAGTGGCAGAACTGGTAGCTCTTACTAGAGCATGCCATGTTTCTGCGAGACTAAGAGTCACAATCTAAACAGACAGCCAATATGGATTTGGAATTGTTCACGATTTTGGTCAATTGTGGTCGCATTAGGTTTCCCGACCTCTACTGGTACGCCAGTGAGAAATGGCAACAAGATAAAAGAATTGTTGTACGCAATACAGTTACCTGAAGAGATTGCAGTGGTAAAATGCAGTGCATATCAAAAGGCACTCGATTACATTTCATTGGGAAAAGGATATGCAGATCAAGTCGCAAGGTTTTGTGCATTGAACTGCATATTGTTTAAAAATAGGTGAGAACTGACACCTGAAGAAGATAGTACTTGCACAAGTTTTGCATTAAAAGTGATTGATACATTGAAAGAATTGAAAACATTACATGACAATGCAGACAAAGAAGAAAAACGACTTTGGGTTAATGTTACTGTAAAATGAATCCAAAGACCTGATGAAATTTTGATTTCTGAGGAGGGTCAGATGGTCTTGCCTAATAGTTTATTGTCTCAGATGGCCCGTTTTTAACATGGGCAGGCACATATTGGAAGGTATGCCATGGTTAGATTGTTCAAGATTGATTGTTTCAATCCTAAATTCAGGCAAGCAGCAGAGGCAGTATGTCATCGATGTATAGTTTGTCAGCAACTGAACGTGGGAAAAGGGACAGTGGTGAATTTGAGCCACATTGGAAGAGCAGGAGGGCCATTCAGCAGAATGCAATTGGATTTCATTGAAATGCCTGCGTGTGGAGGTTTGAAGTATGTGTTGGTGATTGTGTGTTTCTTTAGTCATTGGATTGAAGCATACCCCACAAGAAGAAATGATAGTCTCACAGTAGCAAAGCTGTTGCTTAGAAAGTTAATACCACGTTTCAGATTTCCGATCTCTTTAGAATCAGATAGGGGAACTCACTTCAATAACGAAGTGGTTAAACTCTTGTGTGCAGCAGTAAACATCGAGCAGAAGTTGCATTGTAGCTATCGCCCTGAAGCATAAGGACTAGCAGAACAAATCAATGGTACCTTGAAATCAAGAATTGCCAAGATGTGTGCTGCTGCAAATCTGAAATGGCCAGACGCATTACCTTTGGTGTTGGTGTCAATGAGAAACACACCTGACATGAAGACAGGGCTGTCGCCCCATTAAATTCTCATGGGCGGAGCAATGAGATTGCTAGCAGTTACAGCCAATGCACTTGTCAATATTACAGACGATATAGTGTTGGACTACTGCAAGGATCTGGCTGATGTGGTTCGCTCTTTCTCTCAGCAGGTGCAGGCCACCACCCTTCCACCCATCCATGACCCAGGCCACAATCTGATAGCCGGAGATTGGGTCGTCATCAAAAAGCATGTCCGCAAGACCTGTTTGGAACTGCGTTGGAAGGGTCCCTACCAGGTGGTGCTAACGACTACGATAGCTGTAAAGTGTACAGCACTCCCGAATTGGATACACACAAGCCATACAAAGAGAGTGGTGTGTCCACAGGAGCATGAAGAAGTGTTGTTGAGAGGACCAACAACAGCAAAACAGGTAGCTACACTTGAACCAGAACAAGAGCCAACTGAACCTGAAGTTGAACCCGAGCTTGTGGAAGATGGGTCTATCAACCCTGTAAGAGAGAAAAGTGAAGAATTACAGGAGGGTGTGCAAGAACCTATCTCAACAGACACAGCAGGACAGCCTAGCGCAGCAGCCGTTCTCCCAGAAGTAGACGGTGCTGAAAAGCAGACAGAGCAAGAGCTAGACCAAGAGGGTGAAAGAGTTAAGACGGATCAAAGTCAAGGCGATTCGACTCCTCTTGAGCCCATTGCAGGTCCATCAAGAGAAAACACCATAGAGAAAGAAAAGGAAAAGAGTCCAATCTTGAGAAGAATACTGACAGAAGGAATGAGAAAAGGAGATAATTGGCCTGAATCACAGATTGGGAAGAAGAAGGAATTGGTCACACAAATTAAACAATAGAAGAAGAAGTGGATACTACCAGAAAGGAAGAACTGAGTGAAGGAGAATTAGGTGGTGAACTAAGGTTGAAAAGAAAAAGAATAGCAAGTCGAAGATACGCAGGTCCTGAGTGGGTATATGCAGCTACCAACGAATGGCAACATGAGTTTATGTCCTTTTGTTTTGATAGAGAAGTTCCAAGTCAGTACTTCGAAATAACTTGAAGGTGATCGGAGAACTGAATTGTTGAGCTGATCTGAAAAAAATGAAAAAAAACTTAAGAAAGGGACTGTTGAAATAAAACCGAAAGATTGATAACCTGATATGACAATTGAAAACCCAGATGTAACAAGCTGCTAATCAATTTTAACAAAAGAAAAAGGGGTTCCTGGTTGTGAAACTGAACTGTGAGAAAGCATTTTTCCTTCATTTTTGATTTTGTGCTATATTTATCTAAGGGTTACTTTGTTGTGTAGCCATTTTAGTTATAGCTCCATGCACGTTATTTTAACACAATAGGCCGCTGTGCACTTTAACCTAGATATGTTTTATTCAGCTTTGCATTATTATTATTACAGTAACCATTTTTACGGTCTTGTTTTATATTCATCTATCTAACTGTTTGACTAGGCCAGCACTCTGTTCTCAAACAAGACATTCTTGACCACTCTGTGCTTCATTCAAGGCTACAGTTCAGTACATTGCCGGTGAACGTGGTAGAAGTTTAGTCTCCAACATTCGTAGAAAATATACAGCCTTACGTAGGGACATTTTCTCAGAACATCAGCTGTGTTATTATATAAACGCCTCCTTGTCCCTTACATGTTAAAGGGAGATTCCAGCCAGGGAACCACGACTATATGCTGATTGCTGAATGCTTCGCTACAGATGCTAACGCAGACCACAGGCCTTTGCTCAGGTATGGGGATTGATGTCTTCCCAGGGGAACCTGAAAGGCAGAACTAGAGCTTAACATGCTGTGCTCAAATTATAACTTAGATAGGAAATAGGCCATCGATCATAGTGACAATAAGAGCTTCACTCTTCTCGTCACAATTTTAATACTGGCATGTTGTGTCATCCTGGTTATTGCAGCTCACGCTTTGCTATCTAAGATGCAGTTGTTTTAGTAAACTTATTACTGAAACATATACTGCCTCTGTTTGTCGTTTATATATGAGACTGAATTGTAAATGAGAGAACCGGATGCGACCTGTGTGACCACAAGTTCCCTGAGAAGCCTAGTATGTCATGCGCTCGGCTACCCAATCATCACTATCCTTTGGTAGAGATGAGGCACTGCTAGTTAGCCGGAGCAAAACCCAGATTGGAGCGACAGGTGTCACCGGCAGTGGGTTGGACTCAGTCTTCCACACCGCAGACGATTCTGCTGCTCAAAATCCAGAAGTCTCATTAGAATAATGAGAGCCTACGTGACAACTTCTGATTTCTGATTCTTTAAAGATCATGGCTGAGCTAAATAACCAAGTTAGAAACATTAGGTATTGTAGATATCTGAGTGTTGGAGTGGCAGTTATGTGTAGAATAATGTTTATAATAATGATTGTGAGAATGTCTATTCATGATATGAAAAAGGCTACTATTGCTTTTGTTACTGAAACTACTACGCTAATAGCTTTAGAGAGGTTTAAGTTAGATGAGAAATATTTGAATGATTATACTAATGCTCAAGGAGAGCTTTCTAATGTTTTCTATCGCTTGTTGAGTGAGTATGTTGAAAATGGATGCGAGGAATTGTCTTGTGTGTACGCAAATTCCTTCCTCAGTAGAAGGAGTTACATACCATAGTCTGCCCTTAACATATGGCATAAGCTGTAGTCTGCTACTAACAAGATTCTATAACCAAGAGTATAAACAATACTTTTACTCAAACTATGACTTTGTGTTTCCATTTGTTCCTATTATTAGATATCTGAGTAAAATAGCTTAAGAGCATGATACAGAACAAGTTAGAGGCTTCTTTGAACCGACATTAATGTTTGTAACCGCATACGCGCACAAGAACAACCTAACCTATTTGCTTACACTTTTAGAAAAGAGCTTTATAGGACTACGGACGATAGGAGAAAGGCATTGAAAGAAATGTTAGAGAAGGGATTAGAGAAGAGAACTTATAAGAATGATTATGCTTACACTGCTATTAAAACGCAAGGGAAGTTAGCTCTAGATGCATTACATGTAGGGAAGCTTTGTATATATAGGCCAAAATCACGCACTGACACATTATTTGTGGGAACGAGTGAATGTAGGCATGTGTTTTTGTTTCAGAGTAAATAGACTTTTATGCTGAATGGTCAGGACCCTGCGATTCCTGGGATCTATTATTTTTGTGGACTTAATGCTTATTACGTCTTCCTAGAGGATGGTATGGGATGAAGTTTCCGAAAGTGACTGAATTACATGATAAGCGACAGAGAAGGGAAACCTCTTCTGCAATTGTGGGAGATATTTTCGGTGCAGTAATTCCTTCTGTAGGAGTTATTTTGAATATGATCAAGATACGGAAGTTGTCTACTATTGTGGATAACATGCAGACAAATTTTACAGGGGCAATATTCCTGTTAGATGCTGAATTAGCTGCGGATAGAGCTATGACCATTGCTTTAGACATACTTTTAGCAAATGACGGCCGAGTCTGTAGGATGATTAATGCTAGGCATTGTTGTTCGTTCATACCTAATAATGATAAAGAGATAAGGGACTTACTCACTAACTTAACTAATTCAAGTAAGGATTTGAAGGAGTTGAAGGAACCAGGGGTTTGGGAGAAAGATGGAAAGGGATTTGCTTCAGTGGGCAATTGGTTTAGTCAAATTTGGAATGGGATATTATTGAAAATTGTACAGGGAATATTAATTGTGATTACTTGCATATTAGGATTATGGGGCAGATGCAAATTATGGCAAAAGATCAAATTAAGGAGATCTAAAAATAATCAGAGGAGGGAAGAACAACCCAGGGGAAGAATCTATGGGGGAAATTTGAGAAAAAGGCAAAATACAGCTGAGACAGAACTGTAAAATGTGGGTAAAGAAAGGTGTGATGACATATTTAGTCATCAGAGGAGGGACTGCCGAAGCAGATATGCTAATTAGAAAATTATTAAAGATGTTTATGTGTTTTGAATAATGAAAAGTTTGTAGAGAAAGTAATCGTAGAGAAAATAATGTGCACGTTTGAAAATGTGTCCTCTGGGCATGTCAGCCATTTATACAAGATTGTACTAATATAACTGAAACTGTGTGAAATAATGAAAAATGTATCAGAATAATGTAATGTAATATGTCATATCGAAATGTATAACCTATGTTTTGCATTAAATTGTAGTGTTAACTTAGCTGAAATTAAGGCCTAGTCTTCCTAAGCCTCGCACACGAAGAGCTGAAATACTAAACGCACTGAAGCTGGATGCATGACCTGTCCTTGAGCCACCCGATGTTAAAGTTGCTTAGCTAGAATTTTCTGCAGTGTAGCCGTGGACAGGAGATGATGAAGACAATTTGATACAATTATGTGTAGAGCAGGCTAAATGTACTTTTCCAGGACTTGAACAATGGAGGCACTGACTGAAGAGGAACATGCAACTATTTCGATAGCTGGAGAGCTGGATGATTAGGACATCGTAAGGTAGACCAATCTGCGTCTTGTGAAAGGACTAATATTAAAATATGTAGATTTGGTAAACAAATACCATAGGTGAAAGTCATATCTGCTGACTGACTGACCAATTGGGAATTTAGGGGATGGACTGGGAGACCCTAATAAAAAGTCATGACAAGGGGCTAAAATTTCAGACGCTGAAGAATTTAGGCAGATGCAAGGGGAGACGTTGATGACGTCAGGAGACGCTGTTCGAAATTCGGTTGTTGGGCTCATACCCTTGAGGGCCTGATGTGTAGCTGATCGATTGATGACCTGAAGATGAAGACTGACTCTGTTGCTGATCCATTCTGTGGATAGGTAGCTATGAAAATGTGACTAATTTGTGCCTTTTCTTCTAGGTACTAACTGCGCTGATTATAGATTCCCGCTTCTCTAAATTGTTTTGCATGAAGTCCCACATGCTAACCTCTTGGTTAGCTAGCTTCTTAAGGGTGACATTGACAGAGACAGATGACTGACGGGCTATCTGCTGAACTCTGCTATTGATTCTAGAAAACTTCTCTTGGCTTATGTAGGAGTGCTCAAGTATATGTTTTCTTCAAGTTCTGATTTGATTATGTTATTGACATTCCATTAATGAACTAATAATTGAGCTGACTGAATAAAGTTTGATCTAACAGATGATTAAGTATGGTAATCAATAGGAAAATAAAATTGTTTAACTCTTTACCGAGTTGTGATTTGTCATTAATGGACAGTTTTTAGATGTCATCAATTAAATATTGATGGTTGGTTAAGCTGATTATTGTATTTACTGGTTACTACATGACTAGGATACTCCATCCGATCCAAAAGGTTCATTGACCTATTCGCCTCCCCTTGTAAGTTTACTTACTGAGGATCAGGCGCGCTAGCAGACGTATATAGCAAGACCTCAACCCCATGGTATTGGCGTGCTTTAGCCTTTACACGAGCATCAGTTATATTATACAAGGTCACACTCGTTATTTAGACGCTGGGCGATTAAATGATTTGTCCTGATTCACAGGCTATTGAGCCTATACCTTGTTTAAAACCTGAGTCACAGGTCGAAAATCAACAGGGTTGACAGCAACGCCACCTCCTAGACGTCTTCCAGTTATGTTTTTTTTCCATTTCAGGTTGTAATGTTGGGTCGACTGAAAAATTGATTTTTGGTACCATGCAGTCGGTCGCACTTGGTTTCTCAATTCTTCGGTTGTTCACGCGCCGTCCAGTTCTTTGGTTTATTCTGACAGGGTTGCGTGGCTGCATCGTCGTTTTTAGTTTTCGTCCCCGCTCCAGCTTGTTTTGTTTAATTTATTGGTTGTCGAGAACGCACGGGTTGGATTTTTGTTGGTTCTAGTCTATTAGGTACAGGCAGTTGGGAGTAGTTTAGGTTGATGGTGTGATGTCTCCCAAGAACCACACTATCAACGTAAGCCACGCCCATCGTTGGGTTGATAATTTGTGTCTCTTACTGTTGACAACTGTGTTTTGGTTGATTCTCTGGTTCTGAGATCAACGCGGTCGAAGCAATTCTGGTTGATTCGTTGGTTTACGGCCCAGTACGGTCGGGTGGGTTCGAATTCATTAATTGATTCTTGGGGCTGCGCAGTCGGGCATATTTTAGTTGATATTCTGGTACTCAACCTTCTTCGGTCGGGCAGGTTCTGTTCGTTTCCAGTGTCTCGGGCCCGCCCGCGCACACTGTTGTCTGGAGATGATGGCGGAGACTCTGCAGCTTTTTCTTCGAGGAACAAAACGGGAACCAGAGGAAGAGGAGGAGGAAGGACAGGGGGGCAAGAGGAGGCGGAGCGAGGGGGAAACTGTAATGGGCAGCATGCAGGTACTGTGAGGCGGGGGGAGCAGTATGTGTTCTGAAGGTCGGGCGCAGTGTGGGGTCTTGAGGGCCACATTCCGGGGATTTAATACAGGGTCACTGAGGGGCTTCATTGATGGGTTAGGAGCGGTTGTAGTGCTGGATCGCTTAGTGACTAGTAGTCTTGAAGACTGCACTACTGAGCAGCACTGAAGGGGCACGAGGGGATGCACTGTTTGGGTATGAAGTCTTATGTCGTGGGGGCTACAGTACTGTTGTCAAATGTCTGCAGCAGTATTGCAGTAATATTAGGCATCTCTCCATTATTGTTGGTGTATTGAGGACAGTGTTCCCGGGAAAGAAAGAGGGGCGCAGTGCTGAAGGTTTGGGGTCCTCGGTGATGGAGTACTGGGGTATTGTGGAGCTTCTGTGCTGGGTATTAGGGCTGTTAGTAGTAGGGAGCTGCACTCCTGGGGTATGAGGACACCAGTGCTGGCATTGGGGTGCCGTCCTGCGATTTGGGGGCTGCAACACTAGACATTTGAGGGCTGCATAGAAGGATTATTGAAGGCTACGGTGCGGGGTTGTATGTGGAGCTTGGGAGTACAGAACTTGGAGCGGGAATGGTGGTACTGAACTGGGTGCTGGTGGGGGCTTCATACGCTGGACTGTTGTGTCTGCATGTGCTGAATTGTTGCTGAGGTGGCCCCAGTGTCCCTTTATTGGGGTAGTTGCGGGGATGGAGCAGTAGAGGCCGCAAGAATGGTGTATTGTGGGCCAAAGTAATAAGGTACCATAGACGCCTGCAACCGTGAGCTCTTCGCGGCTGGGTTTATGATGTAAGTTAGTGGGGCTGCAGTGATTTGAGCTTTAAAGGTCTGTAGGGATCGGGTGTCCGTGTCCTGTAGCAATGTGGGATTGAGGGCTTGCAATGGTTGTCTTTTAATCGAAAGTTGGGTGATAGGGTGGTGGTGGCAGCAAAGGGTGACTGTAAACTACTGGTATATATAGTTTATTGGGGCTGGAGTGACGAGCTGTAGGACATCGATCTTTCATGGTGCTGCAGCAATAGTTATGCTTTTTTGACATTAATAAAAAGCTACCACTGTGCATTTTAGGACTGTATATGGTAATTGTGCCCCCTTACTGATCTTAAGCTTGTGGCCCATGCCATTTTTCTTTTCATTCAGCCATCCAATCAGGATTGGGTTTCTATATGCCAGTGGCATGAAACATAGCCTGCTTCCTTTGTAGTGTTTTTATTTTCTCGGGGCGCAAGTATGTCCGATGGATTGCGGTGTTGGAGAGCTGCTTTGATGAGCCTAATGGTGTTGTCTGTTTTCAAGAGCAGGACTCCCCCTAGCCTCAACACCTTCTTTTCCTTAGTGCAAGAGAAGGGCATGTTGATGAAACTACCTGTGATGGGTGGAGAGGGATATTGTAGATCAGGGGATGCACCTACCCCTCGCAATCACACCACTTCCCCCACCGACGTGGACCTTGAGGCTACTTAGCTAGGTAACCGTGTCATTGAAAGTGTATATTTTTGATTTGTGCGCGGTGCTAACTTGAAGAGCCATTTGTAACCTTCGCCGTTGAGCTCTGTTACATGTTTTCCGTAATCCACGACACAACAAAGCTAAGATGGCCTTTTGGCTTTGAGACTCCTTAGCTTCATGCAAGAAAGTTGTATATTTAAAACCATAAGCTTTTTTCTTATGCTTATCTTCACGTACACTTAAATATATATTATTCATGTTTTATTATATGTACATTATTTTTAACTGTAGGACGTTTATAAACTAATTTGCAGCGGATTAGCTTCAGTTATTTGCTGCCCTTCTTTCTTGGTAATCTTCGTATTCCTCAGCACATTTAAATCCTTATGGGTGGACCTACTCTCTAATATCTGGATTACCAGTCTTCAGTTTTGCAGTTCTGAATGGAAACAAGTGACAACTGTGACTTGGCAACTTTCGCAGTAGCCAGACTCCAGGGTTCATGTTATCTGCAAAATACAATAGTCAGTCAATTGCTTCTTCATTCCCTGATGGCGCAGAGATGGGATATGTTGCATTTATTTATGGACAGAAGAGTCCCCACCCTCTAAGAATCAGATTTAGTACAGTATTGTGCATATAGGCTGGGGTGGTGGAAGGACCACCCCTTTCTGATGTTGAGTTCACCATAATGATTTTTCAGGCATTGTCCTAGGCACCATGTCCTTGTTGGATTCTACTTGTAACGTGGCCCTTAGTGCTATTCTGTATATCTGTCATCGCAGCGGCGGCCCACTGCCAGCAGCAGCTGCTGCAAACCTTTAACAACAATAAACAATTTTTATCGTTGCTTCGTTGTTAAAGGAGCAGGCCATGAGGGATGATGGGGACGAGGGGGGAGTGCACGGCACTCCCCCCTCGGTGCTCATGTAGGTTTGGCCGTCCTCAGACCGGCCAAACACACATGCGCACTGTGCTCTCTCCAGGCCTGCACTGTGTTGCCGGGCTGGAGAGAGTAGGCACAGGCTTCCAGTTTGCCTGGGAGCACCCAGCCAGGGCTCCCTAGCCAGTCCTAACATTGCTTTCATGCAGCGTTAGGATTAGCCGCAGGCAGGGTGGGAGCCTGTGCCTCTTGTGACCAGGAAGAACGAGGCAGGTGTTTTTTTATTTTTTATTTTTATTTTATGTTTATTTTGTCCCCCTCCACCTCAAACGCTGCCCTCCCTTCATCGCACAGCGAGCCGTGACTGTCATTGGGTATGCAGCTTTTTCTTCTTTGTAAAGTTCTATTTATTTTTATTTACTTGGAGTTTATTTTTTGTGCAGGGTCAAGCCTGATTTGCATATGCTGGGCCCAAACAAACGTGGCATGGTGCGCAAAATAACAGTGGACTGGGATGCGGCTTGAGTAATTACTAGTCACTGGAATTAATTGAAGCATTTCATCCATTTTCAGTGGGACAGGTGGCCCAATCATGGGTCCTGTGCACACTGTGCAACTGTAAATAAACTATACCCAACTGGTGAGCCCTAATAAGGGTGAAACCAGTCTTGGGTTGCTTATGTTCCGGTTCAGGGAGGACCTGTTATGGCAGGTGGGCTGTACTGTTCCCAATGGAGTAGGGTCAAGACTGATTTGCATATGGCTCGTTCCAAATTGAGGTGGCATTTTGTGCAAAATAATGATGGACTGAATGTTACCCAAAGTAATTACCAGTTGCTTAAAATAATTCAGGCATTCCACCCATCACTTTTTTGTGTGCTTCTGTGTGACACCCTGATTAGGACAGGTATGCCCAGAAGAGGGTCCTGCGTACATTGTGCCAGTGGAACCAAACTGTACCTTGCTGATGATCCCTATTCTGGTTCAGGGAGGTGCCTGGTAGTTCAGGCTGGACTGTGCCTTTTGGAGGAGGGTCAGTACTGATTTGCATATGGCTTGGTCCAAACCGAGGTCATGGTGTGCTAAATAACAATGGTCTGTGATGAAGCCCAAGTAATTACCATTGGCTAAGCTCAATTCAAGCATTCCAGCCGTCACTTTTTTTGTTTACTTCAGTGTGACACCATTTGTAAAAAAACAAATGGCTCAGGCTCTTCAAATCTTTTTGTTGTAGTTTGTTTTTGTTTACTCTAGCCCAACAAGTCTGGAGGACAGTTAATGTGCTTTTTCCTGGCACTTTTTCATGGATATTTATTTACCAAAATGCCAGGGGTAGTGGAAATGGCATCATGTACCCATTGAGCTTAACGACATCACAGGAAGTGACATCATATGACACTTTTGTTGTTGTTGTTGTAAACTTTGTTTATTGGTATTTCTGTAATTGAGAAATAGTAAGTACATGAGTTGTCCCCTCGTCACAGGGTGGCCATCCGGATCTATACATTCTAATAGCAGTGAATAATAATCATTTACATAGCCACTTCGCCCCTCTCTTAAACAGTATACATTCCGGCAGTCTGTAGCGCACATTAGCCAGGTCCTGCCCAAATACAGTTATCGTTCTACAGTGGGGTCTGACGGTTTTCACAGCTTTCCAAACAGTACCATATAAACTTTAACCAGTTCAATAAGAAAAAGAGAAAAAAAAAGGCAAATCAAATACCAAGTGTGTGCTGGCTTAATAACAGTGGTTCAGTGGGGTAAGCAACACATGTAAAATTAGGGTAGGTGTCAGGGAGCTTGAGTTCAGCGCCCTCCCATCCCTCCTCCCACTGGAATGAAGTAAATCAAACCCAGTTGCACTCAGCCAATCGTAGTCTCCTGCTGTGCCATCCTCCTTCTAGGCAGCATCTCTCCCAGCCTCCAACGGTGACCCGCCCCCTCTAGTCTCACGCATCCCCTCTGCCTCCGAGCCTCCCATTCTTCAAGTATCTCACTCCAGAGTGGTGCTAAAGGTTGCGTTCTGATTCCCCGATCCTCTTCCCTGCGGATCGCCTGTAGTTCGGCCTGGGCCCACACTGACGCATCTCTCCTCCAGTCCGACAACGGTGGGCCCAAAGGAGACTTCCAGGCCATGGCGATCCGCCGCCTGATTAGCACCAAAGCAAGATCCAGAAACCTAGTGCCCACCATCTTAGAGGAGGGCCTCTTATATAAGCCCAACAGGCATAGGTAGGGGTCTAAGTTCAACTGTGTGCCAAGTGTTTCCCCCACGTCATCAATTACTCCCTTCCAGTTCTTAATTTGTAAATAAAAACGTGCCGGTGCCCAAAGCCCTCCTCTTAAACATGCAGCTACTGCATTTAAATGTGCGAGCACCAAGGGTCGGCTCGCCTATAAGGCAATCAGGAGGTGCCCGATGGGCTGGGCTAGCAGATCAGTGTGTGGGGCGTGTTTTTATTTTTTTTATTTTTTTTATAGCAGGCCTTTGGGCAGTGCTTAATTTGTAAATAAAAACGTGCGGGTGCCCAAAGCCCTCCTCTTAAACACACAGCTGCTGCATTTAAATGTGCGAGCACGGAACACTGAGGCAGCTTAATCCAGAAGCCATCTCGAGCCTCTTCAATCTATTTAAAGCCACTTCCTCCCCCTTCAGCTCACTCTAGAAGATTTCTGCTTTCTCCTGTTGTGACACTTTTTCGTTTTTCCCTTCCTCCGTCTTTCCCATATGTGTCTTTTACTCGCAGCACATGCTTGAGGCAGAATAATAAGCGCTGGCCCTCAAAAATAAGTGCCGGTGCTCAGCACTAGAAACAACAAGCACAAATTAAGCACTGCTCCCTTCCAACCTCTCTGTATGGCATGACACTCCCAAACCATATGATGGAAACCTGGGTCCACCCCATCACATCTAGGACAACCTCTGGGCTCTCTGCTATATATTACTTTGAGCATATGTGGGGTCAGCTACGTTTGATGTACAAAATTATATTGAGTATATCGAAAACGTGTACTCCTGGAAAAACTCTGGGGGTACGCTAGCACTTTCTGCCATTCCACGTCCGTCAAGTCTTTGCCCACTGCCTCCTCCCATCTCGTCGGCAGTCTCCGCAAAGAGAGCAATGTAGCCGCTGTGAGAGCACCATACAGTCTAGTAATCAAGGGTGCCTCCTCTCCTGCCGTCAAAAGGAGGTGCAGTATAGCATGTGTTTCTGGCTCCGCATTCACAGTAGGTCATATTTTACGCATAGCCAACACCAGCGTCCTATACATCAACAATTGTCCCCTCAGGAACTCACTTTCTTCTACGAGCTCCCGAAAGGGGTGTAAAATTCCCTCCCTTAAGAGACCCCCCAATGTCTGCACTCCCGCCCTGCTCCAGGTCTCCAACCGCCTCTGTGACAAGGTGTGTCCCTGTGCCCCCAAAGGAACACCAGACAGTGGCACCCCAGGCAAGTATGCCACAGTCGTATCCGTACGCTTCATGCACCGTCTCCAGCAGGAGAGAGCCACCTGCAATAAAACAATCCTTTTAGGCATTACAACCCGAGCACCCAGCAAGCCGGCCAAGAGATGATCCAGATGAATCACTCCATCGGGTATGGTCCAGTCCTGCCGCTGCCTCCCCGCTAACCATCTAGCCACCCATTGAAGTTGACTCGACAAATAATATAGCTCAAAGTCTGGTACAGCTCGTCCGCCCTCCGAAGTCGGCTGGCGGAGGGTGGAGACAGACGTCCTCTGGTGGCCCGATCCCACACGAGTTCCAGAAGGAGCGTGTTCAGGTCCCTAAACCAGGCCGCTGGTGTAGTCACTGTAATGTTGGCAAAGTAATACAGCAGACGAGGTAACATAATCATTTTAGACAACGCCACGCAGGCCATCATTGAAAGCTTTAGAGAGTGCCAAAATGCCACACAAGAATGTAAGTATCTGAGTGCCGCACCGAGGTTTCCATCTTGGAGGTCACGCAGGTCGTGAAAGATCTGTACGCCTAGATATTTAAACTTACGAGGAGCCCAGGGAATATCCACTGGACAGGAGGCAGGACGCTCCGCGCCCTTAGTCATTGGAAAAACATATGTCTTCCTTCTATTTACCCGGAGACCAGACGACCTACCAAATCGCTCAAGTAGATAGAGACCGCAGAATCCTGGACACACCATCTCGTAGATAAATCAGTAGGTTGTCCGCGTAGAGTGATATAATGTGTTCTTTGTGGCCCCATGATACCCCCTCGACCGCTCCGTTCTGTCCGGAACTGCGGCGCCAGTGGCTCAATGGCCAGCGCAAACAAAAAAGGCGAAAGAGGACAGCCCTGCCTGGTGCCCTGATATATTGGATAAGAAGTAAACATCACCCCACCCACCCGCACCCTCGCCACTGGAAGACAATACAAGAGTTCAACCCATCGTATCCAGTTCTCGTCCAGCCCCATTCTGGGCATCACTGCCCTCAGGAAATCCCACCGTATTGAATCAAATGCTTTCTCGAGGTCCATTGATAATAGTATGGCCCCAGGGGGTCGCTGCCTGTGTGGGAGGTGCAGAAGTGTAAAGATCCTTCTCAAATTCAGAGAGGTATTGCATGCATGCATGTATAAAACTGTTCTGGTCTGCATGAATGAGGCGAGGGACATTGGGTAGAAGTCTATTAGCTAGGGCTTTTGCTAGTCGCAGTTCAGCATAGATATGGGTCTAAAATCGGTCGCCGACGTGTCTCGTGACTTGGTTTTAGGCAGGGGAACCACCAGTGCCTCCCGCAGAGTCTCAGGCAAGGCCCCTGCTTCGTAAGCCTCAGTGTACAGATCAACCAATATAGGAGCCAGCAGATCTACATAGGTCATGTTGAACTCTATAGGGAGTCCATCTGAACCTGGTGTCTTGCCTGCGGCTAACTGTGTTATAGCGATTTTCACTTCCTCTAGGGTGAGCGGTCCCCATAGGGGATCCCGATCCTCCGGCTACACTGTGACCAGCGGGAGAGACCCTAAATGATTTTTTAAGGATTGCGTCAGCTACAAAAGCCTACTCCGTTTACCCTCCTCTTCTTGTATGGACCTCATATGCTTCCGATAATCATGGCAGCGTAACCACTCCACCATTTTAAGGAACAAGTCCTGTGCTTGGTAGAGTCTATGTTGTGTGGGCAAATCCGGTCCCTGTTCCACCTCCCTATTGTGAAGTTCTGCTTCTAGTTGATTTACCTCACACACCAGAGTACGTCTAACCCCTACTGATTGTTCCAAGCAATGACCGCGCATCACCACCTTTTAAAGTCTCCCATTCTACACAACGTGATGCGGTGGAGCCTCTATTAATACTGATTATGTTCTGAGAGGTGAGACCTGAGTCCCTCCCTATACACTGGGTCCTCCAGAGCCCTGGGCTGCAGCCTCCATGACGGGGTAGGCGCTATCTCCCCCCCAGCGCTCTGCCAAGTGATGAGTAATGTGCTGTGATCAGATAGGGTGTGGTCCAAGTTTTCGGAGCCCACAATCTCATGGGTGATCAGGGATGTGGAATTCCTATCGCCCGATGCCCAGGACATCTTGTTTGGGGTCAAGGGCAACAAGTTTTCATGTTTACTTTGTCCTTGGGACAAGTAGGCCCAACACTCTGCAGCACAAACCCTTTGGCTGCCAGTTTACAAAGAGTGGAACTCTCTGCAGTTGAGCTAATGTGTTTCCAAAACATAATGCTGTTCGAACTTGTATTTATGGTTCATTATTTGAAAGCCTTCATTATTAGGGTGAGTGCTGTAAATAAATGTTTTAAGGTCACACTTCACTACTGACGTTGGTTCCAGTACAAAAAAAAAAAAAAAAACGTGTACACACATGTTTGAAAAGTTTAGGCTATGAGGCTAAGTATAATGCTCCCAGAATGCTCTCTGATTAGATGCAAATGTTTGCAGAAGCTTGTAAGCAAGAGAGAGAAGAGTCTTTGCTTTTAAAATAAAATGTTCAGAAAAAATGCAAGTAGGGAAAAAGTTTCGCTACCATGAAATTTTAGGTGCTATTTCTTTGAAGAGTCATTTAGTAAAATGTGTTGATGCATGCTAGTATTCCCCAAAAATATTTCTAATGGAAAATCAGTGTAACCATTTTCAACACGATTATGGGAAGCATGAAAATAAACAAACACTGAAAAAAGTCAACTGATCCGACATATTTTTATAAGTCTTTTAGTTTCATCAATGTGTGTCTTGTTTTTACATGGCTTTTGTAACACTTTATTGTTGTGGGAGCCACCAGGCCCTCAACATTGTAACAAACACTGGCAACCCCCCCCCCCCCCAAATGTTTTTGAAATCTAAAAGCACACGTTGCCACCAGTGGCATAACAAAGGCCCCGCAGCCGCCCTCCAGGGGACCCCTTCAGCACTGCACCTGCCCTGAGTGAGTTTGAAGAGGGGGCTCCTCCATGTTCTTTGCAAAGGGGCACCCTCCAGTTTCGTTACATCACTGATTGCCGCTGTAGTTCCTGACACTGAACAAAACTACTTTGTGTGCCAATATGCTCCTTGTGGAAGAGCAGAATGTGATCACTCACAGTAAAGCCAGCCGATAGAGAGAGAAATAGAAGTTTAATAAAAACAAAATGTCTTTGTTAACACCAGACCTAATTAGGGACCAAGACCCACATGTAGGTAGCTTTTTGCATGTCGCAAACAGCGAATGTAGGATTGTTTTGTGACCGCGGGCGCAAACCAATCGCAGTTTGCACCCATTTCAAATGGGTTCTAACCCATTCGCAAAAGGGAAGGGGGCCCCATGGGACCCCTTCCCCGTTGTGAATGTCACTGTAAACATTTTTTCAGAGCAGGCAGTGATCCTGTGGACTACTGCCTGCTCTGAAAAAATGAAACGAAACATTTCATTTTTCGTATTTGTAATGCATCTCGTTTTCCTTTGAGGAAAACGGGCTGCATTACAAAAAAAAAACTGCTTTGTTGAAAAGCAGTCACAGACATGGTGGTCTGCTGTCTCCAGCAGGCCACCATCCCTGTGAGGGCCGCCATTCGCAAGGGGGTCGCAAATTGCAACCCACCTCATGATTATTCATGAGGTGGGCATTTGCGACCTCCTTGCGAATCGCAGATGGTGTCAGGGACACCATCCTACATTCGGATTTGCGACTCGCAAATTGCGAGTTGCAAATCTGAACCTACCTACATGTGGCCCCAAACTCTTGAAGAAAGTCACAAAAGTGCACCCATGGTATATGTCTTTGAACTAGTGTCTTTCAAGAGAAGTATACCAGGAAATCGTACCCCAATAAAATATTTGTGAACTGTATTTTAGCATGGGTAAATACGCATGTGTAGATTTGATCATGTGAAAATCTATTGAGCATTTGCAAGTTCATTTTCCTTCCAGCCACTTTCTTCCCAACCCTGGAAGAAGTTCTAATTCTGCCATTGTCAGGAGTAAATTTCCAACCTTTCTTATTATGGTAAAATATTAGAGAGAAGCTTGTGAAAATCTTTAAAACATGCAGGTTAGTAGGTTTGCAGACTCAAAGGCATTCCAGCCCTGGAACTATTGCTTACTGCTTCCTCGAGCCCCAGTATGCAGATCTGCAGAAAGGTGGCAAAATAAGGAAATTGCTACAGTAGGGATTGAAACTGCAAGTATTCAAGCCCTACTATGGTAGTAGCCCTGGCATACTCAGAGAGGCTATTATCAGACCTCTTACATAATGAAATTGCTGCCATAATTTGTCGTCACACTACATGGCACCAGAGGGACAAGTAGATCTTTTTACAGGACAAGTAGATTTGAGAATCAACCTGTCCCCTGGACAAGTAGATATTTTAATAAATTCCACACCCCTGGTGATAGAGCCCGTGCACAGCACACAATCTAGTCTTGTTTGGAGTAGGTGCAGTCCAGAGTAAAAGGAGTAATCCCCGGCCCATGGGTGTTGCACCCGCCAAACATCTTCCAACCCCCAGTGAGTCAGCCGGTGAGTGAGATATTTCACCATCTTGTGCATCGCTGTCCAAGGCAAGGGTGGAAGGGAACGGTCCATATCAGTATCTAATATGCAGTTAAAGTTGCCCCCAATCATAAAGCGCCCACTCAAGGAGCTGGCCAGGCACCCTGAGAGGGTCTGCCAAAAGGGGGTCTGCTCCTGGTTGGGTGCATACACACACAGGGGTGTGGAATTTATTAAAATATCTACTTGTCCAGGGGACAGGTTGCTTCTCAAATCTACTTGTCCTGTAAAAAGATCTACTTGTCCCTTTGGTGCCATGTAGTGTGGCGACAAATTATGGCAGCAATTAATAGCCTCTCTGATTATGCCAGGGCTACTACCATAGTAGGGCTTGAATACTTGGAGTTTCAATCCCTACTGTAGCAATTTCCTTATTTTGCCACATTTCTGCAGATCTGCATACTGGGGCTGGAGGAAGCAGTAAGCAATAGTTCCAGGGCTGGAATGCCTTTGAGTCTGCAAACCTACTAACCTGCATGTTATAAAGATTTTTACCAGCTTCTCTCTAATATTTTCCCATAATAAGAAAGGTTGGACATTTACTCCTGACGATGGCAGAATTAGAACTTCTTCCAGGGTTGGGAAGAAAGTGGCTGGAGGGAAAATGAACTTGCAAATGCTCAATAGATTTTCACATGAGCAAATCTACACATCGTATTTACCCATGCTAAAATACAGTTAACAAATATTTTATAGGGGTACGACATATACCATGGGTGCACTTTTGTGACTTTCTTTAAGAATTTGGGGCCACATGTAGGTAGGTTCAGATTTGTGACCTGCAAATTGCGAGTCGCAATTCCGAATGTAGGATGGTGTCCTTGACACCATCTGTGATTCGCAAGGGCTTCGCAAATGCCCACATCATGAATAATCATGAGGTGGGTCGCAATTTGCGACCCCCTCGCGAATGGTGTCTGTGACTGCTTTTCAATAAAGCAGTTTTTTTTTTTTTTTTTTTTGTAATGCAGCCCGTTTTCCTTAAAGGAAAACGAGATGCATAACAAAAACGAAAAATGAAACGTTTTCGTTTCATTTTTTCAGAGCAGGCAGTGGTCCACAGGACCACTGCCTGCTCTGAAAAAATGTTTACAATGACATTCACAATGGGGAAGGGGTCCCATGGGGATCCCTTCTCTTTTGCGAAAGTGTTAGCACCCATTTGAAATGGGTGCAAACTGCAATTGGTTTGCGCCCCCGTTCGCGGTCACAAAACAATCCTACATTGCACTGCGAGTTGCAATTAGGAAGGGAACACCCCTTACTAATTGCGAGTCGCAAACCCGTTTTGTGATTCGGTAACCAGGTTACTGAATCGCAAAACTGGGTTTGTGCATCGCATTGTGCTTTTTGCACGTCGCAAACAGCGAAAGTCGCTGTTTGCGACATGCAAAAAGCTACCTACTTGTGGGTCTTGGTCCCTAATTAGGTCTGGTGTTAACAAAGACATTTTGTTTTTATTAAACTTCTATTTCTCTCTCTTTCGGTTGGCTTTACTGTGAGTGATCGCGTTCTGCTCTTCCACAAGGAGCATATTGCCACACAAAGTAGTTTTGTTCAGTGTCAGGAACTACAGTGGCAATCAGTGACGTAACGAAACTGGAGGGTGCCCCTTTGCAAAGAACATGGAGGAGCCCCCTCTCCAGACTCACTCAGGGCAGGTGCTGTGCTGAAGGGGCCCCCTGGAGGGCGGCTGCGGGGCCTTTGTTATGCCGCTGGTGGCAACGTGTACATAAGAGTTCAAAAACTTTTTGGGGGGGTTTTGCCAATGTTTGTTACAATGTTGAGGGCCTGGTAGCTCCCACAACAATAAAGTGTTACAAAAGCCATGTCAAAACAAGACACGCATTGATGAAACTAAAAGACTTATAAAAATATGTCAGATCAGTTGGCTTTGTCAGTGTTTGTTTATTTTCATGCATCCCATAATCGTGTTGAAAATGGTTACACTGATTTTCCATTAGAAATATTTTTGGGAAATACTAGCATGCATCAACACATTTTACTAAATGACACTTCATTTGCATATAATCAGAGAGCATTCTGGGAGCATTATACTTAGCCTCTTAGCCTAAACTTTTCAAACATGTGTGTACACGTTTTTTTTTTTTTTTTTGTACTGGAACCAACGTCAGTAGTGAAGTGTGACCTTAAAACATTTATTTACAGCACTCACCCTAATAATGAAGGCTTTCAAATAATGAACCATAAATACAAGTTCGAACAGCATTATCTTTTGGAAACACATTACCTCAAGTGCAGAGAGTTCCACTCTCTGTAAACAGGCAGCCAAAGGGTTTGGGCTGCAGAGGGTTGGGCCTACTTGTCCCAAGGACAAAGTAAACATAAAAACTTGTTGCCCCAAACAAGATGTCCCGGGCGTCGGGCGATAGAAATTCCACGTGCCCTCCACCAGGACATATCTACCGACTGGGTCTGAGTCCACAGATATAGGCTTGAATGGAACCCCAGCCCTCACCCAGATCAGAGCGCCCCTTGCAAATGCTGAATACGTGGTGGCAAACAGTTGCCCCCTCCTTCTGCGTCTTAACTTGTCTACTCCCCCAGTGGTGAGATGCGTCTCCTGGAGCAGTGCAATATGTACCCCTCTTCTATTGAGGTATGCCAGGATCCTGTGCCACTTAATAGGAGAACCCATTCCCCCTGATGTTCCATGTTAGTAACTTGAAGTGGCCATCATTGGGCATAAATGATTTCGGGAGAGGGCAACCACCACCTCCCACGCACAACCACACTCATCCCCCTCCTATGTCCCACAGGAACCACTGCAAAAGTTAGTTCATGAATAGTTAAGCTCCAGCGCATTCCAAATTAAGGAAACGGTAAACCCCAACTCCCACCGCCCAGGACAATACCACAACAGTCGGTTGTCCAGTAAAAGCAAAGCAAACATATAATTAACAATGAATCATGAAGTGTTCTCGCCATCCAGTGAATAGCAGTCGAGAATAAGAGCTGGGGACCATGGCTGCCGTGGACACAGAGACAGGCAGAAGCCCCGAATGAGGTGCAACGCCCTTCAGTAAACCTTAGAACAGGTCATCTTCCGTTCTGGGGGAGTCACCTACGGCGCCGCATCTGACTGAGTCAACGGAGTGAGAGTGGTGATCTGATTCACCTCCACTAACCTCATCAGCCGAAGCCGCCCGCTGTAGGGAGGCCGCTGCCTCCAATGCAGCCTGTTTGTCCAGCTCCTTCTGTGCAGGCGTCGGTCTTGTTCTTGGCAGTGATCTATTCCTTTCCCTCCGCACTCTTCTGCGATCTTGCCGAAGTGCCTGCCCCAACTCAGCACCAGAGTTGTCTTTTGCCATGTGTGTCTCCAACCATTCCCAGGCCTCTTCCAGCGTCTGAAGGAACGTTGTATGCCCCCCTCTAGTATCACCCTTAGCCTGGCCGGGAATAGGAGCAAGTATGGGATGCCCGCTTCCCTCATGGCCCTTTTCACTGGTGTATAAGAAGCACGCCTGGCCTGCACCTCTGCTGTGAAGTCCGGGAAGAGGGTGACCGAGCCATTGTCCACACGGAAGGGCCCAGCCTCCCTGACCCGCTGGAGCAGGATATCTCTGTCTCTGTAGTTAAGTAACTTGGCCACTACCGTTTGAGGGGGTCGTCCCACCTCAACAGGTTTTGAAGGCACCCGATGGGCCCTCTCCAAGGCAAAGAAGGGGGTAAGCAGTCCTGGGGCAACCTCCTGCCGCAGCCATTGCTCAAGGAAGGTTACCACATCTGTCCCCTCAGCTCCCTCCGGGAGACCAATTACGTGTACATTGTTCCTCCAGTTGCAGCCCTCTGCATCCTCGGCACGATGTTCTAGTCGTTGAACCCGGTCCATTAGCTGCACCACCGTAGCATGGAGCTCTTGTTGCGCGGGGCCATATCCGTAAGCGTTGTCTCAGCAAATCATACTCTGTCAGCGAGCTTCTGTTGGCCCGCTCGCAGCAGCCCAAGTTCCATTGACGCCTGGCCTATTTCTCGCTGGAGAGTCATTTTAGACTCCTCAATGGCGCCCAAGATCTTGTCCAGCGTATCCTGTAAGGAAGGTGGAACCAGCATAGCCATATCTGACCGGGATGAATTGCTGTCTCAGCCTTTCCCCTGCAATTTTCCCTTCGTGCGTTGTTTGGTAGACATACGGGCAGGCTGAGCTCCTCCCCAGCAAATGGTAGCGGAAGCTACGTGGATTGCTCACCGGGCTGTCCAGCCGCCCCTGGGTCAGCACTGCCAAAGGGAGCCCGCTATATCAGGGGATCAGACCCCCCTCCCCTGGGTAAGCCCTACACAAGTTACCGTCTTCTCATCACCACCACTGGCCCCTAGGCGGTGTTTTCACGGGGGCTCCCCCCACTAGCGTACAGTCCCCAAGGGTTCAACAGTCCAAAGCCTCAGATGGTTGCTCAACTTCCTTTATTATAGCCTTTTCAAAAGCAATCACCTCAGGTGGTATTGTACTCATAGATGGATTTAAAATATATATATATTTATATATATAACGTAGATCGGTGTGGGTGCTCTCCATATCAGATTGTGGAGTGTTTCGGAAAATACTTTTAATTCTGTTTTTCCAGAAACACTCAGCCAATTCACATCTCGGTTTAAACTTAACCAGCCCTTGTGTTGGGACAAAGCAGAGTCCTTTATTTGATACAGCCATCTCATCTTCTGTCAATATTTCATCTGTCAAGATAACCACAATATCTACAGGCCGCTCTTGCATGGTTGGGTTCCTTGGTATTGCTCCATGTTTGCATTCCATCCGATCCCGGGGTGCCCCACTCAACTAGTTTCTATCCTCTCGTGCCATATCTTCGCAGCTTCTCCCTTAAAAAAACGGACATCAAGCTGGAAGGAAGACCTTGGATGTTAGAAAAGCCAGGCAGAACCCACCACTTTAGTCGGGGGTGGGAGTTGCACACCCAAGATAACCCCTGCTCACCCCCTTAGTAGCTTGGCATGAGCAGTCAGGCTTATTCCAGAGGTAATGTATAAAGCGGTTACACAACACAAGTGACACAATAAATATACCACAAAGGAAACACAACTACCAGTTATATAAAAATAAACTGTATTGCATTAAACATCATTAGACTAAAAGCAACATGTATCAGTAATACCCAGCTCCCTAAGCAGTTCTCAGAACATCACACAGGTTACTAGTACTTTGCAAACATAAGCAGTAGTCAGGTAAACATATAGGTATCAGGTATTCTGCAACACAAGCAGCAGTCAGGTTGTTACTGTCACCACAAAAGCCCACCCTAATTTACACGTTATCATGAATGCCAAGACACTGTCATGAACGCACATGGAATAGAACCTTCCCCAAATGACAGGTTATGATTATAACCAACATAAATATATATGGCATGAAAATGTTTTCCTTATTGTCCCCGTCAGGGAAAGAAAAATCACCAAGGTAGCATTACTGTATGGCTCATGCCTTCTGTGATAGTCCAGGAACCGGAGATGCGGACCGGACGTAACCCGGGGGTACCTTCTGGTACGGCAAAGCTTACCCAGAAGTATTTGGAACAGCTACAGCCAATTGAGGTGGGACAAATGCGGAAGCGGAGGGGTTTTTAAACCCAGAGCGAACACACTAGGAGGAGAGCAGTTTTGTCCCGGAGGAGACGCGTATGGGCCGAAGTGCCAGACGTGCAGGGCAGAGGAGAAGATGCCAGGAGGAAGACCACGCAGTGTGGAGAGGCTGACCAACCGTCGAGAAGAACCGGAGAGAGGTGCGGGAGGCAAGACGGAGTGAGTAGACCAGACACGCTCTGGGAAGAGTGTGGCCCAGTGAGGTATGGCCCTACTTCACGACGGGGACCGGGAGTAACGGGAAAGTGGGTTTCACATGCACCAAGGGGAGGGGGCAGGAAGGGAACAGTACAATTTTAAGCTGGGCACATCCGCCTTTTTGGTTTCCCTTTATTTCTGTTTCCTTTGGTTCTCCTTCTGATTTGCACAGATACTTGGGTACTAGAGGGAAGTAGAGATAGAGAAAAGTTAGATTTAAAAAAAGAATAATAAGAAGAAGAAAAGGAAAGTTTACATATGTAAGAGAAAGGAAAGGAAAGACCATGACAGTAAAATAGGAGAAAAAGCAGAAGGCTGACGAGACGTCCCTGAACCAAGGAAGTCAGAAAAGCAGAAATAGAGAGAGAGAAAAGCGGAAGGAAAAATATTAACAACCCAAGAACAGAGAGGGAAAGATAAACCCAGAAAGAAAGAAAGAGAAGGCCCGAAGACAGGAAGAAAAGGGACAGATAAGACAAAAGGAGAGAGAGTGTATCTCCAGTAATACCTACCTCCTAAGCCACCCTTCTGTGTTCTTCTTTCCTCCTATGCACCTCCTGAGTCACCACCTGGAAAAGAAGAATAAAGAGGGTGAAGACTGTACGAGAGGCAAGAGTACAGGGAGTGCAGAATTATTAGGCAAATGAGTATTTTGACCACATCATCCTCTTTATGCATGTTGTCTTACTCCAAGCTGTATAGGCTCGAAAGCCTACTACCAATTAAGCATATTAGGGGATGTGCATCTCTGTAATGAGAAGGGGTGTGGTCTAATGACATCAACACCCTATATCAGGTGTGCATAATTATTAGGCAACTTCCTTTCCTTTGGCAAAATGGGTCAAAAGAAGGACTTGACAGGCTCAGAAAAGTCAAAAATAGTGAGATATCTTGCAGAGGGATGCAGCACTCTTAAAATTGCAAAGCTTCTGAAGCGTGATCATCGAACAATCAAGCATTTCATTCAAAATAGTCAACAGGGTCGCAAGAAGCGTGTGGAAAAACCAAGGCGCAAAATAACTGCCCATGAACTGAGAAAAGTCAAGCGTGCAGCTGCCACGATGCCACTTGCCACCAGTTTGGCCATATTTCAGTGCTGCAACATCACTGGAGTGCCCAAAAGCACAAGGTGTGCAATACTCCGAGACATGGCCAAGGTAAGAAAGGCTGAAAGACGACCACCACTGAACAAGACACACAAGCTGAAACGTCAAGACTGGGCCAAGAAATATCTCAAGAATGATTTTTCTAAGGTTTTATGGACTGATGAAATGAGAGTGAGTCTTGATGGGCCAGATGGATGGGCCCGTGGCTGGATTGGTAAAGGGCAGAGAGCTCCAGTCCGACTCAGACGCCAACAAGGTGGAGGTGGAGTACTGGTTTGGGCTGGTATCATCAAAGATGAGCTTGTGGGGCCTTTTCGGGTTGAGGATGGAGTCAAGCTCAACTCCCAGTCCTACTGCCAGTTCCTGGAAGACACCTTCTTCAAGCAGTGGTACAGAAAGAAGTCTGCATCCTTCAAGAAAAACATGATTCTCATGCAGGACAATGCTCCATCACACGCGTCCAAGTACTCCACAGCGTGGCTGGCAAGAAAGGGTATAAAAGAAGGAAATCTAATGACATGGCCTCCTTGTTCACCTGATCTGAACCCCATTGAGAACCTGTGGTCCATCATCAAATGTGAGATTTACAAGGAGGGAAAACAGTACACCTCTCTGAACAGTGTCTGGGAGGCTGTGGTTGCTGCTGCACGCAATGTTGATGGTGAACAGATCAAAACACTGACAGAATCCATGGATGGCAGGCTTTTGAGTGTCCTTGCAAAGAAAGGTGGCTATATTGGTCACTGATTTGTTTTTGTTTTGTTTTTGAATGTCAGAAATGTATATTTGTGAATGTTGAGATGTTATATTGGTTTCACTGGTAATAATAAATAATTGAAATGGGTATATATATTTTTTTGTTAAGTTGCCTAATAATTATGCACAGTAATAGTCACCTGCACACACAGATATCCCCCTAACATAGCTAAAACTAAAAACAAACTAAAAACTGCTTCCAAAAATATTCAGCTTTGATATTAATGAGTTTTTTGGGTTCATTGAGAACATGGTTGTTGTTCAATAATAAAATTAATCCTCAAAAATACAACTTGCCTAATAATTCTGCACTCCCTGTAGAAAAAAAAGAGAGAAAAGAAAGAAGAAGAAACACTTGGATAACAAAGATTGTATCATACTTATACCAAAGTAATAAAAATCATAAACCATGGTAACGCCTATCCGCCTCCATTACTCTGACCATGTCACACCTTCATAATTATTAGCACAATGTACATGGGGTAAAACATTCTGTATATGTCATAATACCCCCGTCCCTCTGCGGATGTCATCAGATAGACCGTGCAGCACACGTGTCCCTCCCATTTGGTCCGTACGACACCCAAAACACCCTTGGGCTATTGTATGATCAAGGAAAGGTGGCATTTATGGTGAGTGGCAGAGTCCTTGTGGGAAGAGTGCAGCCTCAGCGAAGATCACCCTTAACCTCTCACTCATGGGGGTTACAGCACATCTGCGACGCCCTTCTAGGAGACTAGACCGTTCTTCTCCAGCACCTCCAATGCTTCTAGTATGATGAATAATGTATCTCCACAGGAGAGGTGGGGGGGGGTTTATGCACCTATTCTGATGATGGGGAGACCTCTTTGATGTCCCGAGTACAGGCGCTGATTGTGTGGCGGCCCGCGAGTGTGCAGCGCAGCTACCAGGGATCCATCTGCCTCCGGTTTGGTGGAGCAAAAAGGGGGGGGGGGAACCTCTCCTGGTCTCCCACAGAGAAAACCAGGTTTCTAGAGGTGGCTCGACTCCCTCCAAGGGGGTGTGAAGCAGCCCACTTATAAACAGGTCGCGTGCTCCGTTGTTAGCCTCTCTGGGCTCGCCAGGCGATTGTGGCCCTTCTCAGAACCTCACAGGCAATGATGGCCTCTGGAGGCCTGGTCATAGATTCTGGGGATGCAATGGGGAGAAAGCTCAGCACTTCAGAGCGGAGCGCAGCTTTGCACGTGAGAACAGCAGCCGGAATGCGGGCTGGCTTGTGCCCCTGGGGCACCCAGTAGTGTGCATTTTGATTGCCCTGCAGGCAACCAGCTCTACACACCCTTGGGCACCTGGACAGAGCAAAACACACACTCTACTGGGCAAACTTGGGAGCTCCTCTTGCCCCAACCTCTCCTGGCCACGGCACTTTCCCCAGCACAGATATTGTGCAATGTGGATTGCAGAAAAGTGGTAGACAGTTGGAAGGAGGGGGAGCACCCCTCCTTTAGAGAACAACTGGGGATACCAGGAGCGGGGGGACGAGCAGCAGGCCAGCACAATAAAATCCTTGGAGGTCAGCACAACAACAGGTTAGTTCAATGGCAGCCAGTAGCATCTGGTTTCAGAGTCCACGCAGTGTCTCTGTTCTGTCCAGTAGTGTCTCTATAAATGTGGGGGACAACCACCTGCACTTAAACTCATTTTGTGCAGCCTCCACAAAAGGGTGAGAAGTGGTTCCAATCAGACCTAACAGGTTCTAGGGATGTCCCCTTTCTCCTCCAGCACTGGCTCCAGACATTAGAAGGGGGTAAACAAGCCTTTTGTGTGAGACCAGGGCACATCTTTTACAAAGGCAGGTGTGCCCCGCCTCTACCTATCCCAGCCCAGGAAGATCATTCAATATGCAGATGCACTCTTGTGACACCTTCATCCCCCACCTGTCTACTGGCTGTCTGAAAAGTATGCACAAAGCCAAGGTGTCACTCTGCCCCAGATGTTTTGGAGTCAAACTGCAAAACACCGGAGTCATAAGCACAGAGAAATGCTCACTTTCTTAATTAAAGATCCACCGACACCAGTAAGCAGCATTTCTCACTACCATTAAAACCATACCAAACATGCCTGTGCCACCCCTCATAGATTAGACAGTACCACTTAGATGTATGTTAGGGCATTTCCAATGCAATATTATGAGAGAGGCAGCACTCACAGTGAGAAACTAGACAGATGGTTTGTGAAAACCAGGACATGCAGTACATAAAAATATGTGTCTTTCCTTTCACATATGCAGCACCCTGCCCATAGGACTAGCTAGGACCTACCTTAGGAGTAACTTATATATAGTAACAGGGGAGTTCCAACCCTGGCAAGTAAATTTAGATGACAGGTCCCTGTGGCAGTAAACTGCGCCTGCCGGCTCTGTGGTACTAGGCCTGAGAGAGGTTTGAAAGGCTACTTCTGTGGGTGGCGCAAGCTGCGTTGCAGGCCCACTAGTAGCATTTAATTTACATGCTCTGGGTGTAGGGATACCTCTGTATAAGGGATTTACAGGTAAATTAAATGTGCCAGTCACGTGTAAGCCAATCATACCAAGTTTAGAAGGGAGCGCACATGCACTTTAGCACTGCTCAGCAGTGCCCAGAGCCCTGACGGCAACAAAAAGGGTCAGAGAAAATAGGAGGAAGGCAAAACGTTTGGAGATGACCATGTAAAAAGGGCCAGGTCCAACAGTGGTAGACCTAAATGTTGAGGCCCTATGAGTTTTGCTAGAAGTACATATGTTGGCGAGGTGGTGGTGGAAAAAACTTGGCCTGAAAGCCCCTGCCCCTTCTGGCTCTTCGTCCAACTCTGTTGCTGCAGTTGGAACTGTTACTTGACCAGCCGTCAGAGATGGATGACCATGAATCTTTTCTTTGTGTGTCCTTTGCACTTGTGTCTTGCTTTTTGTAATCATACCTAATGTAAGAGTAAACTCGCTCATGAGAAAATCTGTTGATGTCTTTTTGCTTCACGTTAGAAAGTCCTTTTGCTTATTGATCTTCCTGCTAATTTCCTCCAGCCTTTTCTTGAACGCTGTGATCTTAACCCGGGTACTTAGGAAATGTTTGCTGGCTTTGATCCTCACCAGCATCGCATTGGAGAGGCATTTCGCTGTGTTAATGATCAGCCAATCCCGCGAGTAATGCCAGGCTAGAAGGGACCAATGTTTCTTTAATTGTGGTTACTCTAGGAAAATCCTTGGTTTGTTGGTGACAAAAAGGCCTGTTGGTGCCACATTTGCTCCCAAGTACTCCGTCAAGTAGTGTCTTGACGTAAGTCCATTTGAATTCAGTCATCCCAATTCTGGTTCTGGGCAAGTGCTTGTATGAAATTGGTATCATTCAGAAGCGGCGGGGCAGACGAGATCTGAACTGCCATCTTGTCTGTGTATGCTAATCCCACTTGTTCATTCATGGTGAATAAATCGGGGTGAAAAAAAGATATATATATATATATATATATCTCAAAAAGAAGTGAACAGAGTCCGGGTACAGCCTTGCCACTTTGGAGGGAAAGGAAGATACTTTAATAAAGGATCTGGAAAATACACTCTCCCTATCTCAAATACATGCCACAAAGAAGCTGTCCCCAACCTAAATCTGTAGGACTGTTATCCTATGCAAATTCCCAGTATTTTGTACGAAACAGAAAAGTGCCCCTTTTCTTTTACATTTTGACACTCACCCACTCTAGTAGTGGTATGCTTCATCGTCTGGTCCACACCAGCCCCTAAAAGCCAGGGTGGACTCAACCGTATTCCAGGGAGCACTTTAGATATAATACCTCTTGGGGAAAACCCCAAAACTGCAAATGCTCTGCGCTGGCCAAGGTGTCCCTTTATTAGCAGTAAGTGTGGGTACAGGATAAAATCACCTTAGAGGTGATTTCTAGGATATTATGATTCTGTGACCCTCTCTTACACCAACAACATGTTTCAGCTCCTATCATATGACCTACACGGTCGAGGGCTTTTGTCAGGATGTCTGTTATGTTTCCCCGGTGTCCACACACAGTCTCTTTGAGTCAAACAACAAACACACAACTTGTGCAGTGCTTATACGTGCATATAAAGGGAGTATAAGAACTCATCTTGTTCTCTGCACACAGGGCCATTGTACCTGGAACAAAGTACAAACAGAGACACACTGAGCAGACTTCCTGTATATCATGTCACACAATTTTGACATCCGCTGGAAATCGCCATTAGGAAAAAGAGAGCACATGTATCAGCCCTCGCTGAAGTACGTGAATAATCACTCTTGGGTGCAATGCCATTGCATGCAATAGTACACAATAAAGTGGGAGCCTAGAATCAAACTTCACCCTTGGTGTCCCACCTGCAAACTATGCCTCGCAGCACAAAAAGTGTGACAAGATTCACAGTGAGTGAAGTAGCACTCTAGGGAACCAAATTTGATTCTGTGATTATACTGACTTGACCCTATAATATGTGTTGTCGAGGAAGACATGTGAGGAAAAGGTGCTACGAACACTCATTAGAGTTACTATTCATACTACCCAGGGGGCCGGGTGGACGTGCCCCTGTAGTCACACACTGTTGGACATGTTGGTGTGTCCCATCTGAACAAAATGAACAAACAAGAGGTTCAATAGACGTCCAATATCCTGGAATGTTCAATATTAGGAGGATTTGGTTAAAAAAAAAAAAAAAAAAACATAAAAAAGCACCTGTGCTCAGGTTTTAAACCTATGTCCTTGGTTGGAGGGGGTAACGGACACCCTCCTTTTGTTGTCAGGGGATACACATCGCTGCTTCACCTATTAGTGTACCCCCTCTCACCTGGCTTGTCCAATCGGCTGTGGAGTGAGAGCAGGTTATGGGTACTGCGCCCCTGTTCGATGCGGGCACGGGGGTCTGGTCTGAAAGGCGCCGTTTAGGGCGTGATACAGTAGTGTTTGTCTGACATTGTGAGGTCACTCACAAGGGAATGAAAAAAGGAGCGGAGGATTCTGACCTGGAAAGAAGGCAACAATAGACGCTGGATCCTGGAAGAGGTATATAATGTTCAGTGAAGACTGGAGGTCTGCCACAAGAAAGTCACATAAACATTCCTAGGACAGTAGGATGATTGTTGACCATTCTGCAATATTTGCATCCAGCACCCCTAATACTTTTCGGTTTTAAGATGAAAGAGATACAATATTGATATTTGTCCATTTCTGGTTAACTGCTCAACACCCCTTCATGGAGCGCGACACGTGCACTGCTGCCACATGGGTAGGGGGGAGGTCACATACATGCCCTTGGCCGCATCCAATCTCCAAACCATTGCAGGTGTGCCCAGTTCATACTCTACTCTTGAGGTATTTCTCAGGGGCCAGACAGTCTCAGGGGCCAGACAGACCCACAGGTCAGCTTGGACAGTGCTACTGGCCACAGTCCAGCCATATGCCATGGCACTTGCAGGCGAGGACTGGGTCTCCACAAGTCAATAAACCCTGCAGTGCTAGAGAACAACAAACCCTTTCCAACACTCATGCAAGGTGCCCCACAACTCTCCTGGTGTCTTGTCATTGTCCACTGAGGTAAAAGTTACAGAATTTGACTCCACTTTGTCTCAAGCTGTAGGTGGTAATTCTGGGCAACTAGGAGTGATGCTCAGGACCCAGCCTTCCAAGGATCTAAGGAAGTGACAAGTGTTATCAGGGTGCACAACAAAAGCTCCCAATGTGGTCACTAATCTCTGTTGTAAAGGCAGAGTTTCTGGCAGTCTTGTCCTATTTGCAAACATCCTGGTCTCCTGCAAAGAACCTGCATAAGATTTTTCTCCCCAGAACAAGCTCCTTAGTCCCAAATTTCACTAGGACCTCTCCTGACAGGTCTTCTTGAAAGGGCAGGAGTCAGACCCAGGCAGGGGGTAAGTCCAAGGAGAACTGGTGTGGTCCTTTCACCCGAGGCAGGCACCAGGATAAACAGGTGAACAAAATGACCTTCCCTCAAGGCACATATCCAGCATTAAACTTGTTGAAATGGTTAGATGTGGTTTCTTCTTCAGCAGATCGGGGTCAGCTGGATGACCTAGGAATACCTGAGATTTACAAAGATTATTGGTTTCTCGCTGTGGAGCACCACAAGGAGCAGCCATGCTTTGACCATCTTGCCTTGCCAGATGTTGACCGCATATGGATTGTTTTGTCTGGTCTCAGGCTTCGCCCCCTAGAAGCAAGGCCCCTGATGGCACTTTTTGGTGCATACGTGAGTGTGTATAGTGATCCTGCTTAGTAGTGAGCGCGCTGCTCCTGTTACGCTCACTATATTTCACTTAAAACATTAGTGTCAATGGCACTCCACTGCACATGCACACAGCTGAAGTGTCGTCAAGGTTGGTGCTCTGAGATTGGCTGTGGTCAGGAAAAGCAGCTCTATAAACTCCTGTAGAGCTGCTCATGTGAGGGTGAAGGCAGCCCTGGAACAGAGGGTGACCACTAGTGAATGTGGGTGGGTGGTTGTGTAGGTGGTGGGGGCAGTTCAGGGCTGAGACACTGCTTACTGGTGTTTTGTGACGCCTGTAAAGATAACCTGTTTTGTGCATGACATGGAGAAGCTGGAATGGGAATATTCCCTGCATAGATTTGGAGTGCTTGCGCCTTTTCCCTGTTTCAGTTTTTGCTTTTTTTGCTACAGTGAACATAGCTGTCGACTCCCCAGTTCACAGCATAAAACTCTGAAATTCTGAGGGTACACATTTCTGTCTTTATTTCTTTATCCTTTTATATGGTTTGCATTACACCACAAAGCTGACAATGTTTGTCTTTACAGAAACTATGATTCCTAGTTCACAAATTCTTTCAGAAGTTTAGTCTGTGCTGCGACACGCTAGAACCCTGAATGTTACTACTGAACCACTGTTGGCTGAGGTCTGGACCTCAGCAAATGCCCTACTGTAACTGGACAATGGGTGGTGTGTGCTAATCATATCTTGTTGGCAGTGTGGTGTGGTGTGGTGGATGTTTGTGGGTGGGGGTTGTGATGTGTTCTGGTGATCAGTGGTTAGGGATTTGTTGTATGCTAATAGTTTGTAACTGAGGATGTGGTATGTGCTATTGATTTTTGGTTGGGTGTTAGTATTCTTGTGGTTTGTGGTTTATGGTAGTGATTGTATGTGCAAATTCTGTGTTGTGGCGTGCTTTTGGTTTGTGGCAGGAGTGTAATGTGCGCTGTGATTTATTTATTTATTTATTTTTTTTTTTTTTTTTGCTGTGTTATTTATACTGTTGGTTTGTGATACGTAATGTGGTGGGCATCTGTAATTTTTTACTTTGTGGGTTAGTGGTGGTAGGTTATTTCTGCAAGTTGTGGCTCAGCATGTGTGTTGGTGGTCATGGGATGTGAGTTTGTGGAGTGGGGGAGTCACAAAAGTTTATTTGTAGTTGGGTTGAGAATCGCGCAAGGTGTGGGGTAAGGTGGAGTTCAGGGTGTTGAGTGTGACCCATGCTAAGTTGTGGTATGTGCTGTTGGGTATGTGGTTGTAGACGGTATGCTAGTGGGGTTGCTGGGGATGTGGCTTGTGCTGGTCTTTTGTTCTTGGGAATGTGATAAGTGCCACTGGTTCTCCGTGGTGTATACATATGGATTGTGATTCGGAGTGTAGGAAGGAATTGATGTGTAGTGCATTATTGATGTTTCATTGATGAGGGGCTTTCAGTGAGGGTCAGGTTCTTGTGAGGTCTTTGTTTGGAGGGGGACAGTCCATTATTAGGCAAGGGTGGTCAGTGCCATCCAAGAACCTGTGCATTCAGACTCGGAACACACCCATATCAGCACAGTATTATGGAAGATTGAGCTTGAAGGCACCAAAATATCATGCATGAGTTCTACACTACAAGTGCATATGTTGAAAATAAGGTATTTATATAAGATGATGAAGGAAGTTGTGTTTTTAGCACAGGTATCTCATATGGGCAAACGTTGAAGTAATGGTCAACTTTTGCCAGAGGCTCCTATGGTCTTTACATTTGTGGGCCAAACGGGCCTTGCTTTCCCTACTTCCATAAATCCCCCAATCTGTAGGGAGTTGTTGCTCTGTGTTGAGCAAGCGCGTGACGTCCTAGTCAAAGTCACCTAAATGGTCAAAGCTTTTCCGGGGCTTGTAAGGACAAGAGTTATCGGCTTCACTTGGCTTTCCTAGGTTGGGATAGTGGTAGTTAGGTAAGGCTTATACTTGTCAGCTTATTGTCACTTTTAATAGATTGGTGATGGCAGCAGTTATCAGCTCCCTCGCAACTCTTTAATGAACTGATAGATGACTTTCTAGGGCCTTAAGAAACGTATGATGTGGTTGGGTTTTTGAGAGTCGCAGAAATAATTTTCTGGTAGGAATGTCTCTTACTCTGAATGGCAAAGTATCTGATAGTGAATTCCGATGGGGCTCCTTTCTGACATTGGTAGTTCAGAGCCTGTTGCGCCCCTCAGCACCACTTCCACTAGCAGCATATGATGGCCACTCTTATTCAAAGTTAAACTATTTATTTGCTACCTCTCTTGCACTGGCTGCACTAAGTCTCTTCTGCAGTTCCTACACCCACTGACTCCCTCTCCCCTCCATAGTTGTTGTGCTCCCTCCCTATGCTTCCTGTGTTTCTACTACCACATACCATTCTCTCTGTGTGCCACAGCCCTCTGCAGTCGCGTCTGTGTCTCCCCCCACCCCCATATCTTCTCTCAACGTTTCTTGCTCTCATTGAACCTCTCCACTCTGATTTTCCTTCATTTCTCCTCTGAGGTTCCTCCATTCCATGTATCTCTCCCGCTCCAGTTCCTGCTCCCTATGTCTCTGTTCAATTGCAGTTCCTGCTGTACCCACATCGCTACCCTGTGCAGTTCTTGGGCTCCCTGTCTGCCTCAGTCTGCAGGTGCTGCTCTTGCTGCATCTCTCCTGTGTTAAGGTGTTGCTCTTCCTTTGTCTCTCCCTTCTTGTCATCTTTCTGGCACTGCGTCGTCCCTGTTCAGTTCATATGCCCCCATGCCATTCCTATTCTCATTGCATGTACTATTGCTTTCATTCTATGGGAGTCCTATTATAAGTTTCCCTATCTATTCACAAGTGGATTAGTAGGGACAAAAACTTTCACTGATGGGATTTCCTTTTTGCTAGACCATAGCTGCAAAAAATGGGTAATTCATGACGCAAGAGCATTCGTCTCTATTGTCAGAGAAGAAATAAAGAAGCAATGCAATTCTGATTGGCAGTATGGTATAGGTTTTTATCAAATACGTCTTGGAGGTCAGATCAGCTCTGTAACTGAAACTGAACCCAAACTGCAACATAACAGACAGTGTATTTTATATAGTCTCAAAATAACAATGGAGTCTTAATCAATGGCATGCATATTAAATGAAACGTTTACTGTTGTACGTTATCTCTAATAAGTTCAACAAGAAACAATAGTTACTGCAAAAACATTTAACCACACTTTACAAAAATGTGACTGAAGTGTACCTGCTATTGATAAATTTCTAATAGTATCCAGTGTCTTTTAGCCTCATGCTCTGAAGCATATCAGCATTTCCCTTCCTACGGGTCTGCTGCTCTGCAATGTGTAACAAAAAGGCTTATCATGTTCCCTCATATTGCTGTTATCTACATTCTTTCTCTGAGATGTGCATTACAAAGTGGCCTTTGATTCATGCTGTGACTTTGCATTTCTGCTGTGTTACTAATTATATTTCTCTACTACAACTTGTGTCTGCCTTTCATCCAGGCCCCCACTCTATTCTTGGTCTCTATTCTGACATCCTAAACAGTTTGGGCTTGTGCTTGTCCTTGACCACACACAATTCTGCACTTTTATTTTTTTGCTGATCTGTGCATTAGCCAAATTGGGCCTTCTCTCTTTTCTACATTTACTAGAACGTTCCCCCATTAGTTGATCTTTCAGCTATTTCCCCACCTTCCCTTTTGCATGCATTCATCAGTGTTTATATGTTCTCCTCGACGTCCTGTTTTGTATTGATCAATCTAGTGGTAAACATCCCTCCCAAATTTTGACTAACCCTTCCGCAGCATCCAACCACTATCTGGAAGATACAATACATTAAGAGTATCACCACAAAGACTGGCAACAAGGTCTTACACAGTCCTGACATCCAGGGTGGTATCAAAGTGAACAGCCCTGGGAACCACTCGTCTGGGTCATCCCCCCCCCTCGTCCATCATCTTCTTTGACAAGGTATGTAGAATTTGTATGGCCTCTGTTAATGTTCCATTGTCTGCATCATTGGCCGGGACATACGTACAGCAGGTAGTTCCAATTTTGGCACAAACTCCCCTCTTCATAGCAGTCATCAAGTCCAGCACACTCCTGTGCTGCATGAGCATTATTTTCGTAGCTCGCAACTCTTCTTTGACTCCATTAAAGCCATCTTCAGAAGCGTTAATAGCCTTCATGATTTCCCAAAGAGTTATTTGTTACCAACGTGCAGTCGCTTTTGCTTTGCCGAACTGAAAGATGCTTCCAAAGAACAACTGAACATCGTTGAACAACATGTGCTCCTGTGGGATGTTTTTTCTAGGTTGTAGCTCTGAAATAATCTGCAACTCTCTTCCAATGATGGTGCAGCAAAAAATGATGGTGCAGCAAGGCAGTTGGACAGCTCATGGGATGATCATGTAACTTCGAAATGTCCACCCCTGGAATCACCAAGGAGGGGGGTGTACACATTGACTAAAGAACAGAGACATCTCCAACCTGAAGGAAGTCGCGTGTACAGCCACTCTGCAATGCCAGTAGGAGTCCATTAAACTAGAGGTGCCCCATTGCATGCCAGCATTGTACCTTGTAGTGATGTAATTGATGTTGTTCCCATCGTGTCTGTTCTATTCCCCCTGAAACATAAAGAAAAATAATGGGTTTTCTACCTACTCGAAGAGTTGAAGGTGTTTCTACCCAAGTTAGTCTAGATATGTTCTCATCCCATACTGCCTGACACTTCTGTTTTTGTTTTTTTTAACTTTATTTATTACTTATATAATAGCAACATGTGAACTGCACTGTTCATAGGATACACAGCAGCACCACAGCATTACATTCCAAAGTGGCATCATGATCATGATGTCTGTATCACGTCTTCAGCAGAGGCGCCGGTGATACATAAAGTGTTACCCATACATAGGAAGATAGGTAAAAACTAACCAATGTGACTGCAAAAACAATTGCCGCCAGACAAGTAATACATGGGCAACAGAGAGATATATATCATTAACCATATGCGCTATAACATTGAAGACATTTCAGGACAAACCAGTGTGCAATACTGTCATTGAGCTAGTGTAGTAAATCCGAGTCAGGAGGGAAACTGCAGACATGAGCCAGACCCGCCCTGCCCCGCCACAGGGCATACCATGGGGAAATCATCCAGCCCCACAACACCCCGCACGTCCCATAGAGGGTCTACCATGCAGGCAGGAGAAGGTACGGACATCCACTCCCCAGTGACAATCAGTCGGCGGAAGTGGGAGGGGGGAAGAGTTGGGGCAGGGGCGAACCCCTTCCTCCACTTATCTCTGAACATTCATACAATCCACTTGCACGTTGCCAGCCTTGAATGGCATCATCCAGGCTCAGCAAATAGCCCTTTCCGAGGAGTCCCCCACAATCTCCACAGAGTCCTGTAATAGGGTATCAATCATACCTCTCCATCTCTCCAGATCTCGCTCAGCGTACTCATTCATACGCACTTTTTGAAGCCGACTCCCCTCTGCAGTCGCTCACTCAACGAGATCAGCCAACCAAGCATCATGTAGCGGGGGGGACGGGCTCACCCAGTGTATTGTATTGTGATGCTAGGTTAGGATGAGCCCCAGCTGTGCAAATCTGTAAGTCATTTTACGACCTTTTTTGGGGCAAGGAATTAAACCCAGTAGGCAGTGTTTCCTAGTGACATCTACGTTAATTGCTGACACTTCCCTCAGTGTCCGCACTATATGGAGCCAAAAGGGTTGACTCGTGCTACATACCCATGCCATATGGTCAAAATTATCCGAAGCCCCACTGCAGAGAGCACACCTACCTGGGCGTGTTGGGAATTTCTATGTAGGAGGTGCGGTGTCAGGTAAGCCCGGTGGACGTAATAAGTGTGTCATTTTAAATCTTACATTGCTAGTCGCATCCCGTACCAGGGGACAAGTTCTAGACCATTCACCATCTGTAAGCAGACTGTCCAGATCAGCATCCCAACCATCCCTTGCCCTCGTTATGCTTATCTGTCTATCTTGTTTTAGAACCTTGTAAAGCCGGGAGATGAGACCACGGACACAACCTGGGTCAACTAGGGTCGCTACAAGGCAGGATTCTATCGTTTCTGTAGGAAAAGAGGTCCAGACCTCACGTGCCGTTTGCGAGAGGCTTGTGTATTGCAGAATTGGCATTGGTCAATTCCAAAGAGGGACTTTGCTTCTTCCTGAGTAATAAACTTATTTTGGTAGAGATCACCAGCAGTGTTACAGCCGCCGTCTTGCCACCTTCCAAAGTCCAGTGTTTCTGCAGCACTGGCGAAGGGATGCAGCCACCAAAGTGAAAGCAAGCGCACATATGGTGCTTTACTCAACACCTTCACAACAGCCTGCTCCCAGACCCACGACACCTGTGCAACTAGGAAGGGGATCCCCAGTGGCGACCTAGAGCCACCCATCAACAAGCACGGTAAACGCGACAAATAACAGAGCCTTCTAACAGTTCTTTCTCCCAATTAGAGCCGTTGTCACACCACATGGCAGCATATTGCAGCCAGCACGCCGCATAGTATAGGTACAAATCAGGCAGGCCATCAACCAGGTCCAGCTTCAGCACATTCATGTGAACTCTGGGCCGCTTACCTGCCCATACCAGGGACAGAAGTAATTTATCGAGCTGCCGAAAAAGAAGTGGTGGCATTTCACAGAATGAATTCTGTAACATTTACAGGCATGTCGGTAAGAGCATCATCTTGCATAGTGCAACTCTGCCCATAACTGACAGTGGGAGGAAGGACCAAAATTGGACCGAGGCACGAGGCTATCTATCACGCTACCCATATTTAAGGCATATTGTAGTTGAGGGGAGTCTGCCCAGATACTGAAACGACTCCGTCTCCCACTCCAGATCCATCAGTGGCAGCTCTGATGCAGCCACTTCCGACAGACCCGGCATAGGGAACTATACCGTCTTCCGACGATTTATTCGGAGTCCCAATACCCTACCGAAATCGTTGATCAGCGTCAATAAGAGAGGGACTGAGCTCTCCGGATCATACACCAGGGCATCATCAGCATATAGTGATATAGTGTGTGTCGTTGCCCCAACCTGTACACCCTAATTCCGTAAGGTGTGTTCGTAACTGTATAGGTAGGGGTTCCATGGCCAGAGCGAACAGTAGCGGGGATAGGGGGCAGCCCTGTCGAGTGCCCTGCTCAATAGCAAACGCCTCGGACATAAGTGCCCCAGTGCGGACCCGGGCCCGCGGAGACGGGTAGAGTAGATGTACCGATGACAAAAAGTAAGGTCCCACGCCGATCCTATACAGGACAGCCCATAGGAATTCCCAGGTCAGGGTGTCAAATGCCTTTTCTATATCCAAGGCAACCAGCGCAGCGTGGTCAGTGACTCTACGCGTCTCATGCATTACATGCGATAGTCTCCGCAGGTTCATGTGGGTCCCTCTTCCAGGGATAAACCCACAATGATCCTTCCCATTGCTAGGATATTGGCGAGGAGTTTCACGTCCACATTTAACATGGAAAGCGGCCTATAGGAGCCCAGGTCAGCAGGATCCCTCCCAGCCTTAGGTAGCATAACGATCAATGCCTCTCTCATCTGCTGTAGCAACAGGCCCCCTTTGCGTGCCTCCTGAAGTATTTCCAGCTGCCTGGTAAGCAGTGTCACAGAATATGCACGATAAAACTCGACCGGGAGGCCATCGGGGCCTGCCGCCTTGCCAGAGGCCATGCCACCCAGGGCCCCATGAAGGTCTTCCAGGGACAGCTCAACCTCCAATTCCTCCGCCTGAACATCCGTGAGCCTGGGTAACCGGAGGCCGTCCAGGTATTCTCGTATTTGGGAGCTCACGTCACAACGCGGAGAAGAGTATATGGCCTCGAGTTACTCTCATAAATGGGCGTTCACGCGTGTTTGACCTAAAATCTTATCACCGGTTGTACCCCGGAGAGAGAGGATTATGGGGGTGGGGGTGTTCACGTCGGAGCAGCCAAGCGAGCAAACACCCAGACTGATTCCCCCACACGATGCAATCGCTGTCTGAAATCTTTATGGACATAACTATCTAGTCTACTCCACAGGGCACCTATGCAACCATGCACCACCTGAGTCTCGGCCTCCAGTGCGTCACCATTGTCAGTTTGATGCTGCATGGCATTTAGGGTGTCTTCCTGCTGCGCTAATTCCTGATATAGTTTCTTCCGAATACCATATGTTTTGGTAAGGTTTTTGCCTCGTATAACAACTTTAAGGGTCTCCCATTCTATGCCACGACTATGGGCTTTGGTCCAGTTCCCACTAAAATAACCAGTCAGTGCCTCTAGAATATCACGCCTATACTTAAGGCCGCCCAGTAATTCCGGTCTCATGCGCCAGAGAGGAATCGCCGGTCTAGGTGTGTGGGTACTCCATTCTAACAGAAGAGGAGCATGATCCTACAGAAATCTGACCTGATAGTCAGCCCGACGAACATCCAGGGTCCCACTGTTCGCAAGTAGAAATCTGTCTAAACGGCTATATGCCCAATGCGTGGGAGTGTAACAGGAAAAAGTTCTGGAAGTGGGGTGCATCTCCCTCCATATATCCACTAAGTGTAGATTATCCATTATACTGCGGAGCATGGCGGTCATATGAGGCTTAGTGCCCATCCTTGGAGGACTTCTATCCAAGGCCCTTCTAAAACACAATTAAAGTCGCCCGCCCAAATAATGGGTATCCCTGTATAGGGTACTAATTCACACTGGAGCCTGTGGAAGAACTCTGCATCGTCTGAGTTGGGGGCATATATATTTAGAATGCAGAGCTCACGGCCATCCAACTCCCCATGCAGAAAGACCTAGTGGCCATGTACATCTGCAGTACAGCTCCTTAATTGAAAAGGTGTCCTAGGGGCCACCCAAACTGACACACCCCCGGCATAAGATGAGTAAGTCGCTGAGTATAGTTGGCCCTGCCACTTCCTCTGTAATTTATGCGCTTCATTATCTAACAAGTGTGTCTCCTGCAGGAGAGCAATATGGACCCCAAGTCTCCTAAGATACGTATGCACCCTATAACGCTTTACAAAGGAGTTCAGCGCCCTCAGATTCCATGTGACCATTCTGATCAATGTACCCGCCATGCCCTCAGCCAAGCTGCAATCGCAACCCCCAACCCACCTCCCCAACTCGCCACCCCATCGGTCCGGCTCCACAATCAGTCGCATCTTCAACAATAGAGGTGCAAACTGCCCCTCCGTCTCAGGAAATACAGTGCGATCAGTGCATGATACAAAACTCCAATAACAACTAGAATTAGAATCCATAAACAACCACCCAATCCCACCCTGGGTAAACACCACCCACAACTAGTGTCTGCCCGCTCTGTGTGTGCACCCTGCTATCTACCCTAGAGTCCAGAAGGTAGAGGCAGCACCAACCTGTGCCACTGCGTGGAACTGGCCTGGACAGAGTGTGCTATACTCCCACTCCTCTCACCGGACTACCCGGACGTTGCACACACATTACCCAAATCCCAATGTTACTCTCTGCAAATGATTAGTATAAGCCACAACAGGTGACTTTCCCCGCTACAAAAGGGGGGAAGGGAAATGAAACAATGTTAACCTTGGTCAAGCTAAGGGGAGAAAAAAGAAAGAGAAAGGGGGAAAGGTAGCGTATGAACACCACATTAGCCTCACCCGTGTCCTCTAGCCTCCCAAGTCTCCTTCACCCCGCGATAGAAGGAGCTTAACAGAAAGCACTAGGGAAGGGGGGGCAGCAGGAAAAAAGGAGGAAGGGGTAGGAGAGCAGGCGGCGGGGGCAGTGTCTCAAATCCGGCAATGGTCACAGCATCGCTCATCCAGTTCAAGTATATATTCACAACAGCTCTTCAGGCATTGGTGCTGTCTGAGTCCTGTGTTAATCCACCATCCCCGCGGGGGGAACCAGACTGGGGGGGATACCTCTGCAGTGCCGGATTGCACCAACAGTTTCGCCTCCTCCCTCTCCTGATGTCTCCTGTCCATACTCAAGGTGCCATCCGAGCGCACTATCACCCTGGCGCTTCGGGTAGCACGGCGTCGCCTACTTATCTGGCGCAAGGTGGATTGTATGTTACCCATTTTGGTGGGCTTCTCACGGACTCCTCCGCTCTGGGACCCCGGTGTTCTGCCGCCATCACCAGGCTCCAGCCAATCCCATACCGCCTCAGGTGACTGAAAAAAATGAGAGCGGCCTGCATGGAGAACGTTCAATTTAGCTGGGAACAGTAACCTATAGATATACCCAAGTTCTTTCAATTTGCGCTTAACACCCATGAAGGACTGTCTTTGGAGCTGCACCTCCCGAGTGTAATCAGGAAAAAAGCAGATTATGTGGTTCTCGTAGGAAGGCTCTCCATGTTTGCGCACCTCTTGGAGGATTATGTCCCAGTCCCTGTAGTTGAGAATCTTGCCGAGGATCGCTCGAGGAGGAGCACCCGGCGGCAGAGGGGCCAGTGTCCTGTGTGCACGTTCCACCACAAACACGGCTTCCAGGAATGCGTTAGGTAGTGCTTTTTTAATCCAGTCCTCCAAGAAGGCCTCTGAGTTCGTACCTTCTGCCGCTTCGGGGAAACCCACCACACCGAGTTTGCACCTACGCGCTTTTCCCTCTGCATCCTCAGCTCTCAATTCCAGTCTGCATGTTTTAACCTCCAGGGCGGCCACAAGGTCTTTAGGGTATCAATGTCAGTCTGCATGGAGTTCACTTGTTGCTAAGTCACCATTGAACGTTCAGCTATCACCCTCACATCAGCTCTCAGCAAGTTCACGTCAACCACCATGGCTGCAATTTGCGACTTTACTGCCTGTCCAGAGGCCTCAATGGCAGCCAGGATTTGCGTGCCAGTGGATTCGCTTCTTTTGTTTAAGGGACACGGGATTCTTGTGGCAGAGTCCCACCCATAGTCTGCACTGTATATTAGTCCATCCAGGATTGCTGCGTTCCTTTCTCCGCTTTGTCCTTGTCCATGGTGTATGTACCCTGCGCGTTAGAACCGCTTCTACCACTCATCTAGGGCACTGAGGGTCTCAGTGTGTGCAACAGGGCCAGCTCACAACCTCACGCTCTTACCAGCTGCAGAAGCAACCCGGAGAAGAGCTCAGCACTATCCAGCAGTCTCAGGCTGGCTTCTAACATAGGCCTCGGCATCACACTATTGCCGTGCACAAAATCCACACCACTGGTGATTGGTCCACAGCGCAGGAGATTCACAGTGACCGGCGTCGTATTGTCTCAGGGGGGACCAGTCCAAGTTTCCCAACATCCGCTCCGTCCGCCCCTGTGGAGAGACAAAGTGGAGGGGGGGGACTGTTTCCCACAGGCGCCGATCAGTTCAGGCCAAATTGTCACCCTCGGGCGCCCTTCTTACCAAGCCATCCGGATGGCTGTTCACGGCAGCCTTCATGTTAGGATCAGGCAATCACTTAGTCTGACTATCTGGGGGATTCAGCTCCTCACACAGCCCCCATCAGCGCAATACCGCTGAGTGCTACCTCTTCCTCTCCGGCGGTCGGTCCGCGCTGCAGGGGTTCCACCACGACTGGAGCCACACACGTTCTGGGGGGCCACCAGGCTCCAAGGTAGCCATAGGCCCAGTCCACTCCTCGTGTAAGGGCAGGACGGGGGGGGTCAGCTCCCCCACCCCCTGCACCTGCTGATGCAGGCTAGATCGCCACCGCTGGGGGGCCCCCCTTGTTAAGCCTGCAAGGCGGCGCCCTGCAACTCCTCCAGCACCGGGCTATCGGCCGATCGACATGGCGGCCGCCATGTTGGGATCAGGCGATCTCTCGGGGCTCGGCAATGCGGCCCAACCCCAGCATGATCCCTAACTCTCGTGCCGCACCCCATCCACTAGACCCCCATGGCTATTTCGCAGGGTCTGTGGAGCTTTAAATATGTAAATAATTCACACTGCATGATTCTTTATCTTGGGCTGGTCTCTCCCTCCCTTTTGAAGTAATTCACTTTATAAGTCTTTCGAAGCCCAGTATGTTCCTCCCGTTGGAATGTTAAACCCGTTCCCTGTGTGATGTGAGATAGCAGTAACACAGTGGTGCAGCCTCAGTGACAAGTGGGCTTGTGACTCACAGCTGGTCTGTGAGGCAGCATATCTAGTGACAGCTAGTGTATTTATGCCAAGACGGCTGGTAATAATGTTGCCAGCTGTTTGAGTGGGAGGAGGCTAGAGGCTGTGGGAGGAGGCTAGAGGCTGCAGGAGCCAGCCTGCTTGCTGCGGATGGGTGCAGGCAGGATTACTGGCGGGAGAATTGGTTGCAGCTATGCAGCAGAAGGGCTTGAGGCCACTGTTTTTGGTGGTAGTTTGGCAAAGCTTGCAAGTTTGGCAGAAGAGCTTGTGGGAGCGTGGGCCAGCCTTTGATAGCTCGCCAACCTTGGTTGTAGCCACAGGACTGGCTGTAGAGTGGAGCAGCTTCCTCACGACCACTTGGACAAGTCTGTCTTGAGGGCTGGTGACAGTGGAGATCGGTCTGTGTTTGGCAGGATATGCCACCCTGTGTGTGGAGGCATGGCTGGTGACCGCATGGGTCATTCTGTAGGTTTAAGGATGGTCTGGTAACAGCATTGGCCAGGCTGTGTCATGTAGTACGGCTGGGGCACCTTGCCTGTCATAGAAAGATGTGTAGCAGCTTTGACCAGCCTAGCCTGTGTGTGACAAAAGGCCTCGTTGCATCTTGAACAAGCCTGTGTGCAGTTGATGTTTCCATTGTCAATGTGAGACAGCATGGGGCTGATGGGACAGAAGTGGTGGCAGCAGGGGACAACCTGTGTTTGAGATAGCAGAACTCGTGGAGGCATAGGCCAGATACTGTGGTGGGGGTGAAAAGATGGCAGCATTGATTATTATTATTTTTTTTTGTATCTTTTTTTATTTTAATTATTACAACATATTAAACCGATACATAACACATGGTGTACATTGTACATGTAATTACAAGATAAAAGAAAGTACATTAGTGAAGAGGGGGAGCGGGTAGGAGGGGGGCCCCAGATCCCATGGCACCTGGCGAAAGCATCTAACATGAAACGTTGTGGACAATTACATATTCTCATATTATTAACAGTAGTAGCTTTAAGATATCCGAGTGCTGTGCATGTTGTGTCGATAGTGGCACATGCTAATTCTGAGTGGGGGTGAAGCAGTACAATACTAACTGAGTTTTGCCTGTGTGTCTGGGTGAAGGAGTAGCATTCGCTCCGAAATCACAGCTTGTGAGCTAACTGCCATTAGGCTAGGTAATATAACTAGCCCCCATACATGCCAGCAACTCCCAAAGAGGCACACCGGAAAGGGAATTTTACAGGTATATGTGCTGCCTGCTAAGTTGCATGTTCGGGGGGGGAGGGGGAGTACATCACTGAGGTGCCTGGGGCTACATGTGCTGACCCACATTGTCATTGCTCGGGGAGGACGAGTGTCATTCTTGGCTTCAGTCCTGACTATGAGAGCGTCCCAGTGCCCCAGTCCAGTCACAGCGATACCCTTGTCAATTAGGGAGTGAAGTGTCTGTGCCTCAGTCCTGGCCCATAGTAACAGCCCTCCCAGCCACTTGTTAACGTCTGGATTGTTCAGTGCCTTCCATTGCATTGCTATAAGATGCTTGAATAGTACTAGTGCCAGGTCTATAAACCGATGCAACGGTTTCTCCTTTTGCCCTGGTGCGGATGCCAAGTAGGCAAGACTCAAGGGTAGGGAGTAGCGCATGATTTGCCAATTCCCCCGTCAGTGTAGTGATTTCATGCCAGGCCTCTGCATGGGCAGGCAGCTCCACGTCATGTGGTAGAAGGTGGCTTTCTGTTCTCTACAGCGTGGGCATTCATGAATTGTGTGAGGGAAGATGCTGTGGAGCCGGTGAGGGGATATACACGCTTGGTGCAAATAATTGAATTGAATGAAGCGGAATCTCTGGTTGCGAGACACACCCTTTACCACTTGAAGTGCTTTTGTCCAGTCAGACTGAGACAATGGGGCAGGGAAGACTCCATGCTATCTCATCCGAGCACTTGCCTGCTCTGTATTATAACTCTTAAGAAGAGTGCTGTACAGCAGAGATGCAGCTTTTTGGGGGGCCCAGGCCTGATAGTAGGGTGTGCAATTTGGGCGATGTTGAGGGCTCCATATCACCATTCCTCCATGTGTTGTGTATGAGCTGTTTCATTGCGCAATACGTTAGGAGCCATATAGGGCCAATGTTATAGGTATCCTCTAAATCCAAGTATGTCATATTTGAGCAGTCTCTAAATAGATCCCCAACTGTATTTATTCTGATTGTCAACCACGGCTCCAAAGTGTGATGTGTGTTCAAGTGCCTTGCTCCAAGCATGCTGAGTAATGGGATTTTGGGAGAGTAAGGTGGTATTGGATCCTTACACCGTATATATTGGCGCCAACATGCGTAAGTTGTGTTATCAGATTACAGTGTAGAGGAGGACATGTATGGCTCATTAACCACGTCAACACGTCCGTACGACCCAGTCTATCATGTACCATCACTCTCTCCGCTGTGGGGGTTAACTGTAGCCAAATTAGCGGCCATTGTAATTGTGCCAGCGCATAATAGAGCTCATAATTAGGCATACCCTTCCTCAAGCTGATGGTGTGTTGTAGTTAAGGCGACCCCCCTGCCAACTGTTTTCCCCCAGATTATTTCAAACATCAGCCCATTTAGCGACCAAAAGAATGAGCAGGACAACACCAGTGGGAGTGCAATGAAGTAATGGAACAGTCTGAGGATTATTATCATTTTTGCAATTACAGTGTGTCCCAAAGGTGATAATGGTAAGGAGCCCCAAAACAGCAGTGATCCATGAGTTGAGAAAACCACTCATCCCAGGTTACCCTCCCTGAGATCCTCGGTGGTGTGGTATATCTGGATGCCGTTATATTTGAAGGTGACATAGCACAGTGGCAGTCTATATACCGGAAGAGCGGGCCTTAAGTGCTCCGAAATAGGGACCAACGGAAACAGACAGGACCAAATCCCCGAATAGCTCAAGTAGTTGCATGAGCTCCGGCAGTGAAGGTGCACTTCTGTGCAAGTATATTAATGCGTCATCTGCATAAAGAGAGACAATGTGGGATTTGCCCAGGTCCGGGATCCCCCACTGCTGCGCCCTTAGACAAAGATGAGCCACCAAAGGCTCATTTGCTATTGCGAATAGCAATGGACATCCCTGCCTAGTACCGCAACACAAATCGAAACTGTCAAATTACGCAGCCCATCGTCACACAGGCTGTGGGATTGGAAATCAGTATACTAACCCAGTCCTAGAATCCTTGACCAAAGCTCATACTGCGCAGTGTCTCCTTTAAGAAGGGCCATCCGAGAGTGTTAAAGGCCTTCTCGATGTTCAGGGACACCTCTAGCCTATTGTGTTTGCAGCTTTAGTCCTATTCATTTAGTGCAGGAGCCGTCTAATATTTAGGAAGGTGTTCCGTCCCAGGATGAAGACCAATTGATCCTCATGAATTAGTTGACCAATTAACGGGAGCAATCGATCTTCAAGTACTTTGCCCAGCAGCTTACAGTCCAAATTGAGCAACGATAGGAGCCTGTATGAATGCACGTCCGGGGGAGCACTGCCTTTTTTTAGGTAAAACCTCTATAAGTGCCTTGCGTTGGGAAACGGTGAGATGCCCTTGCGACTTTGCTTCATGCAGTACCTCCAGAAATGGTTTGGCTAATTTAGCAGAAAATGCGAAATAATCCTCTACTGGTAACCCATCTGTTCTGGGTGTTTTGTTGCGAGCTAATTGATGCAATACAGTCCGGACCTCTCCAGTATTGATGGGTTTGTCAAGATCCATCTGTTATATGTGGTACGTTGGGTCAGTGGGAGTGTAGCAAAGACGTCCGCTAACTGAGCAGGGGAGGGCTCAGGCCTCGTCTCATAGAGCATTCTGCAATAGTCCTGAAAGGCATTGTTATTCGCTACTTGGGTATTAACCACAACACCAGAATCCAACCCAAAAGCTCCTGTGGGGGTGTGGTATTTGCCACCAGTCGGCCACGCCAGCAGCCTGCCAGATCGATCGCCTTCTGCATGTAGCCTGGAGGAATAATGTCGATAGTCAGGCCTCCACAGGCGTGAATCTACTTCCCTGTGCCACATTTGCGGTTCACGAAGTGCATCAGGGTCCGAGTTGCCCCGTGCCACATCTCGTTCCAGTTTGCGCAGACCCGTCTCTAACGAAGACAGTTTGTGCACCAAAATGTTTCCGATTTTTTTTTTTTTATTTTTTTTTTTTTTACGGTGGCCGAGAGGCAGTTGCCCTGTGCAACCACCTTGTGGGCATCCCCCACCAAAGCCTGCAACTTAGCTGTTTTCCGGTTGAGCTTGAAGTGTCTAGAGATACAGTCAGCCCGCTCCTGACGGAATGGAGGTTCCGTTAGTGTTTCAGGCTGTAGACACCACGTTGATATGCATGTCCACAGTCTGCCCCATTGAAAGCTTACCTGTAGCGGACCATGATCTGACAGTGTCATAGCCAAGTAGTCTGCCTGTAGGGTGTCATGAGCCAGACCTGCTGGCCACAGAATCAAATCTGTTGGGGTGTGCAGTCTATGCACTGGGAAGTAGAAGGAATAGTCCCATTTCTGGGGGTGGCGTAGGCACCACATGTCATATAACCCTCTGTTGGACATCCAGGAGCAGAGCTCCTGCGTTGTGGTACTGCTAGGTGCCGACACCAATGGGGGGGGTGGGGATCTGTCCATATCTACATCAGGTACACAGATGAAGTTGCCCACCATATACAGGTGAAGGATGGGTCCCGGAAGAGTGTGGGTCTGAAGGTCGTCAAAAATTCCCCTTGTTTTGAATTGGGGGTGTATATACTGGCTATCGCTAAGGACTCACCATCTAGAGAGCCTTCCACCAGTACGTATCTATCCTCTTTATCTATGGTGAGACGCTTCACAACATAGGGAACCTCGGGAGCCACCCATACCAAGACCCCCTGGTGAATGCTGATGCTGTTGTGCTGCATGCATGTCCCCTTCACTTAATTTTGAGACTTTGCAATTGCCCCTGTGTGAGGTGCGTTTCCTGAAGCATCGCTGTGTGTACATTGTGGTGTTTCAAGAATGTATATACAGCCGATGACGCTTGGATGGCGTCGCCATGCCCCCAACATTTCATGTTAACACGTTACATCTTATGGCCCTCGTATATTATAGCACTTGTATTTTGTCTTGTGCGCCTGTTGCCTGTGTCCGACTTAAAGTGCAATACTATGGATTAGTGACCTGGGCAGGTCCCTGCCCCCGCGCCCCATCCCTCCAAGTCACCCAGCATTTGTATCTTAAACCTTAAAGGAACATGAAGAACCTCAACAACATTGATCACCCAGACTGACGGCCAAGGGGTTCGTAACCGCCGCTCCTCCTGCAATCACAACAGGAGCCAAGGTCATTGAAGGATTGACAGTTGTCTATTCTGAAAGCCTTGTTGGGGGCGTGAGTGTTCAGAGGAGGTGCAGAGCTGTTCCGGCCCATTTGTAATACAGTCATGTCCTCCCAGCCCGAGACCCCCATCAGTCGTCGGGCACTTATATGCTTATATCAATTGCCATGGCTCCTTAGAACTGCTATGCAGGGTCGGCAGTTGCGTTGTGCAGATACTGTTGGAGACCTTGGCCTGTAGTTGAGGCTGTGTTGGATCTTTGTTCTACCCCATTAAAGGGTGCCCATCATTCTTGGCCTAAGTATGCACCAGATCCTGGCCCATGCGTGAAACATTCCTTCCACCATCGCATTGAGGTGACTTCTTTTGAGCGCCAGATAGCACCAGTGCAATTCAAAATCATCTGCTGTGCGCGGGGTAACATCTGGACCCTGCACAGAGTTAATTGTTAAGCTGCTCGAGTGTCTTGCTGCCAAATCAGTGTCATTTCTGTGACTTTTGTGGAGGGCAGCGTTTGGGATCATCGTGTGTTGAGTGGCTTTGATCAGGCTTTGTACCTGGCCCTCAGCTGCTTGGGCCTTTGATGGGTGCGTTCTGGCCCCAGGTCTTTTCTTGCGCCAGGGCTGGGGAGCCAACCACTCCCTGGTAGGGGGTTCCCCTCGGATCGGTCAAGCCAGACCCTTGGCTTGTAGCAATGTCCACACATCCTCTGGAGTGGAGAAGATGTGGGTTTTCTCCTCGTCCACCACCCTCAGTCACGCCGGGAGTCACAGTGCATACTTGATTTTGTGTTCATAGAGGTGTTGTTTAACCTTTCATATGAGTTTCTCGTGCGCTGTACTTCCATCGTGTAATTAGGATAAACTGCGATAAACTGCGACTCGCGGTACTTTATTTTTTGGTTTTGGGTGTAATAAAGATATGTTGCAATATCAGCATTATTATTTGTGAGTAACCTAACCTGCATTCTTGCACAGTTTTGTTTCTTTTATTTAAGCATACGTGTGCACCTTTGTTTGACAAATGAGTCGCGCTGCTGAGGGGAGAGTGGGAAGTACCAATGTACAATGACAGAAGCCATTGGAGGCTACTGTGGTAAGATGAAATAAAATAGAGGGCTGAAGGTGTAGGGAAGAAATCTGAGATTCGATGGGAGGACGGAGGTCTTGAACTTGCGTTTTTGAAGTTACTGTAGGGTGTCCACAAGCAGAGGCTCGGGATACCCAGTGACTATGTAAATGAGTTCAGTTTAGAGTCAGTGGATGAAAATGTATCTTTCATAGCTATCTGTTGCAAAACCGGTGATGTAAACAACAACTTAATGCTAATGAACAGAAGGGGACTGTTTGTTGTGTTTGAGGGAGTATCCGAGGATAGAATAAAGTGGAGAATGACACATTTTATTTCAAGTGACCCAGTGCCATGTGTGGGAACCTTGTGCAGCCCTGGCTGTTTAAATAACCCTTGGACTTGTTTTGCCTTTAGCTTTGTAAGTTATGTCCTGGAAATCCCAGATTTTCAAAGTTCTGTTGTCTTAAAAACAAAAACAGAGGACTAGCTGAAGTATCACACTTGTGGACCACTTTGCTGCTATTTCTGGGAAACACGGAAGTGGAGAATAAGAGCTTAGGTTTCTTCACTCACCTCTTCTATTGTCACCTAAAATCATATGATCTGTAGCGGAGGGAATAGTAAATTGAGGGGTTGGCACTAAAGTTGGTGTGAAAACTGATGAAGGGACTAGACATCTTATAAGGGATAAAGCTGAGCCTAGGCAGTGCATGTGCTGTCTCTGTGAGACATGCTGTGTTCAGTGAATGGGTTTTAACCACAGCCACTCTTGCCATTCGTTCTTTTTTGTGCTTGTCGTAAATGCCTCACTTTTATTAGTATATTGTGCTAAATGTCCCTCCTTTGTGTGTTAAGTTCTCGCCCGGGGAGCTTTCACTGAGAGAACAGTTTTGTTGGCCATCACACTACGTCACATTTCCTCCTGTTACAGCGTGTGATGGCCCTGCCTCCATTCTCTCGTCTGGTTTCGGTTTTGCCTTTCATCCTAGCTGCGATTCTTTCTCCTCGGTGGCTTGGCGCCAATGCTTCATGAAATGCTCATATCTGAAAATAAGAAAGAATATTGAAAAAAAATGTCTTGTTATTAATTGTGCAATAAAATAAAATACAAAAAAGGCTGCGCGTTCAGGGTTCACATTACAAAAATCGAACAACATGTTTGTAAGTGGGGGAGGAGGGGAACGGAGATCAGTTGTGCCATGCCTAAGAGCAGTTTATCATGTGTGCTGCATTGGCCACAGAATGTCTTCCATGACCGATTTACCATGGTTGCTGTGGGCATGTCTAATGTATACGATGTAGTTTCTATAGCTTAGCTTGTGGCTTCTATCGAAATGCCGAGAATACAGCAGTAAATTTGTGACAGTAATCGAAACTGGAAATGTGTATTTGTATTTGCATTCTTCTTACAGAGCTGAGCTGTACCAACACGTTTGAATGCACCGGTAGTTGGGAGTTGTGTATTTCCGGAATTTTTAGATACTCTCAAAGGTGCGAACCTGCACGAGGGATGCATTTTTTTTTCTTTCTCCAGGGAGTTGCCACATGGGCATTTCCTGTGCCCTCCGTGAAACACAGCTACTGATGTCCAAGCTTGTTTGCTGTGTTTGCGATTTCCTTGATCTTTTGATACTTTTGTTTGCACCAGAGAAACCTCTATTCTCAAATATCCTACCCTCACAAACCTCCATTGTACTCTTTACAAACGTAGGGAATTATGAATGGCTTGTGGGAGCAAACGGAAAAAATACACAGTGAGCGAGATTACATTTTTTTTCTTGTTACTACACAGTGGTGCTCCTTCACCCACGTTGTGTTTGTATGCGTCACGTTGTAAATGTAACATGAAAAACAAGCATTGGCATAGCCAATAGGAATTGCCTTTGGGTCACTAAGGGGGTCATTCTGACCTTGGCGGTCCATGACCGCCATGGCGGAGTGCGGCGGAAGCACCGCCAACAGGCTGGCGGTGCTTCCTGGGCGATTCTGACCGCGGCGGTAAAGCCGCGGTCGGAAAAGGGGAGCCGGCGGTTTCCCGCCGGTTTCCCGCTGGCCCAGGGAACCCGCCATGGCGGCGCTGCTTGCAGCACCGCCATGGGGATTCCGACCCCCTTCCCGCCAGCCTGTTTCTGGCGGTGTCCACCGCCAGAACCAGGTTTGCGGGAACGGGTGCCGTGGGGCCCCCTAACAGGGCCCCACAAAGATTTTCACTGTCTGCTGTGCAGACAGTGAAAATCTTGACGGGTGCCACTGCACCCGTCGCACCCCTTCAACTCCGCCGGCTCCATTCCGAGCCGGCTTCATTGTTGAAGGGGCTGTCCCGCTGGGCCGGCCGGCGGTCTTCTGGCGGTCGCCCGCCGGCCCAGCGGGAAAGCCGGAATGGCCGCCACGGTCTTTTTACCGCGGAGCCGTCTTTTGGCGGGAACCGCTTGGCGGGCGGAGACCGCTGCGGTCAGAATGACCGCCTAAGTGTTTCATCTTGCAGTCCATGGGCGCATGGTTAAGTGCTTAACCATGCTTATAAGGTCCCAAAGGCTAGACCTATTGGCTACGCCAATGCTTGTTTTTCATGTTACATTTACAACGTGACGTGTACAAACACAACGTGGGTGAAGGAGCACCACTGTGTAGTAACAAGAAAAAAAATGTAATCTCTCTCACTGTGTATTTAAAAAAAAAAAAATGTAGGTAGAGGTGGTTTCGGTGCTTGAACCGGTGCTGTGCAAAAGATCACTTGCAGTACTTAGGACAATAAACTATTGACAAATTACATAGATTCCAACAAGCACTGGAGAGCAGCTATATCTGGCCAGCATTGTGTCTTACATTTCACTCAGTTTGACTTTTCCCAATGTATGTAGCACGAGGGGCCATCAGAAATGTGGCAGTAGTCTTGTGACAGGGAAGAAGAGCTACAAAGTGTGAGCAGCATGCTGGTGTCATTAGAGGAAAAGCTGCCAGAAGCAGCCGGTCTGATCACTGTCCCTGCTGCTGAGAATAGCCACTGGGCTTGCTGACTGTGAGCATCCTGCAGTGGCATTGTAGAGATGCTGGTGGGTAGGGATTAAGCTAGAGCCTTCCTGTGTGCAGAAAAGAAGCCATTGCCCAAGTAGCATCCTAGCGGCATGGCGAAGTGCCACCTTGGGTGCTATGAGATAGGCAGGAATCCCTGAGCTTGCAGAAAGGAGTCAGCAGCCATGTATTAGGGGAGAAGAACATTTTATATTATTGAGTGACTGATTTTAAGAAAAGAAATCAGTGTGTGATGATAGACCATTTTGCAGATAAAAATAGTTACTCGTAGTTCCCAATTGAGGCAGAAGAATACAGGGAATAGAAAGACGATGAATCTAAAATGTGTGGACTGACCAAAATTTGACTGACAGTGTTTCAAGCTAGTGGCTGGATGTTGCATGCCAGTGACTGAACGTTCTTGAGCCAAAGAATCCAAATGGTGGATGAGTTTGACTCAAAGTCTGCTGTATGTGTATATTAAATATTTTATGAATAAGGTATTGACCTATGTCAGACCTAAAAAACATAAACCCATGAAATTGAGTTGTCTGTATAGACATGAAGGATGTTGTGAAGGACTTAAACAGTAGGAATAGACAAGTACACATAGTATTATACATATTTCCTCTTATTTACATATCAATTTTATGATCTGAGCATGTTACTATACCTTCTTGAATCTTTTGGATATGCATTTTTAGTGTATAGCTGTGTTAAGTAAGTAGTTTTGTGTGGTTGTGTCGTGCTTGGAGATGTCTTTTGGGTCTGGTGGGCTGGGTGGTCTCTTTGTGTTAATGGTTATTTGACTCTTGCAAAAGCAGTTGGTGTGTGCATTATTGGTAGCAGCTGATGATTTCATGTGTTGAGTAGACATTCATCTAGATGCATATTGCGCAATGTGACCCTCACCTAAATGACACAATTTCTGTGCAGTGGTATCATCTCAAAGCGGTGTCGAAAAGGTGTTGTAGGCCCTAGTGTTAGCAAAGAAATTGAGTACCCACACCCTGTTTGTATATTCAGAAAAAGAAAACAACTCATTGGTGTGAATGGGGTCCTCGTATCCCCAATCCACGCTGCCATTGCACCTGCTGCGCTGCACCGGTAGTATATATTTATTAAAAATGCCAGGCTCTACGAAGATGTCTTTAGTAATCTTTGAATTTGGAACACATTCAAGTTTTTTTAAATATAATTGTTTAAAAATTAAATGTTTCTTTTAACGAGTGTATGTACGAGTGTGATGCTTTCTTAATTATAGCGATAGTCTAAAAGCTTTTTAAAATAAACACTTAATTATTCAAATAGTCTTTTGTCATGTTTGCTGAGCTCAAAGGCAGGTACTAAAACTATCAACGGTTTGGAGTGACATTCACACTGAAATTTTACACCAATCCTTCTAGCCATTTACAGAAATAGAATACTCTGGTGGTAACACGCGCTGGCTCATTTAGACCAATGAGCTAGTGCTAAAATGGACGCAATTTACATTTTTCCCATTGTAGCACTAAATCTCAATACGCTTTAAGCACAGATTTCTCTAGCTGGTAGTAATTACCCATGCTAAGTACTGAAAAAAGAGTAATACACTGCAGTACGGCCACAAACTTAATTAGTTATTCCTCCTGCGAATTTGCAAATCAAACATGAGTGCCGTGCATATTTGATTTACACCAGGTTGTAACTCAGTGCGTGGCCTTAATTTACGATTTTGCAACAGCTTTGGGGTATTGGGGCACGATCAAGCTTTTGCCATAGAATGCACACATTCAAGCAACTTCGTACTTGATATTAAATTAAATATTATGTAATAACATGACCATTGTCCGGTTCTTCTCAACCGCCTCTCCTGATAAGTAGCATCTGTCCTTATCAATAAGTTCCTGGATTTACTGACACTGTGTTTATTTTCTACAGGCTGATTTGTTGACGTCCGACTATTCGGGGTACCAGTCCGGAATCGTTGAGGTACATATCCAGATTTCTTTATGTACTGCTCCTGCAATTTTTGAGGTTGGGAGGGATGGAATATTTAGAGGGTTAAACATACTGGCAGTTTCAATTTGTGTTGCTGGCCTCCTTGGATGAAGGTGCTTATAGGCTACATACCCTCGTGTCCGTATTTCAGTAACTATGTAGGTGGGGTTATATATATATATATATATATATATATATCTCCTCCAACTTTCTAATTCGGTATCATTGACATTATATTGCTGCTGCCCACTACAGGTTTTGAGAATTGCCCTTGTAGTGCAGTCACCTCCGACCACCCTGTCACCTTTTTAGGTCTATGTTTTGATGGCAGAGCTATCGGCCTGCCTTGCTGCTAACGATATAGATATAGTGGATTTTAAGTCTATCCTTTTGAGCCATTGGTTATCTTCAAAGAACCTCTTTCAGCTATTGTCTTGAGACTTTTGTTAATCATGGTTTGGCTCAGCCTCGTGGAGTAGTCATATCTTACCCAACGCCATTGTCTCCTTGGGTTTACCATTCTGCCTCTGCGTGAGTATGTGCATTGAACTGCATGGGGGTTGTCTTGTACCAAAATCGTTTTTTCTGCTCCTGCATCTCCCTTTTGTCTCTCACTCGGTGCAAACATTGCGGGTGTTACCACGTTAGATCCAGACCTATTGGATTTGCCAATGCTTGTTTCAGCTTACTGTTTTATAATCACTACGTTATGTAGTTACATTGTTTTTGAACTCATTGAAAACCTTGTAGCACAGGCTTTTCACAACCTTATTTTAAAAAATAACAACGTGTACTCATAGTGCCCATCTATTGCTAATAATTAAGTGTATACTGCGTGTCCTTGGTCTATGTTGTCAGGGCTCAAAAAATCATAAAAATGTTACTTGACCTGCAGGTCGACTAACTTAAATAATCTACTCGACCTAACTGTAATGTACTTGACCTGTAACCAGGTCTCAAATTGTATGATCCTATGCAAATAGTTTACAGAGTCACGTTTTTCTTAATTCTCAAATATGATTGCACCTTCAAATATGTGAACTCCGCATTTCTGCAGTACAAAAAAACGTTTTTTTATATATATATTTTTTAAAATTTGTATTAAGTAGACTAAAGTTTGCTGCATGCATCACAAGAATCTAGCCCACATACCCATGAGGTCAAGCCCACATAACCTAGGACCTCTTTTAGTTTACTAACAACATTGCCATTAGGGCAGGAGTGTTTCTTAGTTTGTTTAAACACTAGGGGAAATTTATATTTGCGCTGAATTTGCGTAATTTGTTTCCACAAATTTGGCGCAAAACTAACTCCATATTTTTATTTTGACGTTAGACCCGTCTAATGTTGAAATATTGGAGTTTGCACCATTTTGTTTTGATGCACAAACCTACCTTGCGTCAATAAGACGCAAGGTAGGCATTCCCATCTAAAAAATGATGCTAATCCCATCGCCCCATATTTATCCCCCTGTGCCAAATTGATGCACGGGTGGGAGGAGGGGCTAAAATAATGATGCAAAGCTCGCTTTGCACCATTATTTAACGCCTAGGTCAGACCAGGCGTTAGGGGACCTGTGGACCTAATTCCATGGTTAAACACCATGGAATGGGTCCACAGGTGACCTCCTCAAGCCCCCACGGACAACCCCACCCACACCAGAGGGACACCGGAGGATGGGGGACCCCATCCCAGGTAAGTAGGGTAAGTAATTTTTTTTTTTTTTATTGAACTGCAATCGGGGGCCCAACTTGTGGCCCCCTGCATGGCACAGGGTGCAGTGGCCATGTCCAGGGGACACTGGTCCCCTGTGCTGGCCATTGGAGTGGTGGGCATGACTTCTATCTTTTATAAGACATGAGTCGTATGGATGGTTTTGCATCAGAAAATTATGATTCTAGGCTGGTTAGAGGCTTTTTTTTGCCTCTAACCAGGCAAAACCAGCACAAAACCCCCTTCTACCAAACCGCCACCTCCACCCGGCTAACGTAATTTTTTTTTTTTTTATGCTAGCCCACCCTTTGCACCGGCTTGCGCCTTTCCATCAATATGTCGCCCGACTGGCGCAAGCCAGTGCTAAACAAACCTTTTGATGCAATTTAGTGCAGTTTTGCATCAAAAAGTATAAATATGCTCCTCAATTTTAATAAATACATTACTAAACCATGATGTGGTAACACATTGTCATCTACACATAGTAACTTTCCAAGAAATGTCCAAAAACCTCCCCACTAACTTGCAGCTTTACTGATAAAACTATTTATAGTGTGTTAACAATCTGTGAAAATTAGGTTTCAGAAAACATATCCTTTGCACATTAACATGTAAAGTATTCTGATTCGTTTTCATCTTATTAAATTCTTTTTTTATCACACAAATATAAAAAAGGGCTTTCACAACTACTGAAATATATATTTTGAAATGTTTGCAATGTTGACTTAGTCATCATCAAATACTTTATTCGGTTTCAAATAAAAACCATGTTGACTTAGTTATTTAAATGTTGTGTGTTAGGAAATACCTGACACCCTATATTCTTTTATTTTACATTCTAAGCAGCTGGTCACACAGTTCACCTTACAAAGTCCTGGAACTCTGCAGTCAGAAGAAAAATTAATTGTAAGAAAAACTGACTTTTGACCTCTGTCTGTGAACACAGAGCAAATGTGTCATAAGAACAAGATTTAAAGGCATCTTTTATCGCCCCTCCACTTTTCAATTGAACAGAACACCTGTTCAGTGTCAATTCCCCAGAAGGGTTAGTAAGTATTAAAAATAGCTCAACCTGATCAAATAAGACTTGCCAATGCCAGTGATCCAGTGGATTTTTCGAGCCCTGGTTGTCAGTTATTCTCTGAGCCACTGGAAAACCACAATTGTTTACATGCAGCTTTTTCATCTTAGATATGAATTTATGGTAGTTGCTAAATCTTCCATCTACTGCAAAATCTGTAGATGTCAACAAAAAATGTTTCTAGCCCATATGGATTAAAAGTTCTTGTAATCCCCGCACACTGCCTGCAAACGTTTGCTAGTCACCTTTCAGGCATAATCTGGCATTACAGTAAATGATGGTTCTACTCATTTATCGAAAACATTCTGAGTTGATGGACCAGTGAAGGTCCTTTGTCTGCAGCACAAAACAAAAGCTTCAAACACTTGTGTCGTTTGAGCAGCGTCGAAAATTTGAGTCTCCTTTATCACGAAAAAGTGTTTTGCTACACATACAAGTTAATTTGTACTTCGGAGTCCTTATTCTCACAGCTGCAGTTATTTCAGGAAGCACTCAGACTTCAGAAAAATCCCCTTCTGCCCCCCCCTTGCAGTGCAATCGAACAGTACTCCTAAGTCTATTGCACCACTTAAGTAACATTGCACCTGACTTTTGATTGTACATTGTTGGTTACTGTGCTCATCTGTACTGTCTGAAATGTTTATAAATCAATAAACAAAAAAAAGACTTAAGAAGAATTCCAACCGTGATGCACCTCATTTTAAAGTTCAGTGGCTTGAATCATGAAGCGCCTCCTAGACAGACATGTACATTACCAATATATAGTACTCACAAGTCTGGAATCTCTCTATAAAGCCTGTTTCTAATTTCCATAAGGCAGATGACTTGTGATGTCTCTAGCTGCCTGTGATAAAGATATGATCGAGCTGTTAATTTATAATAACTTACTACATTTATGTTCTAATGTTGTAATGCCTGCTGCCAAAGCCTTCAGCAAGGATGAAGCGGAGGACATGGAGGATAATTAATGCTGCAGTTTAAACAATGAAAACAACAAAGTGACACATATGTTTCTAGTGGCCGAACTGCACAATGTGAAATCAGAAAACCGAAATGTGTGATTCTAGGTAATTGTTTTATTTCACTTTACATCCTTTTTCTTCATAATCACATATAAGAGCACTCTAAAATACATGCGTTCAGCATGTGCTCTGTACAAAATCTTCTACTGTGTTTGAGTTAATTAACTGTAACGTTGTTCATGTATAACAGGATCCCCGGCCACCCAAAGAATGCACATAACAACTGACATGCTGTCTGGGTGGAGGGAAGAATGAGTGTTTCCAAATTGATGTTTTTTTAAATTTTGTTTTGAACTTGTCTTTATTCGCATTTTTACATGTGTATGAATACACCTCATTATCAGGGTTGCACTCAATTGACATAAAGGTTACAACAGAAAAAGTAATTAAATCAAGACATTTCCTAACCAGCATGTGTGACGGGCGATCGTCCAGGACAGCTTGTTCGATCTGATCCTGTTTAATTTTGCTTAACAGGTGCAGCACTATGCTTCCTTGTTTGGGCAGTAGTCTGACCAGAGTAGTACCCCGCCGCTGGATTATCGAACATGCTTCTCCGAGAGTCTTCAGATTATGCATTGTACAAGCTATTATGTAGTCAAACATTAAGTTAAGAAGAACCAAAGCTAAGCCAGACACCATCCGTTCATGGCATTGGGTTGGGGGTGGTGGAGAGGGGTTCAGTGCTAGCATATCCTGGTGAAGTAGTACTGTGTGTTGTATTGTAACAATAAAGGGGGTATGTGTTGGTGTGGTGCGCAATCCTGTCTACAGCTATGTGTACCTATCCCCTTTAGGTTGGCTTGGCATGTGTGATAGGGTCAAGGGGAACCTAGTGTTTGTCTGTTCTCTCCTAATCGTCTGATTCTGCCATCTCGTCCTGAGTCCCCTCTGTGTCCAAGTCTGGTGTTTGTGACTCTTGTGTGAACTGCGGGGATCCCTGGAGGTCTAAATCTTCTAACATGTCACTCCACAATTCTAAATCTTGTTTGGCATTTTTGGTGGTACTCTGTTCAGCAGTGCCCCGTTCTCTGAGCTCTGCCCTCCACTTTCCCAGCAGGGGTGGGGTGGGGGGGGGGGGGGGGGGAAGCATTGCACAGGTCCAATGTATTGTGACACATCGTTTAGCCAATACTAACCCTAGCAGAGCAAACCATTAGTTCATTTTTGTCCCTTTCTTAGGTGGGGGGGAGTAAGCCCAGTGGGAGGAGGGGGTGAGGTACGCACAATGTAAATAGAGGAATTGGGTTAACTTAAAATGGGCATTACTCGCCACCTCGCGGACTTTGCACAAAAGCCCTCCTCCATTCCGAGTCGGTGAGGGAGGAGTCTACAGATCTGGAGCACCTCTACAGGGAGTGCAGAATTATTAGGCAAATGAGTATTTCGACCACATCATCCTCTTTATGCATGTTGTCTTACTCCAAGCTGTATAGGCTCGAAAGCCTACTACCAATTAAGCATATTAGGTGATGTGCATCTCTGTAATGAGAAGGGGTGTGGTCTAATGACATCAACACCCTATATCAGGTGTGCATAATTATTAGGCAACTTCCTTTCCTTTGGCAAAATGGGTCAAAAGAAGGACTTGACAGGCTCAGAAAAGTCAAAAATAGTGAGATATCTTGCAGAGGGATGCAGCACTCTTAAAATTGCAAAGCTTCTGAAGCGTGATCATCGAACAATCAAGCGTTTCATTCAAAATAGTCAACAGGGTCGCAAGAAGCGTGTGGAAAAACCAAGGCGCAAAATAACTGCCCATGAACTGAGAAAAGTCAAGCGTGCAGCTGCCACGATGCCACTTGCCACCAGTTTGGCCATATTTCAGAGCTGCAACATCACTGGAGTGCCCAAAAGCACAAGGTGTGCAATACTCAGAGACATGGCCAAGGTAAGAAAGGCTGAAAGACGACCACCACTGAACAAGACACACAAGCTGAAATGTCAAGACTGGGCCAAGAAATATCTCAAGACTGATTTTTCTAAGGTTTATGGACTGATGAAATGGGAGTGAGTCTTGATGGGCCAGATGGATGGGCCCGTGGCTGGATTGGTAAAGGGCAGAGAGCTCCAGTCCGACTCAGACGCCAGCAAGGTGGAGGTGGAGTACTGGTTTGGGCTGGTATCATCAAAGATGAGCTTGTGGGGCCTTTTCGGGTTAAGAATGGAGTCAAGCTCAACTCCCAGTCCTACTGCCAGTTCCTGGAAGACACCTTCTTCAAGCAGTGGTACAGGAAGAAGTCTGCATCCTTCAAGAAAAACATGATTTTCATGCAGGACAATGCTCCATCACACGCGTCCAAGTACTCCACAGCGTGGCTGGCAAGAAAGGGTATAAAAGAAGGAAATCTAATGACATGGCCTCCTTGTTCACCTGATCTGAACCCCATTGAGAACCTGTGGTCCATCATCAAATGTGAGATGTACAAGGAGGGAAAACAGTACACCTCTCTGAACAGTGTCTGGGAGGCTGTGGTTGCTGCTGCACGCAATGTTGATGGTGAACAGATCAAAACACTGACAGAATCCATGGATGGCAGGCTTTTGAGTGTCCTTGCAAAGAAAGGTGGCTATATTGGTCACTGATTTGTTTTTGTTTTGTTTTTGAATGTCAGAAATGTATATTTGTGAATGTTGAGATGTTATATTGGTTTCACTGGTAATAATAAAGAATTGAAATGGGTATATATTTGTTTTTTGTTAAGTTGCCTAATAATTATGCACACCTGATATAGGGTGTTGATGTCATTAGACCACACCCCTTCTCATTACAGAGATGCACATCACCTAATATGCTTAATTGGTAGTAGGCTTTCGAGCCTATACAGCTTGGAGTAAGACAACATGCATAAAGAGGATGATGTGGTCAAAATACTCATTTGCCTAATAATTCTGCACTCCCTGTATTACGTATCGTCGTCACTTAGAGCGTATGGTCTGCTTTTAGAGCTTTATATTCGAGGAGTTAGGCCTCTAGTGGTTTCGTAGTCTAGGAGTATCCGTAATCCGTGGGACTCCTCTTGCTTTTCTGGAAATGAGGGCCACAACTCCCTCATTTTGTGAGACATGTTGGCGTATTGCAAGTGCTGGCCTGGGGGTAGCTGATAGCAGTCCTGAGCCTCTTTTATTGTGAGGAATGTCATGTGTTGGTATGGGTCCCCTACGGTTGCACAGCCTCCATCATACCATTTTGTTAGGTCCATTACCGTTTGTATCTGCCTGAAGCTCGGCAGCCAATGAAGGGGCAATAGTCTTGCATAGGGGGCTCATTTGATCAAGACTGGGATCGCCCGTTCCCAGACTTCTGCTACCTGGCACACTAGAAATTGAGCCTCGCGAGGCACTTCCCATCCCTTCATCAAGTACCCGGAGAAGTCCACCACTCCTGCCCATTTCCCCAGTGACATTTTATTTGCTAGAATTTTACAGTACACCACACAAAGGTGCACAGACGAAATGACCGCAAAGTAGTACAACTGCAGATCCGGGATCCCATGCCACCCCCACCTCCCCCTCCAGCTCTGGGTCAAGTTTTAACACCTTCAATTTAACTCTACTGCTTTTACCTCCCCATACAAGGGATAGCCAGGAGTTTGTTGAGCTTTATGAATGTTGCTCTTGGGATCAGGCACATCGAGTTCTGTAGTATGTAAAGGCAGCGGGGTAGCTGAGCCATTCTGCTCAATGCCACCCTCCCCCTAATGGAAATCAGAAGTTTGTTGCAAAAAAAGTATGGATTCTTCCAGGTACTTTACAGTGGCACTCATGTTCAGCTCGTAATTGATTGCTTCCGAGTAGGCTAGCTGCATCCTTCGGTATCGGAACGTATTACACTCCTCGTCAATCAGCATTCGGGGCAGGTCATCAATGTCTTTCCCTACAAGACCTGCCATTGGGAAAAGTAGTGATTTGTGCTGATTAAGGTTCAAGCCCTATACGTCTCTCCAAACTTCACCAGGATGTCCAGCAGCACAGGTATAGAGTGCTCCAGGTCTGTCAGGTGTATCGGAGCATTGTCTGCATAGAGGGAGATGACATGCGCATGCCCCCCGTGGTTACTCCCCACCCTGCCATTGCCCTCCCCATTCTCTTTGCCAGGGGCTCTCGCTAGCGTGAAGAGGAGCGGGGATAGCGGGCATCCCTGTCAGGTCCCTCTTGCTATATGTATGTTTTCGTAGACCACCACACCTGTTTGCGCTCGTGTCACCGGGTGGGTGCATAGACGAGAACCCATGCATGGAAACCAGGTCCCAGGCCCATTTTCTTCAGGACAGTCCACCTGTACTCCCACTCCACAGTGTTGAACACTTTTTCAATGGAGATGTATGCCACAATTGCCTGCTTTTCTGTACCTGTTGTGGAATGGAGCACATGTGATAGTCATCGCAGATTCATGCGAGTCCCCCATGCCTGGCATAAAGCTGCATTAATCCCCAGGTACCAAATGAGTTATGACTCATTTTAGTCCACTGTCAAGGTCCTTGGCTAGTATCTTGGTGTTTCCACATAGCATAGAGAGGGGTCTATATGAACCTGGGTCCCCTGGATCCCTGTGGGCTTAGGGAGCATGAAATGTGGGCTTCACACATTGACTGAGGCAATGTACCAAGTCTCTTTGACTCCTGAAGAGTTTCGTGTAGTCTGGGTTGCAGGAGGCCCTCATAGGCCTGGTAATATTCAACTTTCCAACAGTTTGGGCCTGGGGCTTGATGGTGTGCCATGTCCCTGTCCACCATTTTGAGTTCCTCCAGCTGGAGGTCCACATCTAGCCTTTTACTTTTCACCTCCGTGAGGCATTGGAGGTCTAACTCAGTTAGATTATCTTTTATCATCGATACTGGTGATCCCATTCCCCTGGTATATATGTTCGCCAGGTGATCTCTCTGTAGTCTATTTATACCACCCTGTGTTGTCACTCTCGTTCCATCTGGACGCTTCAAAGAAAGTATAAGGGGGGGTGACCTCTCTCGTTGTAACAGCCAGGCTAGTAATCTGCCCAGTTTGTCACCTTTCCTATGTAACAGTTGATGATATTTGTGTCTGGTCAGGTTATCAAGTCTGTCCCATATTTCTGCAATGCAACATCATGTCTATAGCTCAGTCTCCTGGTTTTCCCTACTGTCTGATCTCTGCAGGGCCACCAGGGATCCCTTGGCCTCCTTAAGTTCTAGCTGTCGGCACGTGCCACAGTTTCTAGACATGCATTCTCCTCGTGCAGCTACCTTTTGTTGTGTCCTATTCCAAGCCCCTTGTTGCAGTAGACATCCAGTTTGTGCCAAAAAATCTTCACGTTATTTCTCTGAGCTCGAAATGTGGGGTCCGGAAAGGTCTCTGGATGTAACCACCAAAGGGGGGCTAGGGGAAACTGCACCCCCATCCCCAGAACCCCCCCCCCCCCCCCAAAAAAAAAAACTCCTCCTCCCCCCACCCCAGCGACATTGGTGCATGATCAGAGAGGAATCTACTCATGATCTGGATACGAGTAATTGCCATTGCTTTGTCATTTGATATTAGAAATCTATCAAGGCGACTGTAAGTTGCGTGAGCTGCAGCGTGACTTGCATATTCTTGTGTTCCTGGGTGGGTGGCACACCATATATCAATACAGTGCAGTCTGTCCATCACCGCCTGCAGTGCAGAGATCATGTGCTGTTTTGTTCGGGATCGTGGGGTATGTTTGTCCACCTCTCCGTCCAGAACGCAGTTAAAGTCCCCCACCCATATTGGGGGTATCCCCAGGTAGGGTGTTGGCTCTTTCTCAAGTGCGGGAAAGATGTCGTCACCATCTATGTTTGGGACATAGGTATTTAGTATGAATAGTTCCAGGCTGTCCAGGAATCTGTGCACCAGTAGGTACCGGCCATTTAGGTCAGCTTGGAATTCCAGCTTCAGGAATAGGATCTGCAGGGCAACCCACATGAGGACTCCATGAGCATAATGAGAATATGTGGTGGAGTACATCTGTTCCCTCCTTTTCCCGTGTAGTTTGTGCACCTCAGCATCAGTTAAATGTGTCTCCTGTAACAGTGCTACTTGCACTCCGTGCAAGCATAGATATTTTGGCATCCTGTTTCTTTTAACATAGGAATTTAATCCCTAGGCATTCCATGTCAAAAATCTACAGTTGGTACCCATCGCGGACCATACAATCTCCTTTCATCCACCATACCCCCATTGTGTGCTAAACAGTTGCCCTCGTAGCCATGTGATTCCCTCCCACCTCCAGGTAATCACAAAACATCAACATGTGCATCCCCAACCATCGCTTTGTCCCTCCCTGTTTTTCCTTAAGACTAACAGATTCAATGTAAGTTAACAAGAAAAATTCAGTGTATTGGTGCACTAAACACTCTTCTTATCCACCAGATTCAAACACTCTCACATTAGTCTCACCACATAGATCCCTCAGTCATAGCTGCAGAAAGTTCCGTGCTCAAGCAAGGGGGCACCCAGTTCTGCTTGAGTAATGAAACCCACGCGCCATCTCCCACTCTAAGTGCCAACTCAATTTCACTCTCTTCTACCTTTCAGCCTCAACTAACAGTGGTACCAGACAGCAGGTCCAGCAAAACGTGCCTCATCTCCGTCCACAACGACTCACCATATGCGCAAATCCGCCATTCACTACGATGTTATCTCAATGTTCGGGAAACAAGGAGAACTGGTCATTGGTGGCCCCCATGGCAGTTCGCATCCAACTTTCGCACCTTCAGTTCTGGGAATGGGCCGCTGGTTCAACACGGCCTGCCTTGTGCTGAGTTAATGAGGAAAAGTGGCATATGAAGTTATGTATTGATGTGAGCCCGATCGGCTATGCAGTCCAGTCATCTATCCTCGCTACAGTCTAAAAGGAGTCTAGGGGGCCTCTGGAATGTCTTGTACATATGTAGGTATACTGCCACCATCTTCCGATCCCGAGGCCGTTTACCTCTTCTTCCAGTGCCCGTGTCTCCTCTCTCTCCGATCTGTTCAGGATCAATACAGTGTCTCTTGGACTCTTCCTGCTGAGTACTGGGATCAGCTAGGGCTAGAGTTCCATCCCTTCAAACCACCACTCTTTGAGAGGGTCTGGCGTTCTGTTCACTTTCTGCTTTTTTGTCTGCGGTCTTCGGGAGGAGCCAGCGTCTCTGCCGATGTAAACCGTTGAACGTGGCGCAGAAATGAGACTGTCCCTATCTAACTTGAGCCAATCCCAGGCTCCCTTCAGGGTGGTAAAAAAAATGGTCTCCATCCACATGTATCACTTTCAGCTTTGCGGTAAACAACATCATGTATTGCAGCCCCATGGCTCTGAGTTTCTGCTGGAAAAATCCAGATTATGTGTTTTTCAAATTTAGGGTCCCCCATCCGTCGTACCACGCAGAGAATCTAGTCTTAGTCTGTATAGTTGAGGATTTTTGCAATGAGGGTGCGGGCGCACCTCCCACCTTCAGCCTTGGGACGAGTGTTCTGTGTGCTCTCTCCACCACAAAGATGGGACTATTCCACATTAGGACATGCCTCTCTGATCCACTGCTGAAGGAACAGTTCTGGTTCCTGACCCACAGCATCCTCCAGAAAGACCACGAAGCGGAGGTTACACCTCCATGAACGGCCTTCAGCATCTTCTGCCCTGTGCTCTAGATTTTCGTGTTTTTTGCTGTCAAGACAGTGAGTGCTGATTTAAGTGAGGTCACCTGTTTCTGCAGAGAGAGAACTTGTTGTTCCGTAGCCAGTGACCACTCTGCGACCACACGGAGGTCTCCTATCCATAATCCAACATAGAGAGAGAGACGGCCTCTATATTGGCCTGGGCTGTCATGCAAGACTTTTCAGTTGCAGCCAGTATTTGCGTTCTAGAGGGCTTACCGTTCGTGTCCAAGCCCGTTGTGGTTGCTTTGCGGGTGGGGAGATGGGTACAACCCCTCCCAGTTCCCGTGACTTTATATTGATCTATTTTGTTTTGTGGTCTGATATGCTTGGTCTTTCCCCACTGCAGCAGTTGAGGGGGCCAGTCCTGCGAAAATCACCTGGAGGCCCCAGGGGGTGTACGCACGACATCTAAAGTCAGTCAGGCGGTGGGACCCTGACCACTGGACAGGTATGGGCAGGTCTTGTATGCTGCCACGTCGCTTCCTCTTTCAGGAGGGTCCCACTCAAGCGGCTATAAATTTGACTCTGAGGCAGTACCTCTTGAAATATCGTGCCCTTTGCTTAATTACCGGTTGTGGTTGTATTATGTCCGCTGTCCTTGCGGTCTGTGAGGCGGCAGTTCCTCAGAGGACACTTTGGGTCACTTTGGATGGTTGATTGTGTATGCTGGTGTTAACATTGCTGCACAGCTTCACGCCCTTCACCTTCTGGTCCCTGATCTGTTCACCCTATAGTGTCTCGTCAGCGCCCATGTTCAGGCCCACATCCGCACTCAGGTCTTACCAGGGGGATCTATGGCTGGACAGAGCATGCCATCTAGCATTGGTGCATCAATGAGGCCTCACAGCTTGTTTATTCATCCCCTTGGATCTTACCGGCAGCTGTTTCCATTTGCAGTTGCTGCCGTCAAGCTCGAGGCCACCCGTGTGATCTGAGGCCGCCTTCAGGCAGCCCACTCCTGTGGGGCCTCATGGTCGTTCAAGGATCAATATTTTATTCTCTGCACAGCCCGGGGGTCCTCAGCGCCTCTCCGTCGTCAAATACTTTTCCACTCCGGTAGCAGGATCTATGCGTGGCTCCAGGTTAGTCTTGCTCGTGCAGGCACAGGGTCGGCGTCACTCATAGCGGGCCTGCACGGAGATCCCCTGCTTAATCGTGGGACCAGAGGCCCCTCCTCACAGCGTTCCGCTTCTCCTCCCCAATTGAATTGTCTTCAATTGCACCACCGCTCACCTCTCAGATTCGATGCTATTTACCACCCGCCTGGTAGCAGCCCTTCGTTTATGGAGGAACTCACGGACTGCGTCAGCGACCGATACACGCAAAGTGACAATCAGATCTTCGTGGGTGACTTCAATGTCCATTGGGGCTCGCCTCAAGACACCTATGCGAATCTGCTGGCCACCTTCCTCTCGGCAAACGATCTTATCCAACACTGCACAGAAACAACACACTCTAAAGGCTCAATCCTGGACCTTGTTATTTCTAAAGCAGGCTTGCTGACTATCGCTACCCCTATTCATGTAGACTGGTCGGACCACCTCCTCATCCCATTCTCTCTTCACCTATCACACTCTATAACTCTTGGCCAGCCTAAGAGGGCTACTTCCTGGTTCCGTGACACTGAAAATATTGACCTCAGCACCCTCTGTGATTCTGCTTTGCTATCACTTCCAAGGCTAGACCCGGACCTGGATGTTAACGAACTCACCTCCCAATGCCTCACAGTCCTTGCAGTCGAAATCAATAATGTCGCTCCTCTCCAAAGCAAAAAGAAAAGGCCCACTCCCTTAGCACCTTGGTTCAACAAATCCCTCTATGAAGAAAGGAAGTTCCTAAGAGCCCTTGAGAAACAATGGAGACAAGCGCCCTCCACTGAAAATTTGGCCACTCTTCGTTCAGCAAGATCCAAGTACCACAAGCTCATCTTCCTTGGAAAAGCGTCGCACTACAAATCCCTCCTTGACTCAGCCAAAAATAGACCCAGAAAACTATTCGACCTCATCAAGAACCCAAACAGCTCTCCCCCAACCTCCAAATTGGAAGATTCCACAAAGAAAGCAGCGGAATTCGCTGTATTCTTTGACGAAAAAGTAAAATCACTTGTAGTTCAGGTCATTCATCCTACCCCTACAGAGGAGCGCAAATCCTTAACCATTTGGCAAAACTTTGACCCCATCTCTGACGATGCTCTCCTTAAATGCATCCTCGATACAAAGCCCTCTAACCATTCTCTTGACCCCATCCCTAGTGCCATTGCCATTGACTTCTATACTAATTCTCTTTCCTATTGGACCACTCTGGTCAACCTCTCCCTCAGTCAAGGCTCCCTTCCTGTTTCCTTCAAAACTGGGCAGGTCACCCCTCTGCTTAAAAAACCCACCGCTGATGCGAACGACCTCAACAACTACCGTCCCATCACTAACCTACCCTTTCTGGCGAAAATCACAGAAAAATGTGTAGCGAAACAACTCTCTCGCCATATCAAGGAAAATGAT